>NC_061868.1:28275443-28640554 GCF_907164915.1 Impatiens glandulifera
ATAAAAAAAAGAGATCAAAGAGCTTATAAAGAGGGACTGCTCCTTAGATCTTTATAAAGAAATGATGGAAACTCTAAGCAAGAGACTTGTGACTCGACAAAACTAGTTGGTGCTCTTGCTTAGGTTTTTGAAAAGTGGGCAAATTTCTTTAGAGAAAGAAAAAAAAGTACAGTCTAAGGGCACGAGAGAACGAAAAAGTGGGATCCTAATTTGCAGCCTAAGGGCACATGAATGTGAAAAGAGGGATCCTTGTGCAAGGTGTTAAGAGGGTATTTATTGGCAAAGCTATGAAACTCTAGGGCCAAATTCTCATTTAACACACTTGACATAGAAATAGAAAAACATTTTAAACATTTATAAATGTTTAAAAAACAATGGAGCAATCTCCTCTTGACATGTCACTAAATGTCAAGTTTCAAGCTCCTCTTACTCACGGCTGAACCCTTCTTGCTTTTTGCAACTTCCTCCCATATTTTAACAACCTCTTTTATTTTCTTTGACCGCACTTCTTTTTACTCACGGTTGTATAGACACCGTTATCTTTTTTGTTTTGCACCGTTATCCTCTTAACACACCCCTTCATCCTAAAAAAAAGTTTTGTTAAAAAACAAATAAGCAATTTTATTTTTAATTATTCATATTTCTAAGAAACAATTCTAATTAAAAAAAGAATACAAAATAACTAATTCAAGAAATCAAATCCCAAAATATAATGTAACTAATCTAATTGACAATTAATCTAACAAATTATGAAAACTAATATAATATTAAAAAAACATTAATATATATTTTGTAAAACTATTTTTTATATATAAATAAAAACACCCAAGGTAATTAATTAAATAAAACTTTGAATATTCTAAGTATAATAACTTCCCTAAGTGTTGTAACATAGACAAGTTGCCACCTTCACTTATTAAGAATCCAAAATCAATTATTTTTAAAACTCAATTAAATAATCATCTTTAAAATAAATCGTGCAATGAGCCCGTGAATGAATTCGAGAAAATTGTATAGGCTCGGATTTATTATAAACATAAACTATAAAATTGGGGGGTGAAAATGAGTGTCTACACAATTGTGAACCAGGCTTTGATAATTCACCTTTCCCTTTTAGTGGGATCTCGAGTGAGAACTTTACCTTTCAAATCGCGTACTTGTCTAAGAATCTCACGTCCCGGTAATAATTGAGGCGCACTTCTCGATTCGATTGTGTCATCGAAAAATTCATTTTTTCTACAAAATTTATGATTGGGTGGGAGAAATTGTCGATTACACATGTAACACTCTTTCTTACCATTTGTCAATATCATTGAGCAAGTGTTCTTATTACAAGATGGGCATGCTAATTTTCTCTTTGTACTCCATCTAGACAAGTTTGCATAAGCAGGAAAGTCGTTAATTTCTATAATAAACTAGCATGCAATCTAAAGTTATGAGAAGTTGAGACGTCATAAGTTTCTATTTCAGTACTCCATAAATCATTTAATTTTTTAATTAATCTTCATCGATTGATTTCCATGCCAAAGAATCAGCGGGATGTCGCAAAACTTCATCATCAACCCTTGTATCTTTGTGACACGTCATTAATGTAGCAGTTTTAGAACACATATATAATCTTTGTAATCCCGATATTAGTGAAAAGTAATGTAGCACTTTATTGGGGATAGTTTTCCTATCTGCTTTCTTATTAGGTTCTCCACTTGATTCTTCACTTTTCCACCGAGAAATTCTACACACTTTATAAGAATTCAAAAGCTTATCATCTTTTCGATACAACATACAATTATTTTTACAAACATCTATCTTTTCATAAAAAATACCAACATCGGTAAGAAACTTCTTAATATGATAATATGAATCGGAAAGATTGGAATTGACCGGTAATATATCTTCCTTTAACAATTTTAACAAAATGTTAAATGAAGAATTTGTCCATTGTCTATTACTTTTGAGGTGGAGTAATTTTAATAATGTTGATGTCTTTGAAATTCTTGAGCCTTCATATGACGCTTTATTAGATTTATTTAAAAGCGTTTATAAATTTCTAGCATCCTCATCCGAATCAATATTACCCTTAAGATCCACATTTGATGCATCAACACCATGTGGATAAAAATCATTCATGATATTTCTCAATCATCCCCATCAAAATTATTACGCTCCGAGTTCACATCCATTGTAGCATTAGTATGAAGTTGTTCTCAATTATCTTCTTTAGTTTATACATTAGTACTAGTATCAATCTGTACAACAATACTATCATTGCGTCGCCGTTTCTCCATGACAATTCCAAAATGTATATTTTTCCTTATTTCATACAAAATTAAATGTTTTCTTACGCCTTGTTTGTCAAAATATTCTCTATTACCACATTTAACGCATGAAAATGCAATGTTGGTAATTCGGTTAGAACTCACAGTAAAATTAAGAAAAGAATTGACTCCTTGAATATATTCCGAAAGATGTCGATCTTTTTCGGTATATATCATCCATTTTTTATCAGGGATATCTATTATATTTATTGAAAAAAATACAAGATCTATAATGACAATCTAGAATGACAATCTAATACAAGATCTATATTCAATTATATAATCAAAATCTATATCAAATCCCAAACCTAAACCTAATCCATATCACAACCTAAATCCATATCAAAATCTAAATTCATATCAAAACCTAAATCCATATCAAAAAGGCATATCAAAATCTAAATAAATATCAAAACCTAAATTCATATCAAAAAGTCATATCAAAACCTAAATCCATATCAAACCTAAATCAATATCAAAACCTAAATCGATATAAAACATAAATATATATATATATATATATCAATTTGGGTTATGTTATATCAACGGAAGAGGAAGATCTTACCTAGAAGAAGATCGCTAGTCATAGTAGAGATCTTTGCAATTTCGTTAGAGTAAACGCAATAGGGAAAGAAGAGAGAGAAGCTCTCAGATTTTTTTACTAATTAATTAAGCAATACCGATTAATGGAAACAACAATCGTTACTATGACTTCAAAAACGCGGCAAAATTGCAGCCCATTTTTCCAAGATATTTTAGGGCTATCCCGATTGATATTATAACGAATCGATATTATTAATGGACTTTTACCGACTAGTTATAATACCATCGATATTATTAGAATAATATCGATTTATTGTAACACCAATCGATATTATTCTAATAATACTTATTGGTATTATAATCAATCGATATTATTCTAATAATATCGATTGGTGTTACAATCAATCGGTGGACATGGTCGCCATTTACGCTTTTTTACTAGTTATGTGCGCTTTCCAAGATGTCTTAAAGTCGATTGTCGAGAATCTGTCATTGTAAGTTGCATTTTCATGTGCACTTTTTAGAATATCTCAAAGTCGATTGTCGAGAATCCGTCGTTGTAAGCTGCATTATCATGCGCATTTTTCAAATGTCTTGAATCGATTGTCGAGAATTTATCGTTGTAAGTCTCATAATCATGCGCATTTTCAAAATGTTTCAAATCGATTGTCGAGAATTTATCGTTGTAAGTTGCACAGTCATGCACATTTCCCAAATGTCTCGAAGTCGATTGTCGAGAATTTGTCGTTGTAAGCTGCATAGTCATGCGCACTTTCCAAATGTCTCGAATCGATTGTCGAGAATTTATCATTGTATGACGCATAGTCATACGCATTTCCCAAATGTCTGGAAGTCGATTATCGAGAATTCGTCGTTTTAAGCCGCATTGTCATACATACTTTCCAAATGTCTCAAATCGATTGTCGAGAATTTATCATTGTAAGTCGCATAGTCATGCACATTTTCTAAATGTCTCGAAGTCGATTGTCGAGAATTCGTCGTTGTAAGTCGCATTGTCATGCACACTTTTCTAAATGTCTCTAAACCGATTGTCGAGAATTTACTGTTGTAAGCCGCATTGTCATGCGCACTTTCCAAATGTCTCGAAACGATTTTCGAGAATCCGTCACTTAAGTTACATTGTCATGCACATTTCCCAAAGTTACATAGTCATGCGCACTCTTTCAAATGTCTCAAAATCGATTATCGAGAATTTATCACTAAAGTTTCATTATCATGTGTAACTTCCTTGAGATCACTTGAATAGATTGTGTTTGGTCAAATTATTTTGACTGAGTGTTGAAATAATTTAACCATTGAGATTTTGATGATGAAATGACTTATGAGTTTTGATGCAGGTGTATTGAAACAATATTTCATAAGACTTGGCTCTAATGAGGATCATTAGACCGATTTTGGCATTCGATGCATAGAATTAGATGTACAGTCTAACTCATCGGAGTTAGACGTGTAGTCTAATGAATGCATAGAATTAGACGTATAGTCTAACTCATCGAAGTTAGACGTGTAGTCTAATGAATGCATAGAATTAGACTTACAGTCTAACTAATCGGAGTTAGACGTGTAGTCTAATGAATGCATAGAATTAGACGTACAGTCTAACTCATCGTAATTAGACGTGTAGTCTAATGAATGTATAGAATTAGACGTAAGTCTAATATACACGGAATTAGACGTAAGTCTAATATACACGGAATTAGACGTAAGTCTAATATACACGGAATTAGACGTAAGTCTAATGTATTCGAAATTAGACGTACAATCTAACTCAGCGAAGTTAGATGTGTAGTCTAATAGACTTGTAATTAGACGGATGGTCTAATAGATATTCGGAATTAGACGTACAGTCTAACTCATCGGAGTTATACGTGTAGTCGAATATATTTGCAATTAGACGGATAGTCTAATATGTGCGGAATTAGACGTGCAGTCTAACTCAGTGGAGTTAGACGTGCATTCTAATAGAAAGTGAAAGTTAGACGTGAGTTTAACTCCTTCAGACAAGTCTGAGGTAGAATCGGAATTAGACGTGTAGTCTAACTCAGTGGAGTTAGACGTACAGTCTAATGGTTATTGTATAATTAGACGTGTAGTCTAATTAGTGAAAGTTAGACGTAAGTCTAACTCCTTCAAACAAGTCTGAGGTAGAACCGGAATTAGACGTGTAGTCTAACTCAGTGGAGTTAGACGTACAGTCTAATGGTTATTGAATAATTAGACGTGTAGTCTAATTAGTGAAAGTTAGACGTGAGTCTAACTCCTTCAGACAAGTCTGAGGTAGAACCAGAATTAGACGTGTAGTCTAACTCAGTGGAGTTAGACGTATAGTCTAATGGTTATTTGATAATTAGACGTGTAGTCTAATTAGTGAAAGTTAGACGTGAGTCTAACTCCTTCAGACAAGTCTGAGGTAGAACCGGAATTAGACGTGCAGTCTAACTCAGTGGAGTTAGACGTGCAGTCTAATGGTTATTTGATAATTAGACGTGTAGTCTAATTAGTGAAAGTTAGACGTGAGTCTAACTCCTTCAGACAAGTCTGAGGTAGAACCGGAATTAGACGTGGTAGTCTAACTCAGTGGAGTTAGACGTACAGTCTAATGGTTATTGTATAATTAGACGTGTAGTCTAATTAGTGAAAGTTAGACGTAAGTCTAACTCCTTCAAACAAGTCTGAGGTAGAACCGGAATTAGACGTGTAGTCTAACTCAGTGGAGTTAGACGTACAGTCTAATGGTTATTGAATAATTAGACGTGTAGTCTAATTAGTGAAAGTTAGACGTGAGTCTAACTCCTTCAGACAAGTCTGAGGTAGAACCAGAATTAGACGTGTAGTCTAACTCAGTGGAGTTAGACGTATAGTCTAATGGTTATTTGATAATTAGACGTGTAGTCTAATTAGTGAAAGTTAGACGTGAGTCTAACTCCTTCAGACAAGTCTGAGGTAGAACCGGAATTAGACGTGCAGTCTAACTCAGTGGAGTTAGACGTGCAGTCTAATGGTTATTTGATAATTAGACGTGTAGTCTAATTAGTGAAAGTTAGACGTGAGTCTAACTCCTTCAGACAAGTCTGAGGTAGAACCGGAATTAGACGTGGCAGTCTAACTCAGTGGAATTAGACGTGCAGTCTAATGGTTATTATAATTAGACGTGTAGTCTAATTCTATTAGACTAGGCGGTCTAATAGACTCGGTTATTAGAAGGAGATGTTTGATTTCATTAGACTGATTTTCACAATCCGTCTAACTGAAATACGTCTAATGCTCAGCTTAAGTAGTTTGCTTGAAGCTAGCATTTCACCTACCCATGTGCGATAGTTGTACTCTACTCCTGCTCCACTTTCTAGTGAAGATTAGTACAACAGCTATATGCAACCAACCAAGGAATGCCACGTAAGAGAATTTTCCTCACATTACTTGTTTTGCAGGTACATTCCTGATGGAATATTCGGCGCACTACCAGTGGTGTACGGTCATGATCCTTGTGCTCAGAACCTGCTGTGTACAATGGAGGCTTTCCAATGGAAGAGTGCCACATATTATTCTAAAAGATTCGACCGTTAGCTCCTTCTCAGTATTTAACAAATTTAAAGGACAGCGGACAATCAACCTTAACAAGAAGAACTGCTAACCTTACGAACTTGTCGATCTTTGAGAATTCAAGCTTTTGAATATTCATACTGTGAAGCTGTTTTCTGATTGTACTGTGTGTGAATCAAGAGAGAGCTAGAATCAAAACACCTTTAATTGAGTGATATTCTTCATCTTGTAATTGAACAAAAGTGTTATGTTCAATAGTGAGCTAAGTGTGTGTAAACTGTATTTGATTCGAATCATATTATAGTGAATCCTTCCGGTGGTTGGAAGAAGGGGTGACGTAGGAGAGTTTCTCCGAACATCCATAAACAAACTGCTGTGTTATTTCATTTGTCATCTTTTCATATTTCATCTTGTGCTTCAAACCCAAGTAAACAATTCCGCCTTGAATCTGTTTCAAGTGTTTACAAGTGTTTGCGTAGAATAGAAAGCGAATTAAATCCTTAACAGGATTTCTTTCAAACCGTTTTTCATAAGCCTTCATCCTTAGCCAGACCCCCATCTCTATCGATAAAGCCAATCCTATCAGATTGTCAAGAATCTTGACAATCTGAAAGTCACATCTTCATGCGCAACTTCTTGAGATCTCTTGAACTGATTGTCAAGAATCTTCATCGTCTGAAAGTCGCATCTTCATGCGCAACTTTCTTGAGATTTCTTGAATCGATTGTCAAGAATCTATATCTCAAAAAGTCACATTTTCATGCGCATCGTCCCTAAAGATTTATTGAACATTCTTGTCAAAGAATCTTCTTGTTTTAGAATGCCGCATTTTCATGCGCATCATCCCTCAAGATCTCTTCAACCCATTTGTCAAAATCTTCCATATTTCAGAAAGTCGCATATTCATGCGAATCATTCCTTAGGAGTTCTTGAATTCCTTTGTCAAGACTCCTATTCCTTTAGTGCAGGTAACTCATTTCCTCACTCTATTGTTTCATCTTTAATTGTTCCTTGAAGGTTCGCGTCTCTTCATCTCCAAGTGTTATTTTATCTTCTCTTATGTTCCGTGCAGGTAACTCATTTCCTATTTGACAAAAGTGATATGTTATCTCATGGGGGCTTAGGACATGTAGAATATGCTTTCATCCAAAAGTCGTACGGAGATTCTACATGATTATTGTATTTTTTTCCAATCGTGCCATTTATCTCTGAGTTTTTCGTACTTGAATGCTATCAAAATACTTAATTTTCCATCTATGGTTATTTTGATGTCTGTCTAGATCGGTAATGTGACATTTATTTCAATTATGAGTCTAACCATGGATCTGCATCTAGATGATTTTTTTGTGAAGTCAATGTCTTTAATCAGGTCATATTCACATCATTCATTTGTTATCATTAGTTGATTGTCATATTCACCCGATTGTCAATCACCCATGCATACCATATTATGCATTCATGGTTGATATATTTTGTTGTATTATCAAAGTATGGCTTGATTTATCTAAACTTTATTGAGAAATTTAAATCACTAGATGAGAAACCTTCAGAATAATTCACTAGAAAAAAAGTCTTCTATTCTAGCGATAAATAAAGTAGAGAGAAAGTCATTCCAAATAGTAAATAATATTTTAATCAAATTTCACCGTTTAATAATAATTCAGGTTTGAATTTAGTGTAAATTTTATTTGATTTACCAAATTCTTTTATCAAAATTAGTTTAAAAATTGAACAGCTTCGAGAATATGTTCCTTAGTCATGTTCCTTCTAAAATCCTTCAATTTTAAACTTATCTATCACCTACTACCATTCCCACACTAAAATTGTTTTTTCAACTCTTCCTCATTTGTTCACATTCACTCTCAACAAAGCAAACTCAATCATAAATCTATTAAATGCTTATTTATTGGATATTTTCCATTTCAAAAAGATATCAATGTTTCTCTCATACGAGGAAAACGTAAACCTAACCTTCCTTGAGAATCAACTGTATTTTCCAGCTTATTCAGAGGGAATAATCTAGAAGAATATCAACTCACAATGGTATCTTCTCCCATTGTTGAGTCGATACATACATCTACTCCTCATTCATTCACCTCTCTCATTCCTCCTCGTTCATCTTCAGATTACATTCCTTCTCGTCTATGTATAATTCAACTCAAGAGGATCACTCATGTATTTAACTTGATCATAATCCTAGTTTATTGATGATAATTTTATTGATTTCCTATTGCTTGGAGAAAAGGGAGGAGAACTTGTACGCAACATCCAATCGATAACATTTTCTCATATGAAAGTCTATTACCACATTAAGCTTGTCTTTCCACTCATGATAATATACAAGTTTCTACTAATGTTGAAAGAAGCTATATTAAATGGAATTTAGTTCGTTTGTGATTTTCCATCTAGTAAAAAGGAAATTGGATGCAAGTGTTTTCAAAGTGAAAAACAATAACAATGGAACGATAGAATGATTCAAAGCACGATGTGTAGCAAAATTGTTCTCTCAATCATATGGTATATACTATCAAGAGACGTTTGTTCCCGTGGCAAGACTAAATACCATCACAATCTTATTGTCTTTAACATCTTGCAAAGGTTGGTCTTTGTATCAACTAGATGTTAAAAATATCTTTCTATAAGACCATCTCCATCTCCAACCGAGTTGCATATCCATACCTAAAATGGGATTTTGTCTCCAACCGAGCTGCAAAACATATACCCAAAATGGGATTTCTCATTTTCTCTTTACAAAGCACGCATAAATGCGGTTCTAACATAATTTTTTTATTATTTACATTTTAGTCCTTAAATCTTTATTTAATTAATTTTATATATTAAACTTATTTATATAATTAATTTATATAAGTTATTTATATTTTAATTTATTTATATTTTAATTTGTTTATATATTTTATTTGTTTATATTTTAATTTGTTTATATTTTTATTTTTATCCTATATTTTATATTAAATTTATTTATATAATTATTAATTTAATTTATATAATTTAATTCATTAATATAATATTTTTTATATAATATAAATTTATAATAATGTTCCAGATTTATAATAATGTTCAAAATTTTTATAATAATATTAAAAAATTACTTGAATATATATATATATATATATATATATAATTATATAATAATTATAAATATTACAAAATACATTACAATAATACACAAAATACAAATACAATAATACACAAAATATAAAATTATCTCCTTTTTATTTGTACGAATAATTTTTTATTTCAATCTCATATGTATTTTTTTTGTGTTTGTGTATTGTAATTTTTGAATTTTTATAATTAAGTTTAAAATAATTAAAAGATATTATAATATTGTGGTGTAATTTTTAAGTTTGTAAAATATATGAGATAATATTAAAAAGTGGATGTAAAGAAGAATATTATAATAATATTCTTTTGGGCTTGAGAATATATTTTTTGGTTAGAGAAGAATTACTGTTTGATGTGACATTTACAATAAAATGAGTTTAAAAATAGATTTTTCGATTGAAGTTGGTCTAAGGAGACTTGGAAGAATATGTATATATGGATATTCTATCAGGTTTGAACTCTAAGTCACGAGAAACTAAAATTTGTAGACTTCACAAATCATTATATGACATACAAAAACGTTCATGTGATGATTTGATAAGTTCATAAATCAGTCATAAATTCATGATACTTGTAAAGTTAATATGATTATGCGTTCAATAAAATTATGATAAGAAAATAACAATTTTAATTGTATATGTTAATGATATTATTTGTTAGTTGATGATAAGATAGAACGGATAGATTTGACAAATATGTTATCACGAGAATTCAAACAAAAGATCATAGACATCCCAAGTTCTTCATTGGTACGTAAATAGCTCAATCATCTAAATGTATTTTCATGTGCCAACGAAATACTCTTTAACTACCAACCAACTGACACTTCTATGAATCCCTACAACAAGATTGAATCTAGAAATAATTATATCTTATTAGTTCATAAGAGATATATCAATTATATATTTGTCTCACACACAATTAGACAATGGTTTTCTATTAGTGTAGTTAGTCAATTCATGAACAATCCTTCTCAAATTCATCATTTATCGAATCTTGAGGTACATTAAGGGAAGCCTAACTATGAACATGGCGAATGTTTCTACAAACTAAGAATCGAGATGTCATTTTATAGTGATGTATATTGGCTGGAGACATTATTGGACAAGAGGTTCACTTCTTGTAAGATGGAGAAGCAACAAGTAATTAGTTCTGTCCTAATGTGGTGTTGACTCACTCTTAGATTATGCGAGGGTATAATATAGGCTCTCAAAATTTTGAAAGAAATTGGGATTATTGATAACACCGGAATTAAACTCTATAGGGACAATCTTGCGGCTAATAATACGTAGAATTATTCTGGAAGAAAAATAATTCTAAGAATGAAATCTTGAGAAAATCAGCAGCAAATCAATCAATTAGACTAATTGATTTGTAATCAAACAATTAGACTAATTGATTTGCTAATTGGCCGTTGATTATCAATTACATGATTTTACTATTTAATTATTTCCTTTTCTGCAAATGTAATTTTACTATTTAAGCACTAGATGTCTTATGTAAGAATAACAACAAAAATACAAGAAATAAAGTTTATCTCTTTTCTTCATTTTTCTACATGGTATTAGAGCGGGATTTTTCATCTTGAAGAAACCGACTCACAATTTTCCGCTGCCTCCTCCAATGGTGGAAATAGCCATTGGAGGAGAACTCAAATGATTCTATAATCTCATATTTCTCTAAAATTATTTATCAAAAATCTCAGTGCGTTTTTTATAGTTTAGTCGAATCTGTATCGAGCATCGTCTTCGTGTCTCGGCAGATTTAATTTTTCTCCTTTTTTTTTGGCAAGCATCGTCTTCATGTCTCGACAGATTTCTTCCAACATTTCCATCTCCTCGACAACATCCTCTCCACTCTCATAGTTGCCCAATGTCTTTCCTATTAGGTGGTTAACATTCTAATCAAAGCTCTTCCAAGTCGATTTGAGGAAGTATGTGGCAAGTTGGGCAATCCCAGCATCTATTACCCAACTTGAGGGGAGTGTAGAATTATCTTGGAAGAAAAATAATTCCAAGAATAGAATGTTGAGAAAGTCAGCAATCAATTAGACTAATTGATTTGTAAATCAATCAATTAGACTAATTGATTTGTTAATTAGCCGTTGATTATCAATTACATGATTTTACTATTTAATTAAAAAAAAAAAGATTTCTTCCAACATTTAATCTGTTAAAAAATTATCACTTTTCACTTCAAGAGCTGAGCCAAGAGCCAAGAGCCACTCCTCTAACTAAGTGAATCATGATTTTTGAATCAGTCAAATTGAAAGAATGTCATCAACAATTCATCGGCAACACCCTCTTCAATCTCTGTCAAGACTCTATTACACTCCTCTACGTTACATCCCGCAATCAGGTGGCTGACATACATACCAAGCCGACTCGAGAAAGTTTGTGGCAAGTTGGGTAGTCTCAACATCTACTACCCAACTTGAGGGGGAGTGTAGAATTATTCTGGAAGAAAAATAATTTTAAGAATGGAATGTTGAGAAAATCAGCAGCAAATCAATCAATTAGACTAATTGATTTGTAAATCAATCAATTAGACTAATTGATTTGCTAATTGGCCGTTGATTATCAATTACATGATTTTACTATTTAATTATTTCTTTTTCTGCAAATGTAATTTTACTATTTAAGCACTAGATGTCTTATGTAAGAATAACAACAAAAACACAAGAAATAAAATTTCTCTATTTTCTTTATTTTTCTACATAATATTATCAAGGACCATGACAAACAAAGCACATTAAAATGGATAGACACTTCGTTTCTTAAAGAACAATAGGATGTTGAACTCGTCTATACATTTCAACCCAATTTCAAATTATTACCGAAGAGACACTTGAAAACTTGTGTACCAAGTTAGGATGCAAACTATTATTATAATTTGAAAACTTATGTATCAAGTTAAGACATTTGAAAATTTGAAGAGAAGTGTGAATATTATTATAATTATTATAATTTTAGTGTGATAATAGGACAATTATTTAACCGTCCACTATCCCTACTTTTTATTCTCATTATTGTATTGTCCACTATCCCTACTTTTTATTCTCATTATTGTATTGTAAATTATACGATAATTTAATTTTAATAAGAAAAGTCAGACTCATTGTCTGTATACAGTTATCTCCCTAAAAACTCACAAACTCTACATAAAATCTACAAATTGGAGGCAAGATTATTCTACAGAACATGATCTTCCTAAATAATGTTTACATTTGTAGCTCTTTTACTTCCCATATGTTTAGGAGCCAACCTTCTTTCAGGATGGACTAGATTTTTAAGTTTTTAAGGCATTCTAGAATTTAAGGTCACCTCTTTTTGAATTTTTTAATAAACAAATTATGAAGTTTCGAAGAAAAAAATCATCTACAACTGTCTGACAAGATTTCATTCTACGGAAACAAATACAGATCAATGTCTGAAAAGATTTCATTCTACGGAAACAAATACAGATCAATGAGCTGATCGGGCAGGAAATGCGTGAAATGAACTATTCTTCCACTTTAAGATTCAAGAAAAGGGAGGACAAGTTCTGAATATCAAGAGTTGAGAAAAGAAATTGAGGTGTGCACAGCTAACTGCTGCAAAATAAGCTGCAAAATAATTGTGAGTGAGTGAAGGAGATAGAGATTGTCATTTAACCTAAAATTTTAAAACATTTATAAATAGTCTATCAACTAAACATATTTATATAAGATGTTATGCCGACAAACCCAAGTTGGAGCCTCATGTGGGTTAAAGATTTTGAGCCCTTGTACCAAAATATCATATATGTTCAAGCCCCAATTTGGTATTTTGACCAATTAAAAATTACATATGCACGAATGTCAGCATTACATATTGTTCATTTGCATCTCTTAGAAGTCCAAACAAACTAAATCAAACACTTTCTCAGGTTAATTTTCTCTTCTTGTTTCTACGCAAGTGCAGAAACAATTCAATCTCATAAACGTTTTGGCTTTGAAATGTGTGCAGGTATGCTATATGATACAACAAAGGAGCCTAATATACATACTCTGGTTGAAAGAAAACTCCACTATATGGTCCTCCCATGCATGTCAATCAATCGTTTATTTGCAAGGTTTGAAATTGAGTCAGCTATTACCCTTGCACTGGATTTCATATACCCTCCTGAAAGAATAAGGAAATGGTTAAGATGAAACACACATTCAGTTATGACTGCATTTGGAAGCAAGTCAAATAAGACAGAAACACACATTCTTACAAATAAGATTGATTACCTGATGTAAGCATGACGATGGGAACTTTTTTCTCTTGAGCAAATCTGAAAACTTTCTCATCCCTTCTTATAATGCCTTCTGGACTAATCTGTTTGATAAAGAAGAGAACAGAAAATGGTATTGAAGAATAAAGAAAAACAATTATAATAATAAGTAATAATCACCTACAGAAGATTATGAACCAAGAATAAACCAAATAAGCATGACTTTGTAAAACAGATGCATTCTGGAATTATGAAGCACATCTACATTTTAGAATAAACCCAAAATAGATGCAACCAAATAAGCCTAACGCAGTGGGGATGGGATCACTTAATACATTAGCATTCTGCTAGCAGTACCCTTAAATTGATTACATAGATAAATCTCATGCATAAGATTATATTCTTTAGTCATAAACTAACGAGAACTATTGCCCAATGGCGGGATTTCATCATATATGGATGTGCAGAATCATAACTAAGAAGCAAACTAAACCCTTTTGAAGTGGGTGATTTACTAATTAATGAAAAGAATTATATTATGAACTGATCAATAGGACATAATCTCAGGATACTATAGCATTCACTTTCCTATTGACAGATAACTAAAGAACATGTTAACAAGAAAACCGTATTTTTTGGATAAGTAATAAATATTTAACAAGGCGGGCATAAGAATTTTAAGCAAAAAATTGAGAAAGAAATAACCTTTAATTGACCCAATGGATCCCCATCAAGAATATCTGTGCCTGCATTATATACCACCAATTGGGGGTTATATCTTTCTCCAGCAACCTAGAATAATATAAAAAGTCCATTATACACCACTTGCAATAATACGGCCAGTTCAAAGACCAGATATGAGAAGGCCAACATTTCTTGTTCTTTCAACTATTAGAGAAGTATCAAGAGTGAAAATTGAAAGATTAAGAAGGGAAGTATACATGGCTTCAAGGTTAACAGTAAATGCTATTAGTTGTTTCAAGGGCTGTTTGATGAGTCAATTACTTTGTGTCGGTTATTGTTGACTGATTTTTCCTGGGATCAAGGCTTTGTGATATTTTGCCTAAAGGTCTGTTAAGTAATTGCTTAAGTAATAATTAACAGAAAGGCCTATTTTATTGATTGAATATACTTGGAAGGCTTGTTGACTCTATTCATTATAAGAAATAAAGATTAGTAGGGAACAGTACGGGCTTAAAGTGAAGATGACTTTGATACATTGTGGAGACTTTCTTGATTTGTTTGATTTGAGTTGAATACAACAAGGCCAGTTTGAATTACAATGGTATACAGTATGATCAATTGTTGAGCTGATTTTGGTGAGGCTTGTTTGTTTTGAGGCTGGGTTTTATTTGAAAGCTTGTTTGAACTAGAAAAGAAGGTTTGCTTCTCAATACCATGAGTTTCCCCTATCTCTATCCCACCAGAGATACAAGATTCCCAGTGTGCGATGCAATGATGTTAAAAGTTGGATTCTCTATCCCATTACAGATACAAGATTCCAGTGTGTGATGGCAATGATGTTAAAGGTTGGATTCGTTCGGCTGAACGGATATTTCACAAGAAAAATACACAACTGGAGAGTCAATTTAAGATAACAAGCAATATGTTAAGAGATGCAAGTGAGTGGTTTACATCATTCATTCTTGCAGGAATTATAGAGTTGCGTTGACATGGAAGGAATTTACATAGGCATTGAGGAAACACTTCAACCAAACTCCTATGAAAATTTGTACAAAAGTTTTGTTAGATCTAAATTGGAAGGTAGATAAGAAATTTGTGATTAGCCTCGAATCAAGAAGAGTAGAATCGAGAAGAACAGAAGCAAGGCAGGACAAATTGAAAGTTTTGTTAGACGGAGTAGCAAATCTCATGAAGAAACTAAGTCTGACATATTCATTGCTGTTGCCTTATGCGGATCTAAAGTTTAAGTCCAAAAACAAAGAAGACAAGAACATGAGATCTTCCGCCGAGCCCCCACTTGAGTAGGATGATGCACCCCCTCTCTCAGAAAAAGAGGCGATGTCATTGGTTAAATAATTAAGTTCAAGCATCCTACAAAATGAAGAAGGTGGAGAGATTATTAAGGAAATAAGTTGAGAAGCTTCGTTAATGTTGCAGCCTACGGAGGATATGGAGTTGGGGATCGGGAAGAAGTGTACGAATGAAAAATCTTCCTCCAAATTAATTATAACTGCAAGGCAACTCTCAGATGAGGAGAACGATGAAAAGACACTTGTTGAAGAATTCTTACAAGATGAACCTGAAAGATGACGTTAAGGGAACCTTGTGCAATTGACGGTTTTGAAATTAAGGGAGCCTTATTCCCTCTTATCTCACTTCAATCTTCCATTATCACATCTCCTTCTATTAATCTTTTATCCCATCTTATTCTTGGATTAACCTTGTTATCGGTTTAAGCGTTACAAATTATTCACTATATCAAAATTTCCCTTTTTTACAGCTTTGTAATGGAAGGTATCACAATTATAAAATTATGCAAATGACTCCCAATGGTATCATTTCATGTTTTAAAGATGTAACTGTTAATATTGTAGAATCGATTAAAAAAACTAGAGCTCCAGGATTATCTTCAGACATGTACCTGAAGTGCTTCATCTAACTTTCTCAAGTACTCATTTGTTGCAGTCCCACTCTGATCAAGGTACAGTGATCAAGAAACATTAGAATTAAATATCTATAATAATTCAACAAAATTAAGTAATGTATGGATCCATTAATTAAAGTATGTAACTCACCTTCACTGTAACTTCCTGACTAATGTATCTTCTGGCCTCATAATCCTACATGATGGAAAAAAATGACTATGGGTCATATTAGTATAACTTTGACTATTGCATGTCAACTTCTCAGCTGCAAGAATATTCCTGACCAGGAGAATCTATATTTGTACACAATTAGTCAGACACTCACATATATGCATGTATTTGAAGAATTAGATTAGTTAAGGCCTAAGGGTATATTTCTCTTTCATGCTAGCATCCTACATTAAAAAAATAAAAGGGTATGTCTCTTAGTAATTTATTTGAAGAGTCATATTATGACGTTTTTACTTGTAGCCTATATGGAGGCTTGCTAGAGTTCGTGTATAAATCATTGTCATTAGTAAAACCACTCATTTATGTTTTAACATAGAGGAAACACACAAATATACATATAATAATGAATGCCCCTAATATACTTACAAATGGATATATTTGTGGATTGAACATATCCAGGATGTAGACTTTTTCTGCTGCACCAGAATTGCTCATCGAAGGTGACTCGTGAGCAAAATCCATTTCATGCCCATTGCCTTGATGTGCATCAAGATCAATTATCATCACTCTGCAATTCACTTGCAAATAATGAAGATAAAATCATTTTGTGGCTATATGAGAATTTTGATACCAGAAACTGGGTAAATAAATGTATTGGGTCATACTTAATGATGAGTTGCAAGTGCATTTACCTTGAAATATTTAGAAGGGTAAATGCATAGTGTATACACAGTGAGATGTCAGCATAAACACAAAACCCCCCTCCTATCTCAGCAGAACAGTGATGAAACCCACCACCAACGTTAATAGCCCAACCTCGCTCCTTAGCGAGCTTTGCTGCCAAAATGGTTCCTCCCACCTTTAAAAGGAAACTTTCTTTTGTAATCAAAACGGAAAATGGAGGAAGAACGTCACCAGATAAAACTATAAAAATTGAGCTAAACTGAAATTCATATATCAATCTAGACAAAGTGTCTAAAATATACTATGAGTTGTGGTTGTACGTATTATGCTGCCCATTCTAAAAGTCACATTTATCATTGTCAATATTGATTAACACCAAGTGGTTGGAATTATGTCTTACCAACAAAAGGGTTATTAATGTTTATCTAGGAAATTGTTCTATCATTTGGTTAGCCTATTTTGTAGTTCTTCTAAATTGTAACATCCTTTGTAATAATTTAACAATTCCAATTATATCAAATCCTCTTTCTCTTCAAATTCTACAACAGTTCCGCTATCTCATAGAGGTCCAATACCATAATTAGTTATTATGTCACCATGTCACTCATCCACGCCTTAGTCCATGTGGTCCACTAAGTATGGAGTCTTCTCCAGCCTCCATACAGAGTAGAGTTCCTTCACAAACTGTCCTCTTCTGCATGTGAGATCCAAATTTATCTTATATCTTTACTACTCATAAACAATCTATTGCCTCTTATGAACACCTTTCCAGATATTTATGTTCCTTTTGCACTTTGACAAGGTTAACACTCATTCACTCATCATCCTTTGTCTAATTTATTTCTTATACACATTTACTGCCTAGATATCATTGTTTTTCCTTGTCCGTCAATTCAAAGTTTATTTCACTTGTACTAGGAGACATTGTATATTCCTTATCTTTCTAAAGAGGCCTAATTAGATGCTTGACCTTTTATCTTGGGAACTTGAACTTAGTTAAGGTCCCACCTTCTACCATGCGGTTGGGTGCCATGTAATGTTGACCATCAAATATCACCATGATGGTTCTATTGTGACATTACATGGTATGATCGGTTTGAGACTTCTCTCAAGTAGCTCATTGTAATGCTATACAAGTTATTTATTATTGTTAATTAGGGGTGGCATATAGCTCCATTAGATGTTAAAAATACATTCCAATATAGTGATTTCTTTAAGAAGTATATATGGAGCAACTACCAAATTATGTTGCTTAGGTGGAGAGGCTTATGTATGTTGAGGAAATTATGAGTAAAATATGTGTAAACTTTATTGTGAGGGTAATACCCTTTATATACACAGTAATTACAATTTACATTATCCCAAAAATTATGGGATTTATTAGGTAAGGATTCCATTATAGAATCAAGGTATTTATGGTAGTGATTATATCTAAGAATCAATGTACTAAAGTCAAATGAATTATCCAATTATATAAAAAATATATTGGTAATTCCCTTCATTAATTATAGTAATGCGTTAACACTCCTTCTCAAGTTGAGTTATATATGCCCAACTTGCAACTTAACTATTCAAATCTTGTTCGGGTCTTGGTGAGAATGTATGCATTCTGATGAGCAGTTGGAATGTAGGAGACAGATTTTCTTGCCTTCAATTTTCTCCAGTACGAAGTGTCAGTCAATTTTTACAGGTTTGGTTTAATCATGATGATCTGGATTTTTTACTATGCAAATAGTTGATTGGTTATCACAATAGATTAGAGTTTGAGAGTTTTTATGGTATTCTCAGTTATTCTCATATGCCAAGTGGCTATGACTTCTGCCTCAACACTACTTTGAAACACCACATCTTATTTCTTGCTTCACCAAGTAACTACATTTTCCCAAGCATATGCATAACAAGGAGAAATTGATGTTCTATCCATAATATTGTCTGCATGATCAGCATCAGTATAAATTTCCATTCATCTATCATCACTATTTGAATAATAAGCCTTTTCCAAGATTGAACTTGAGGAATTTTAAAATCATGTGAATATAGCCCCCAGGTGTTTATTGAGTATTCAATACAATGCTACAAATGTTACAGCCTTTCATTTATATTCATATTTATGAATAACAATTTTAGTCCATTCAAGTCTCAAAATTAAGAAAATGAAGTTTGCATATTGACAAATTACCTGTTTACGAAATGGATAAAGTACTTTCTTCTGCAAAAGACAGTTAGGGAGAACTGCTACAGGAGGGATCTGAGTAAAAGAAATTTGTTAGTTAAAATTCTAAAATGTATACTGGTGCAGCTGAAATCTTGAAGAACCATGAAAGCTTTTTATCTTTTCTTTCCTTTTCATGTCTTTTATCCATTTTATTTTTTTGGGAGGGGACAATCAAAGGAGGAAATTCAAACCAGAATAACTCTTACTAGTCAGTACAAAGTCGGATTAGAACTCTAGTAGGAAACAAAGGGGAAACGAAGATGTTAGATATAAATAATCTATGTATATATATTTATTTCATTTCCTATGAATATGGCAAAGAATATCTTGCCAAAGGACACATGAATGGCTCACAATTTCATTTTGCAACATTACCATTGGGATATAAACATTATAATATCTAATATCCCAAAACTATCCACAAATCCAAGTTATTGAGTTTTAAAATTGACTTAGATTTGCATCATAGTTTTATGTTGTTTATCGCTCTATGTTTCGCTCCCCGCCCCGCCTCTCTTGTTTTGTGTCCCTGGCTCTATTGTTTGCATCATCTCTAGTCATTAATCACTCATTGTAACCTTGTTTATACATCAGAAAAATAATACCAAAAGCTTAGAATCTTTCTTCATCAGTAAGCTTCCATATTGTGTCTCTCTTCTGTTCCATTCACAAATTACAGCATGGCTTAATCCAGTTATCTTACACATCCAGACAACACAGTTTTGGGTTACTGATGATTTAATTCAGCGGGGATACGAAATCCTACACCATATAATATAGCATAGAAAAATAAATAATATATCACTACATTCCTTTCTCTGTACATATAATATCAAAGTATTCATGTCTAACCGCTTATTATTAAGCTTCCCAGGAAGTATGTCAGGCACAATGAGATAATCAAATCTAGCAGATGGACAGAAAAGAAAATTCTAAACAGAACCAGATCAAGAAAACTAAAGATTCTGAATTGGAGCTAGTTAAAATTGCAAAATATCCATGAAACAACATTCCTACCTCAAGTATAATGGAAAGTTTCAAACTGTTCTTCAGACTGTTCAAGTACGACTCTGAATGCACCTGTCACAATAAATACACATCAACTAATAAAAAAACATGTAGCGTATTGTTTGATTTGAAACTTACGAGTATCGAGACAAGAAAAAATCAATAAATTGTTGCTGCAAAAGGATACGATTCAGAGAGTTAAAAAGGAAAAATAGAAAAGTAAATCAATTGCCTAAAGTCCACATGCGGGATCATTGAGTACAAACTTCAGGACCCATCAAGTGATTAAGTTCATTAAGCTGTTCCACCTGATGTATGAGTCTTGTATGCACAAAATTAAAGGAATAGTAAACTTGAATATCCTTCAGATACTAGGTGTACTAAAAACCAGAAACAAATAAGAGAAAAGTGTTTACCACTAGTAGATCATCCTGTGTAGCTTCCTGAGGTTCAACTATACATTTTTTTTTCCAGAACACCATCAGTGATTAAGAAGCAACAGATGCGACCCCATTTAGAAGAATCAAATGGATGTCTGCATATATGAATACTAAATATGTAAGTGCCACTTCAATAATCAACTCACCCGCTACTAATCAGATAAGAAACGCAACAAAGACAAGATTTCCAATCAGGAAACTAAAGGATAATTCATTGAATTATACACTCCACAAAAGGTAATTATTACATGATGAAGAAATTATTTAGTTTCTTACAGCTTCTCGATTCCAAGAAAGGAGATATCATAGGAAGATGAATAAATTACAGGAACCTGACACATGAAAACAAAAAATAATTGGGTCAATGATAGAACAAGAGAATTATCGGCAAAATAACATTTCATTTTAGCTTTACCTTAGAAGGAGGAACGTCCAGATAAAGTTTGCTCGATAGAATTCGGCTCTTCCTCATGGTTTGGGCAACAGTGGCGGTGGAGGAGGTGCAAGTCTCGGTAGAGGAGGATAATGCGGTGGATGAAGTAGCAGTCGACATGAAGAGAGAGAGAGAGACAGACAGAAGATTAGAGAAAATACATCCCAAAATGAATACCATTGACAACAATTGTAGAAGATTTCTACATGTTCATCTTACAACTCCAAATTAAAAATATTATCTAAAAGATTTTATCATAATTAATTTTTTAATTAAATATTTTTTAAAATTTATAATTTAAATATTTTATAAGTTTATAAATTAAAATTAAATCTTACTTATTTAAATAAGGAACTTATTTAATTAATTTTATAATTATAAATTTTTATTTAGTGATTTTATTATTATTATTTAGAAGACATTGAATTTTAGAAAATAAATAATACCATTTAAGAAACTTGATTCCATGAATTTACTCGATAAAGATATATATAAAATATTATTTATATATAAATATTTAAATAAAATTAATAATATTTAAAATTTTGAATTGGTTTTAATTTGTAAAATTAAATTAATCTAAATTTAATGTTTACTTATATTTTTAAATTCTATATAAAAGTTCAAAATATTTAAAAGAAAAATATAATAGATGCGGACCAATTATAGAAATAACAACATTCATTGAGTAGGAAGAAAAGTAATTTAGAAAAAAAAATTAACAAATATCTAATTTTGAATCAAATTATCAATTAAATTATATAAAATTTTGTTTGAGTGTAATATTTTTTATTATTATATATTTATTTGAAAAATAAAAATAGTAAGCATTATTATATATAGATTGTATTGTTGTTAATGTCGCGCGTTTAACCGTGTATAATTTAAAATATAAAGTTAGTTGGTTAAAAAAAATTACTTATTTTAATTAAGTTACTAGTTTGAAACATATATATACCATTTTTTATTTTATTTTAACCATTTTAAGTTTATGGGTGGATCAACCAACGATTCGACTCAAATATCTATTACTCTCACATATATATTCAAATTAACCACGTGACGTGATAAATTCAAATTAAGCATTATATATATATATTCTTATTAATGTTGCACGTTCATTAAATTTTGTGTAGAATATAAAATATAAAGTTAACTTAGTTTGGTTAAAAAGTTTTACTTATTTTGTTAGATTGTAAGTTCGAAACTTACATATGGTATTTTAATTTTATTTTTAAACATTTTAAATTTATGGGCGGGTCAACCACGATCCGAGACAAATATTCATTACTCTCACATATATATCCAAATTAACCACAACTCTCAACCCGACATATTCAAATTAAACATTATATATATATATATTATATTTTATGAATGTCGCGCGTTCATCAAATTTTGTGAAGAATTTAAAATATAAAGTTTTATTAGCTTAGTTAAATAAAGGATTTTTCTTGTTTTGTTAGGTTGCAAGTTCGAAACTTACATATAGCATTTTTAATTTTATTTTAACCGTTTCAAATTTATGTGCGGGTCAACCACGATCCGACCCAAATATCAATTTACTCTCACATATATATCTAAATTAAACACAGCTCTCAACCCGACAAATTTAAATTAAGCAGTATTATATATAGATTATATTGTTATTAATGTTGCGCGTTCATCAAATTTTGTGTAGAGTTAAAAATATAAAGTTTTATAAGCTTAGTTGGTTAAAGAGTTTTACTTGTTTTTTATTAGGTTGTAAGTTCGAAATATACATATAGCAATTTTAATTTTAATTTTAACCGTTTCAAATTTATGGGTGTGTCAAACCACGATCCGACCCAAGTATACATTTACTTTCACATATATATTCAAATTAACCACAACTCTCAACCCGACAAATTCAAATTAAGCATTATATATATATTATTTTTATGAATGTCGCGCGTTCATCAAATTTTGTATAGAATTTAAAATAAAAAGTGTTATTAGTTTAGTTGGTTATAGGGTTTTATTTGTTTTGTTATATTGCAAATTCGAAACTTACATATAGCATTTTTAATTTTATTTTTAACCGTTTCAAGTTTATGGGCGAGTCAACCACGATCCAACCCAAATATTCATTTACTCTCACATATATATCCAAATTAACCAAAACTCTCAACCTAGCAAATTTAAATTAAACATTATTATATATAGATTATATTGTTATTAATGTCGCTCGTTAATCAAATTTTGTGTAGAATTTAAAATATAAAGTCTGATTAGCTTAATTGGTTAAAACATTTACTTGTTTTGTTAGATTGCAAGTTCAAAACATACATATAGCATTTTTAATTTTATTTTTAATCGTTTCAAGTTTATGGTTGGGTCAAACTACGATCCGACCGAAGTATTCATTACTCTCACATATATATCCAAATTAACCATAAATCTCGACTCGACAAATTCAAATTATGCCTTATTATATATATATATATATATTATATTGTTATGAATGTCACGTTCATCAAATTTTGAGTAGAATTTTAAAATATAAAGTCTTATTAGTTTAGTTGGATAAATGGTTTTACTTGTTTTTGTTAGATTGCAAATTCGAAACATAAATATAACATTTTTAATTTTATTTTTAACCATTTCAAGTTTATGAGTGAGTCAACCACGATCCAACCAAAGTATTCATTTACTCTCACATATTTCCAAATTAAGCACAACTCTCAACCCGGCAAATTCAAATGAACAATTATTATATATATAGATTATATTGATATTAATGTCGCGCGTTCATCAAAATTTGTGTAGAATTCAGAATATAAAATCTTATTAGCTTAGTTGGTTAATTGTTTTGCTAGGTTGTAAGTTTGAAACAATAATATAACATTTTTAATTTTATTTTTAACCGTTTACGTTGATGGTGGGTCAACTAATGATCTGACCTAAGTATCCATTTACTCTTATATATATATATATATATATATATATATATATATATATATATATATATATATATATATATATATATATATATATATATATATATATATATATATATATATATATATATATATATATATATATATATATACATATATCCAAATTAAGCACAGCTCTCAACCCGACAAATTCAAATTAAGTATTGTTATTATTATATATATTATTTTTATAAATGTTTCGCATTCATCAAATTTCATGTATAATTTAAAATATAAAGTCTTATTAGCTTAGTTTGGTTAAAGAATTTTACTTGTTTTGTTAGATTACAAGTTTGAAACTTACCTATAGTATTTTTAATTTTATTTTTAACTGTTTCAAGTTTATGGACGGTCAAGCATGATACGACCCAAGTATCCATTATTTTTACATATATATCTAAATTAACTACAACTCTCAACCTGACATATTCAAATTAAGCATTATTATATATATATATATATATATTATATTGTTGTGAATGTCGCGTGTTCATCAAATTTTGTGTAGAATATAAAATATGAAGTCTTATTAGCTTAGTTGATTAAAGGATTTTATTTTTTTGTTAGGTTACAAGTTCGAAACATATATAGCATTTCTAATTTTATTTTAACCATTTTAAGTTTATGGACGGGTCAACCCACGATTCGACCCAAATATCAATTTACTCACACATATTTATCTAATTAACCATAGCTCTCGACCCGACAAAATTAAAATTAAGCATTATATATATATATATATTATATTGTTATGATTGTCGCGTATTCATCAAATTTTGAGTAGAATTTAAAATATAAAGTTTTATTAGTTTAGTTGGTTAAAGAGTTTTAATTGTTTTGTTATATTGCAAATTCGAAACATACCTATAACATTTTTTATTTTATTTTTAACCGTTTCAAGTTTATGGGCGGGTCAACCACGATCTGACCCAAGTATCCATTTACTCTCACATATATATTCAAATTAACCACAACTCTCAACCCGACAAATTTAAATTAACATCATTATATATAAATTATATTGTTATTAATGTCGCGCGTTAATCAAATTTTGTGTAGAATTTAAAATATAAAGTCTTATTAGCTTAATTGGTTAAAACATTTTACTTGTTTTGTTATGTTGCAAGTTCGAAACATATATGTAGCATCATAGTTAATTTTATTTTTAATCGTTTCAAGTTTTGTGGGTGGGTCAACCAACGATCCGACCCAATTATCAATTTCTTCCCACATATATATCTAAATTAACCACAACTCTCGACTCGGTAAATTCAAATTAATCATTATATATATATTATATTGTTATGAATGTTGCGCGTTCATCAAATTTTGTGTAGAACTTAAAATATAAAGTTTCATTAGCTTAGTTTGGTTAAAGAGTTTTTACATGTTTGGTTAGATTGCAAGTTCAAAACTTATTTATAGCATTTTAATTTTATCTTTAACCGTTTTAAGTTTATGGGCGGGTCAACCACGATCCGACCCAAGTATCCATTACTCTTACATATATATCTATATTAACCACAACTCTCCATCCACATATTCAAATTAAGCATTATTATTATTATATATATATATATATTATTTTTATAAATGTCGCGCGTTTATCAAATTTTATGTAGAATTTAAAATATAAAGTCTTATTAGCTTAGTTGGTTTAAAAGTTTTTCTTGTTTGATTAGGTTGCAAGTTCGAAACATATATATATATATATAATATTTTTAATTTTATTTTTAACCATTTTAAGTTTATGGCGGGTCAACCTACAATCCGACCAAAGTATCAAATATTCAAATTATTCACATCTCTCGACCCGACAAATTCAAATTAAACATTATTATATATAAAAGGGTATGTAAAAACAGTTTTTATTCCTCTTTTAAATTATGTTATAAATTATAATCATAAACTAAGCATATTTCAACATACAAATGATTCAAATTACCTATATCCACAATGATGTCCTAGGATCACTTCATAAAAATTTACAAAAATAATCTAACTTAATATAGATTTAAAAAAATTAAAAGAGAAGTTAGTGAAATAATCAATTATTATTAACCATTCACTAATTGAGGAATAAATAGAGAAAGTAAAAGAACAATATCATTACAATGAGTAGATAACCATCACTAAGATTTAGAACACGAATTAATTCTTGAGTTTTACATTGAAAACATTTAAAAAATATAATAATAATAATATCATTACATATTAGACTTGTACAGTTCTTGACTTCTTATTCAAAACTACATTTATTCACAACAGTAATCCATTGGTGTTATAATGAAAAAGGAGGAAATCGTATATGCCTAAGACCAAATAAATAAATAATAGTTTTTTAAGGGAAAATTTGAGAAAATGACCTCAAAATGTTCTTATTTGAGCTGGTGGTAAATTATAATTTTAATTGCTTTCGTGGTCGTTTATTTTTTTTTGACGAAATTGTCTTTTTCGCGAAACGCTAAGAGGCTTAGCGTTTCGCAAAGTGAATTAGGTTTAGTATAAATACTGTAATTTTTTCATTTCCTTCATTTTATTTCTCTCTTCTCTTCTCTTCTCTTCTCTTCTCTTCTCTTCTCTTGTTCTCTCTTTCACGGCGGCGACGACGACGGCGGCTACGGCGACAGAGGCTGCGAGGCGGCGGTTCAATTCATACAGATTTACAAAATCTTTATTTCTAACCCTAACCTAAATCGATTTATGTTTTATTTACACGATCTTCATAAACCCTAACCCTAACCCTAAATCTGTTTTGCATGCAGGTGTCCGATTCTAAGGATTTGAAGGTCGAAGAAGATGTTCATTTCAAACCTAAACCTAATTTGAGTTATGTTAATGTTTCCATTTTCTTCATTTCAAACCCTTCGATTTAACATGTTCTTATGTGGTTCATATTGGTTCATATTTGTTATTTGGTTCATATTTGTTCATATTTGTGGGTTCATATTTGTTATTTGGTTCATATTGTTTCATATTTGAGCATTTCGTTAGGTTCATTAGTGTTTTTACAGAAAATCTCGGATCATATGGGTTTTCGTTTCAGGGAAGATTCGCTAAGTGCTTAGCGTTTCGCTAAGTGCTTAGCGTTTCGCTAATTTCTTAGCGTTTCACTAAGTGCTTAGAGTTTCGCTAAGTGCTTAGTGTTTCGCTAAGTGCTTAGCGTTTCGCTAAGTGCGTTTCACTAAGTGCTTAGCGTTTCGCTAAGTGCGTTTCGCTAAGTGCGTTTCGTTAAGTGCATTTCGCTAAGTGCTTATTTATTTTGATTAATAAATAAGTAATGTAATGCTTATTTATTTTGCTAATGATGTTTGAAGGATGAATATTGTGCTAATTTAAAATATATTTTAAATAATTTGGTGCAAAAATTTAGAAGAGATAAATCTAGGAAGTTATCGTCAAATATTCAAAGAAATTGGTGTAAATGGGGAATACTTAGAAAGCATGTCAATGTTCACGATAGAACAAATACTTAGGTTTATAAGACGACTTCACATGAAATGGGGTGACTTTATAACCCTTTGCAAGGAACTGAGGCGAATTAAAGGTTGGTCGATTTCTTGTCCTTCCTTTACTCTCTTCCAAAACTATAATTTTATTAGCTTTAGTATGTTAATAATTAAAAAATGAACTTTTTTTAGTGGCTTGTTTGAAAGGAGAACAAAGAGTCCGAAGGCCATGGTGGGCACCTCCTTGTTTGGCGGTTGTTTTCGTCAAGTCTGCGAAGAGTAATCGGCAAGCCAGAGTTGTGTCGCTGAAGCTTGAACCTTAATAGATTTTGCTCTTTTCTATGTATGTAATAATATGTATGTATGTGTGTAATTCTCACTTGTTTCATGGCTTTAATCATCTAAAATTCATCTTTTGGTTTTTCAATGGATAACTTATGTGAATTTCTTTCCTATTTTTATTGGCTTTTTTGGTTTTATGTTTGATTTTATCAGTGTTTTCCTATTTTAAATGCATGTATACAACTTTGTAATGAAAGAAGTGCATTATGATCAGGATATATATGATATATCTAACCAATAATAGTCTACTTTTTTATATGAATCTTTATTGGACTCTTTCTTATGGATTATTATTTTCATCTTGATTATGATAAATGGATAAATTTTTAAAAAAAATTATGTTTGTCAAAAATTAAAGTATAAATTAAATTACACTTTAAAGTAATTTTTGCACCAAATTATTTAAAATATATTTTAAATTAGCACAATATTCATCTTTCAAACATTATTAGCAAAATAAATAAGCATTACATTACTTATTTATTAATCAAAATAAATAAGCACTTAGCGAAATGCACTTAGCGAAATGCACTTAGAGAAATGCACTTAGCGTAACGCTAAGCACTTAGCGAAACGCTAAACACTTAGCGAAACGCTAAGCACTTAGCGAATCTTCCCTGAAACGAAAACCCATATGATCTGAGATTTTCTGCAAAAGCCATTAATGAACCTAACAAAATGCTCAAATATGAACCAATATGAATCAAATAACAAATATGAACCAATATGAACCAAATAAGAACAAGTTAAATCGAAGGGTTTGAAATGAAGAAAATGGAAACATTAACATAACTCAAATTAGGTTTAGGTTTGAAATGAACATCTTCTTCGACCTTCAAATCCTTAGAATCGGAGACTTGCATGCAAAATAAGTTTAGGGTTAGGGTTTATGAAGATTGTGTAAATAAAAACATAAATTGATTTAGGTTAGGGTTAGAAATAAAGATCTTATAAATCTGTATGAATTGAACCGCCGCCCTACAGCCTCCGTCGCCGTAGCCACCGTCGTCGACGCCGCCGTGATAGAGAGAACAAGAGAAGAGAAGAGAAGAGAAGAGAAGAGAGAGAAAGAAAATGAAGGAAATGAAAAAATTACAGTATTTATACTAAACCTAATCCACTTCACGAAACGCTAAGCCCTTAGCGTTTCGCGAAAAGGGCAATTTCGTCAAAAAAAAAATAAACGACCACGAAAGCAATTAAAATTATAATTTACCACCAGCTCAAATAAGGGCATCTTTGAGGTCATTTCCTCAAATTTCCCTTTTTAAGTGGGATGTTACATTAATTTTTTTAAATATGTTAAGATTCTCTAAACCTTTTGCATATCTTTTCCTTAAAAAAAATGTATAACCAAATTACTATACTTGAAATATTATTGCATATGGAAATAATAAATATACTATGAACTTCTCAAGTTGTTACATTTTATTTATTTTCTTTTAAACTACTTACATAATTTTATAAATAAATCTCAAATAGAGTTAATAAATGCTAAACAACAAAAATAAGTTTTTTCTTTTATAACAATCAAGTAGAAATGTACCAACAAAATATACAATTCTTAAGTAACAGGAAAACAAAATAAAACAATTTTAAAAGACTATCTTGTGATTTTAAAATTGTCTCATTCTTGATAGAAAATCTAATTATTGAAGGTATTAATGATCATTCTCCAATTGTTAATTAGTGAAAATCTAGTTGTCCTAATGTCCTTTTAAACTTTTTCTTCACTTTTTTTTACTCTATAATAAGCTCACCATGTTAGCATAAAAAACCAAGATTTTAGACTCAAATTTATATTTTATGAACACTTTAATTTAAGGGGTAATGACTTTGAGAGGTCATACTAACCATCCCAGAATAAATCCGGATTACAAAATAAATAAAAACGATGTCGTTTTTGGCTCCGGTCTTTTTCCTCATTGCGACACTGTGATGATAAACTTCAAGATCTGTGTTGATTTTTGCTTTTTGGAACTCAGCTGTTGGTCGACCAAAACGGATGATTCAAAGCCTAGAATGATCACCCTACGATGGTGATCATTCTCCCTACAAAAGTAGGCCTCGTCATTGCCTACTCCGCCAGTTGACTGAAGAACAACCGAAACACCATTAATGGTTTTTGGCTGATTTGTCCCACTTGGCTCCTCCAACCGATCATGGGCAGCTATAAATAGCTCACATGGATCATTCCGAAGCCAAGACACCAACTCATACCCTTCAAATCGAAGAAAATAAAAAATCTTCCATTAAAGCTTGAAGTTTTTAGATTTTTTGAATTTTCTGTTTGAGGCTTAAAATTTGGATCTAAGCATCCAGATGATTAGAGAACCAGTTCCTACCCCTAAACCTGCCGAAATTCCAGGGAAAGGAAAGGAAAAGATGTGGCTGTGTTTGCTCCTGAACATACATCTAAAGCTAATCAAATGATCGACCTTATCATGAAAGAGGTTGAAGTGAAAGCAGTTGAAAGAATTGAAGCTTTCGATACGTGAATGAGACATAGACTCCACTCTCCATTCGCTGAGATGATAAACAGTAAGAATATAGCGAAGGAGTGGAAGGAAATGTTGAAAACGGAGAAGTATATCTTCTCTTAGACGAAAACGAAGAATGTCCATGAAGTTCTTAAGCGAAGAGAGCTTGTCATGGAAAACGTGATAGGGAAAGCACTTTATCCATATTACTGTCAATGGAAAGAAAAATGCAACTCCTTTGACAAGACGGCTCAAGTGGACGCGAAGATTCTAAAACGCATCTGCTTACTCATGGAGTCCTATTGCTCCACTACCAGTCGATTCATTCACGACAAAGAGTCATCTAAATCAATTGGTCTTTGAATCAAACCATCACGTGCAGATCTCAACTACTTAGACGACGATGAGGAAATGATATTCATTGATGACATGCCATCTCCTCAAAGCAATCCTCGTCAAATTTTCGGAGCTGAGCAGATGCTCTCGGGAGATGAAGAGCAGATGACTATTCATCTCGCCGAACAGAAAATATCATCTATTGAAGAAAGGAGGGTATTTGAATGTCATCACATTGACCAAATGTCCCTCCCATCTGAAGTTCACCAAGAAATTCCTCTCGTTGAGGAGGAGGAGAAGGTTATTGCTCCTGAAGTTGAGTAGATGTCGTCCATTTAGAAAGAGACGTCCGAAGTTCCCTTGACGTCTGAATAAAGGAAGTCACCGTCTGTTGAGGGGGAACCCTTAAAGTCATCCGAACAGAGGCTGGATCCGTCAGTTGAGAAGGAAGCCTCGAAGTCATCTGAACTAGAACAGATGCCATCTACTGAGAGGGAACTCTCGAAGACGTCTAAACAAAAGCAGATCCCATCCGCTGAGGGGGAACATGTTCAATCCCAAGGGGAGTCTGAAGCCAAATCTGCTAAATCCTCCTCCAATCCGAAGAGAAGATACCCAAAGAAAGGTTCCCCTCCCCCTCCAACGTTAAAAGATCCATCTCCCATCCAATCCAAATAAACCTCCATCCCCTAATCATTGTCTTCGTTTTGAAGATATATCAGGTTATGTTTTGGAGTTATGTGGTGAAATCCAAGAAGATCTCTCTAGGGCAATGATGAATGCTCCCCAAGCACTTGCCAAATAAAACAAACTAAAGCACTCAATGCAGGTAAGATTTCATGGTAATCATATTCGTTCTATTCTTGTTGGGTCACATCTTGCATCTTTTTCCCATTCATCCTCTAAGGACGCATCTCCAAGAGTCATGAACTTTTAAAAGCTTATTTTGGACTCTCTGTCCACTATTCAATAAAGTGTTCAGTCTTTGGGTTTAAGAATGGAGAATATTGAGAAGACTAATGTTGCGAACTCCAAAGCAAACGTTTCAAACTCCAGGGAAAATGTTGTGAACGCCAAGGCGCATATTGCCTTAGCCAATGCCCAAAAGAGCACCAATAAAGATCTACTGGAAACTGCTAAAGATGTTAAAATTCTCCATACTCGGGCTGGAAGAATGCATAAATTCATCTTCACTCATATCAATAAGACTTATGTCAAAGACGAGTCTCGGAATCTTGAACGTCACAATGACACAAGATCTACATTGGAGTCCCTCACTCAACAAGTCATGGAGATAGCCAAATCTCTTCAAGCTATGGAAGCTGAACTATAGGGAAAAATTAAGTAAAGAGTTAATTAACTTAGAAGAAATTGTTGGGAAGAACCAAATTAAGAGTTAATTAACTTAGAAATTATAAAATATTAAAGAACTGAGTTTTGATGATGTTTAAATATGAAAGAAGCTAAGTCGTTTAATTGTTTTTGTGCAGGAGCATCAAGCTATGTTGAATTAGACGTGGTCTAAGTAGGAAATCTAGACATAGTTAGACGTGCAAGTCTAACAGATACGTAGTTAGACGTGCAAGTCTAACATATACGTAGTTAGACGTTCAAGTCTAATAGATACGTAGTTAGACGTGTAAGTCTAACAGATACGTAGTTAGACGTGCAAGTCTAACAGATACGTAGTTAGACGTGCAAGTCTAACAAATACGTAGTTAGACGTGCAAGTCTAACAAATACGTAGTTAGAAGTTACAGTCTAACAGATACGTAGTTAGACCTGCAAGTCTAACAGATACGTAGTTTGACGTGCAAGTTTAACAGATACGTAGTTAAACATTGCATTCTAACTCCATTAGACTTGGTTGTCTAATGGAACTCGCTGCTAGACATTGGCGTCTAACTCCCTTAGACCTGAAAGTCTAATGGAGCACGTCTAATGTCTCGCTTCAGCAGCCATTTAAAGTCAGCATACGTCCACCACGATTAACTAGTTGTACGCTACTCCTGCTCCACTCTTTCGTGTAGTCTAGTACGCCAGTTATTTGCATCAAATGAATGAACGCCACGTACGCGAATATTCTTCCCACTACTTGTTCAATGCAGAACAGTTCTAGAAGGATATCTGGTGCACTACCGTTTAGTACAGCCACGATCCATGAGCATAGAGTCTGTTGTACTCTTGTACTATGGGGCTTTCCAATGGATTCTTTCCACGTGTCCATGAAGAAGATCCAACCATTGATATCCTTCTACTATTTATAGTTGGTCAAGGACAACGGACAAATCACCAATTATCGGTTACTGAATTGAATACTTTTCTTATTCATTCACTCTTGCACTTACTGATTCCATTCATCTTCCAAGTTCAAGATGATTATCATATTGTAAGTTGAATAGAGGTTGTTCTGTTCAACAGAGTGTTAGCTAGTTCAGTAAACTGTATCTGATTCAAAGTATATAGTGAAATCCTTCCAGTTGTTGGAAGAAGTGGTGACGTATGGAAGTTTGCTCTGAACATCCATAAACAACTTGTTGTGTTCTTTACCTTCTGTCTTTCATTTTTCATTGGTTCAAAGCTTCAAACTTAAACAAACAGTTCCAGACTTGAATCGTTTCAAGAGTTTGTGAAGGTTTGCGAAGAATAGAAAGTGATATTAATCCCTCACAGAATCTATATCAATCCGTTTATCCGAAGTTGCTAATAATAGTCAGACCACTCTCTCTATTGGTTGAACCGATCCTATCAAATGGTATTAGAGCCCTATTTTCTATTTTCAAGTTATCTCCAAGAACCTTAATTATGTCTAAAGATGCCAACTCCACCACGATTCATATGTTTTCAAAAGAAAACTACATGGTGTGGAAGAAGAGAGTTCGTGCTCATCTTGCATCTCTTCATGATGACACGTGGAGTGTTGTCACAGATGGTCCCATCAAAATCGAAAAAGAAAAATTCGAATGGACTAACAAAGACAAGAGAAAGAATAACCTCAACAACTTGGACATGGACGTTCTGTACAAATCTCTTGACGAAAGCATGTTCAACTACATCATTGCATGCGAGACCGCCAAAGAAATCTGGGACAAACTCACTCAATTGTGTGAAGGCAACGAGCAGACCAAAGAAAACAAAATTATGGTTCGACAACTTCGAAATGCGTCCTAGAGAGACTATGACTGAGTTCGATGCAAGGTTCAACAAGATTGTCACCACTCTAGCCATTCTTGGAAAGACCTACAGTAACAGAGAAGTTATTATAAAGGTCATGCGAGCATTACCAAGAGAGTGGGACATCAAGACCATGGCGACTAGGGAGTCCAAAGACCTCAATAAGATGGAGCTCTTCGACTTGCATGCCAATCTAAAGGCCTATGAGTTTGAGCTAAACTATAGGATTGAAGAGGAGCATCCCTCATCCACCATCATTACCAAGGCCCTGGTGACTGCAGAGGAGCCACCCGTTGCCGCTGAAGTGAAGATAGCTGCCCAGCAGCTCAACAACGATGATATGGCTCTCTTCGTGAAGAAGTTAGGCAAATTCATGAAGAAGAACAATTCTAACTCAAGCTCCTCAAATATCAATGATGATAAGAAATTTAAATCTAACGTGAAGTGCTTTAACTGTGGTATTTTAGGTCATTACAAATCAGAATGCCGAAAGCCGAAGCGTGATGAGAAGAAGAAGGACGAAAAGAAAGAAATGAAAGCTCTTATGGCAGCCGACATAAAGGCCAAATGGAACTACAATGACTCTGACTCATCATCCAACGATAGTGATGATGACGAGGTTGCTTGTTTCATGGAGAGAGAAGAAGAAGAAGCTGAGGAATCTGAGGTATTTGATATTTCCTCTGAAGAAATTTTACGGGAGGAACTGGTAGCTGCACTCAATGACATGGTCATAGAGTATAAAAAGATATCAGAATCCCATAATGAAATAAAATCCACCTTTGAAATGTCTCAACCGATTTTATGTCAAACTCCAGAACCAAAAGTTTTTTAAAACAACAATGTAGAGGTCACATTTGAGAATGAGACGCTCAAAGAAAAGTTTCAAACTCTTTCTTCTGAAAACAAACGTTTAAACTATATTGTTAGTTCTTGGACAAGGTCTAGAGAAGTTGTCAAATATTAGATTAGTCTGTTGAAACCTACTGGATGCAAATCCATTATAGGATTTGATAGCGATGACTCAGATAAGTCCTATAAGAAGTTAAACTCAACAACTGACAAGCTTAAGCCAATAAGCTTTGTCAAAAGGAGTTTAACTGATATTTGAACTGATCCAAGCTGTGAGGATCTAATTTTAAAGGATGAGATAACTTATGTTCCACCAATTGTTAGCTAGCTGAAAATTAAGTTAGAAGCAGTCAGCAAGTCTGGCAAACCAAAACCTGACAAGAAGTCAAGGAGTCTTAAAAGAAAATCATCTTCTAAAGTTAAGGGATCATTGACTAGCAGGAAGACGTTTTCTAAGTCAAAATTATACGCACTTATTACAACACAAAATAGAAAATCCATAAGAATAACTCAAATATGGATTCACAAGGGACTGATTGATCGAGGACCAGAGTGAATGTGAATACCAAACGTTGTAAATATTTCTTTGTGTAGGTGATACAGGAAAGCTGCAGGAAGGAAGCTTAGAGCATATTCTTCTGAAGACATGCTCTAGAAGATCAATAGTGGCACACGCCACTTCCGAGGACTAAGTGTTTTCTTCCTTAAAAATACTTTTCGGTCTTAGAGACCTTAAAACATTTGTTTATTCTTTTTGTACAAGCATAAATTGAGGGAAATTTTATTGTGTAAATATGTTTAATCAGATGCACGCAGACGAAATATTTAATCGGTCTATTAGACGAGAATGTCTAAAAGAAAATCAAGTACTTAGGTGTATATTTTCTTACATAGTATGTGCTTCTAAGTTGAATTGTCTTGGTTTAAAACCTACGCGGTTAGACATTGAAGTCTAATAGACGTTTAAACATTTATAAGACATGCGATGATAGTCGCTCACGTCTAACCAAACACACGTCTAATACGTGTTGTTCATGCGTAATTAGACGTCGACGTCTAATAGACTCATGCGTCTAATGGACGTTTATTCCACCTAGATGCCAAAACGTAGAAGGAAATGAAACATATAACTACGTGTGCAGTTAGACGCTTCATCTTCAGACTAATTAAGGACAGATGTCCTTTATGCGCTATCATCTTATCTTCCCGCTCAAACATTAAAATCAGTCATCTCCTAGTAACTTGAAGACGCGTGTCTCTCAATGTTAAGGAGAATGAATTATATACCCTTTAAATTAATGATGACTACCTTTGGGAAATGGTGTCTAACATTAATTAGTGGGTCCTCTTTCTGTCAAAAAAGTGATGGTTATGCCATGTGACATTTCGGATTCTATTTAAGGACATCGTCCATGCGCCTGAAGTTTTTACGGTCATATATCTCTTAAGAACCCTAGTTTTTCTCTAACTTCTCTCTAAGAAATCGTGTCATCTTCTTCATCTTTTCTCAAATAGCTAACAAGAAACCCATTACTCTTGGTCACAACAACTTGCAGGTGGACTTCGCATCGGTTTACACCCTTGATCAACAAGACATTGTTGATATGTTCCATTCCTTTGAGTATTCCGGTCTTGGAAAGTATCTTGGCAGTCCGTTCATCTTCTACGAGAAGGAAGTCTGAGAGTTTTTTAAGACGACGAATGTGGTCGGAGAATCCATTACAGCAACTATGAACAAAATGCCTATCTCTTTCAATGAATCTACCTATGCAGAGTTTCTTGAACTTCCATCGGAGGGTCATACTTTTAATCTTGCGTTTCCAGCAGAAACTATCTCGGAGATGAAGATCGTTTTCTCGAACGACAATTCTGCAATCAGGCTAAACGGGAAGAAGAAGGCCCTAAAGTCGCATTTCATTCTGTTAAACGATATTGTAGCAAAGGCTCTTGAAAGCAAAGCAGGTTCGTTCGACATGTACGGCTAGGATCGCTTCGACTATATGACGAACATTTCAAAAGGTATTCAAGTCAACTGGGCATCTACGCTATTCTCTAATCTGAGCGAGTTGGTTTACTCTAAGAATATGGAGAGTGTGGGCTTCTCAGCCCAACTCAGCCAATTTCTGAAGTATTTTGGTGTTCCTTTGAGCGAGGGTGAGGCTATAAACCCGAGTCACATATACACCAACTTCTCCGTGAATAGCACTCTTGCTAGAATGAAGCTCTCAAAGGATATGGTTTCTGGCTCTTCCAGCAAACAGATAGGTGGTCAGTCAGTCACTCAATCTAAACGACAGACTGCTTCTGTTCTGTCTACGGGGGCAAAAAGAACTAAATTTGTAATGGAGTCTACGACGAGCACAAATAGTCAAAAGAGCTCCCTAAATAAGTATTCTGGAGTAGTTGACTTTAGAGCAAGAAAGAGTCTTCCTCCTATTGTCTTCGTTCCTATCTCGTCACTTTCTCCATCCCCCAGCCCATTGAAGAAACCGACCAAGTCATTTGATCTTGTTGTTGATCAGAAGAAGGTGTCCAAGGCATCCAATACGTCTAGTGCGTCTAATGCGTCTAAGCTATCTAAGACGTCTACTAAGGTAACTTCCTCCTCTACTCTGGCCTTTGTGCCTATTAGTGATGTTCTTGTTATGGAATAAGTTGTACGGCCGACTGTTGAGCCAATCGGTCCAAATATTGAAAATGTTGACAGGGTCTCTTCGCTTGTCCTCCTTGAAGTGACAGCAGCTGTTGAGGTTGCTGGTAATGTTGAAACTACCACTAAAACAGAGCAGGTTATTGCTTCAATTCTCGCTGTTGTATTATCTGAGCAGGGTCCTACTCTGTCGATTGTCGAGCCTCCCGCTATACAGATTATTGAAAAACAATATGTTATTATAGGAAAGGGCGTTCTGTCTACTCTTCCAGAAGGGGTCTTTTCGAAGCTTTTATCCCCTTTCGAAATTATGAGAGCAATAAGGGGAGCTTCAGGCATTATTATCCGAGAACCTTTGCCAACTCCTAAACTAGTTGTGGTTCTGGGAAAGGGAAATGGGATTGCTTCAGAATCTCCGGAGAAGATTTTTGAAGCTAACTGTATTATCAACCTTGTGATGGAGCAAGTGGAAATGAAGGCTACTAAGAAAATCAACATCTTTGACACTTGGGTGAACTACATATTAGAAACTCAATTTGATGAGATGTTCTCAAAGAAGGAGATCGTGAAAGAATGGAAGAATATAATAAAGACTAAGAAGAGAATCCTTATATGGGCTAAAACTGATGTAGTTTGTGAAGCCCTCAAACGAAAAGAATTGGTGGTGGCTAACATCATGGGACATATTCTTCTTCCCATGATTGAGAAGAGAAAGACCAACTTCAACTCGCTCGACAGGGATGCTCTTACAGAGTAGAATGCTTTGAAGAGATTGGACCTCATCATGAAAAACTATTGTTTAACAGTCCTTCAACAGATTCATGGAATAGAGTCTTCTAAGTTAAGTCTATTTCATGATTCATTTAGTGAAGACGAGCCAATGAAAATCTTTGAAGTAAATCAATCTACTTTCGAGGAAGATGAGTAGGATGCTGCCCATCTCATTGAGCTAGTCAACGTATCTTTTGAAGAGAAGCGAAATTTAGCCCAGCAAATTGTTGAACAGACTTCGGTCTTGGTTCAAACAGAAATTGTCTTAGAAGAAGAAGAGGTTGTTGCTAAAGACCTTCAATCGTCTATTCAACAGAAGGAGACATTTGAGGTGGCTCCTTCTAATCTTAATGAAGAAGAACATCCGGTGGGAGAAGATGAATCAACTAAGATTGCTGATCAATCTACTGAATTAGAAGCAAAGGGGGAACCTTTGAAGGAAGCTGATGTCGAGGAGATTCCCTCTATTGAGGGGAAACAAGATGATAAAGAAGATTCTTCAAAAGGTATTCCTTTGGAAGAATGCTTCATTCCAAGCTCTCCTATTCCTCGATCATCTCCTGTCATTTCCTATTCCTTTGGTAGACATTGTTGATAGAGTTAATGAATAACCTCTGCATTCTGAGGATATGCCAGGAGGAACTCACCAAGCATGCGCTGACATTCTCAATGATCAAGAGCAGTCCAAGGATGCGTCCAAGGCTCCCTCTTCTCATTCCCAAGATAAAGAACCCGAGCGTTCTTTACAAGTACATGCGCAAGCTAGTCCAATTCAAACTGCTCTGGCTCACTCTCAAGTTGTGTCCTCAGCTGCTCATTCTTCCGAAGAGGCTTCTCCTGGAGAAGCAAACTTCTGTAATACAATGTTGGATGCGATAAATTCCATTAAACAGAATATGTTGGACATGCAGTCCAAATTGGCCAATCTTGAAAAGGGCTCAGTGTCAAGCCAAAAAGAGATGTCTTCCTTCCTTGCCATTCAAAAAAATTGGAGAAGACCATGCATAGAAACACGTATGAAGTCAACATTGAAAATTCTAAGTACAAAAAATTTGAGAAGAATTTCTTTAATCGTCAATTAGAGCAATATGTCGAGTCAAAGGCTTTCACCTTGGAACTTCATCAAGTCGTCATATTTGCAATGGATCTCCTTCAAGCCTAAATGATAGAAGTATCCAACTCAATGAATAGAGCAGAAGCAGAGAGAATGGGGCATGCTAACTCTATTGTAAGGTCTATTCATGCTATTGAAGTGGTAGAGGCTATTACTGCTAAAGAAAGAACCCTTATTAAAATTCCTGCCGTTGTTGAAGATAATAATGTTAAAAAAGGGGAAGTAGCTTTAGAGGGGTAGCTCAAGAGGTGGATCTACTAGATGAGCTACTAGAGGAACTCGATCAAAAAACGTAAAGTTGCTGATGAGGAGATCGAAGGAGAGGGCAAACTAGTAAAGAAAGGTCAAGGTCGCAGAGGCGATAGAGGCGGTAGAAGTGGAGGCGGCCGAGGTGTTGTAACTCGATTTCACAACCTCCTAACTAGTGATTCTCTGAATGAAGGCGATGCAGATGCAAACGTGAAAAGGGAAGGACCATAAATCTCTTTCTTTGCTTTTTCATTTTAAAACTTATGTTGGAATATTTTGGTAATCTACTTTAATCTCTATCGTATTTGATGGGTGTTTACATTACTTTATTAAGATTGTATGATTTTAACATCATCAAAAGAGATTTTTTTTTGGATTAACTCATAAACTCACCTGGTTTTGATAATATAGTTTAAATGATCAAAAATGGGGAAATTGTTGGGAAAAATTAAGTAAAGAGTGTTGGGTCAAATTATTTTGACTAAGTGTCAAAGTAGTTTGACTATTGGAATTTTGATGATGAATGTATATAAAACTCAATTTATGTCGTCTAATCGTTTTTGGTGCAGGTGTATTGAAAACAGATTATATTAGACTAAGTCTGAATGAGATTCATTAGACTGATTGGGCATTAGATGCATTGAGTTAGACATGCAGTCTAACAGATATGTAATTAAACGTGCATTCTAACAGACGTAGTTAAACGTGCAGTCTAATAGACGTAGTTAGACGTGTAGTATAATAGACGTAGTTAGACGTGCAGTCTAACAGACGTAGTTAGATGTGCATTCTAACAGAGATGTAGTTAGATGTGCAGTCTAACGGAGACGTAGTTAGACGTGCAGTCTAACGGAGACGTAGTTAGACGTGTAGTCTAACGGATACGTAGTTAGACGTGTAGTCTAACAGATTAAAGTTAGACGTGCAGTATAACAAATGAGAGTTAGATGTGTAGTCTAACTCCTTTAGATTAGTTTGAAGGGATGTATAGTTAGACGTGCAGTCTAACTAATGAAAGTTAGACGTGCAGTCTAACTCCTTCAGATCAGTCTGAAGGGATGTGTTATTAGACGTGTTGTCTAATCCCACCAGCTGGTCTAATGGATCCTACTATTAGACGGGGGCGTCTAATTTCATTAGACGAGGTCGTCTAAGTGAAATATGTCTAATGTTATGCTTAAGTAGTTGCTTGAAGCTAGCACCCGTCTACCCACGATCAACTAGCTGTACGCTACTCCTGCTCCACTTTCTAGTGAAGATCCGTACGATAGTCAGTTGCAACCAATTTATTAATGCCACATAAGTAAATATTCATCCCACTACTTGTTTTTGCAGGAATATTCTAGAAGAATATTTGGCGCACTACCATATTGGTACGACCACGATCCTGGTACTCAGAGTCTGCTGTGTACTATGGAGGAGTTCCAATGGAAGCTCGCCACGTGTTATTATGGAAGATTCGACCGTTGGTACCTGCTTCTTATTTAAAGATTCTCAAGGACAACGGAAGAACTGCTGGAATCGAAAATTATTCAATCTACGCATACAAACGAGCTGCTTTCTTGCTTTTACTGTGTGTTCAATCAAGAGAGAGTTAGAATCAAAGCATTGTTTTAGCTGAGTGATATTTTTCATCATATTGTAAGTTGAACAGAGTTTGTTCTATTCAACAGTGAACTAATCGTGCAACTGTATTTGATTCAAAGTAACTTATAGTGAATCCTTCCGGTGGTTGGAAGAAGGGGTGACGTAGGAGAGTTTGTTCTGAATATCCATAAACAAACTGATGTGTCTCTTTCATTCTGTCATCTTCTCATTCTTGGTTATAAGCTTCAAACATGAGCAAACGTTTCCGCACTTGAATCGTTCAAGAGTTTGCAAGGGTTTGTGCATAATAGAAAGTGATTTAAATCCTTAACAGGATTTCTATCAAACCGTTTTTCGTAAGCCGTCATCTATAGTCAGACCCCCGTATCTATCGATTACGCCGATCCTAAGAGTTAATTAACTTAGAAGAAATTGTTGGGAAGAACTAAGTGAAAAGTTAATTAACTTAGAAATTATGAAATATTAATCAAGTGAGTTTTGATGATGTTTAAATATGAAAGAAGGTAAGTCGTCTAATTGTTTTTGTGTAGGAGAATCAGACTATGCTGAATTAGACGTGGTCTAAGCAGGCAAATTAGACGTAGTTAGACGTGCAAGTCTAACACATACGTAGTTAGACAGTCAAGTCTAAAAGATACGTAGTTAGACGTGCAAGTCTAACAGATACGTAGTTAGACGTTGCAATCTAACAGATACGTAGTTAGACGTGCAAGTCTAACAGATACGTAGTTAGACGTGCAAGTCTAACAAATACATAGTTAGGCGTTGTAGTCTAATAGATACGTAGTTAGACGTGCAAGTCTAACAGATACGTAGTTAGACGTGCAAGTGTAATCGATACGTAGTTAGACGTGCAAGTCTAACCGATACGAAGTTAGACGTTGCAGTCTAAGCCTATGTTTGGTATGGGGTATAATCCTGTAGATAAAATATACTTATATCACTAGTAAATTAGAATGATTATTTGGTTGAATAATATTTATATATACAGTGTTATTTAGGTATAACTTATACACCATATGAGGTATAAGGTAATACCTATCTAAACCAGTTACAAGACAATTACAATACTTAATATTATTATTTTATCTTAATTTTATAAAATTATTAAAATTTTAATTTTTTATTATATTTTAAAATATAATAATAATAATATAAATTATATCTAAGTATTAATTTAAATTTAACCTTGTTTAATTTTTAAATTTAAATAATAATAAAAATAATTACACAATTACTTATTTTTATTTAATTTTTTAATTTATATTTTTTGATACATGTAAACAAAAATTATATTATTTTAAGTATAAAATTTTTTAAAGTGATAATTTTTATACATTATTAAATATAATGATTAAATATAATGATTAAAAATAATAATAATATTAATTAAATAATAATAATAATAATAATATAAAATTAATTTATAAAATAAAATTGTATTTCATTATTAATAAATGATATTTATAGTTAATTAATGATATTATTATTAATTAATATAACTTATATCTATATAATTTATTTCTAAAACTAATTTATAATTATAACATTCTAGTTTTAAATATTATTTTATTATTGTTAATATTGTTAATATTTTATTTTATACAAATAATTAATATTTATTTTAATATACAAATATTTATAATAATACGTAAATTTCAAAATTAAATATTAATTAATATATAAATAAATTTTATTTATATAATTATATAAGTTAAATTAAAAGGAATTATATATAAAATAATATAAACTATATAATATTATTATTTATTTTAAAAATATATTTTTACAATAATTATAAATATTTTTTTATAAAATTCAATTTAATTAATAATACAAACTACTTATAATAAGCATTAAAATAATAATTTAAAATAATTTAAAAAAATATAAAATTAAAATAATCTTTTACACTTTTTACTATTCTTTTATACCACCAACCAAACACAAAATAATAAAACATATATAATTTATACCTACTTTTTATTCTCAACCAAACACTAATAATCTATATAATTTTACCTCATAATACCTCTTTATAATTTATACCCTTACAATTTATACCTATATAACTAATATATTATACAAAATGCTACCTAACTCCATTAGATTTGGTGGTCTAATGGAACTCGCTGCTAGACATTGGCGTCTAACTCCCTTAGACTTGGCAATCTAATGGAGCACGTCTAATGTCTCGCTTCAGCATCCGTTTAAAGTCAGCATACGTCCACCCACGATTAACTAGTTGTACGCTACTCTTGCTCCACTCTTTTGTGCAGTCTAGTACGCCAGTTGTTTGCATCAAATGAATGAACGCCACGTACGCGAATATTCTTCCCACTACTTGTTCAATGCAAAACAGTTCTAGAAGGATATCTGGTGCACTACCGTTTAGTACGGCCACGATCCATGAGCACAGAGTCTGTTGTACTCTTGTACTATGGGGCTTTCCAATAGATTCTTGCCACGTGTCCATGAAGAAGATTCGACCATTGATATCCTTCTACTATTTATAGTTGGTCAAGGACAATGGACAAATCACCAATTATCCATTACTAAATTGAATACTTTGCTTATTCATTCACTCTTGCACTTATTGATTCCATTCATCTTCCAAGTTCAAGAAAGAAAGAATCAAACTACTGTCTAGCTGTGAGATTATTGCTAATCATATTGTAAGTTGATAAGATGTTGTTCTGTTCAACAAAGTATTAGCTACTTCTGTAAACTGTATTTAATTCAAAGTATATAGTGAAAGCCTTCCGGTTGTTAGAAGAAGGGTAAGAGAGTTTGCTCTGAACATCCATAAACAACTTGGTGTGTTCTTTACCTTATGTCTTTCATCTTTTATTGGTGCAAAGCTTCAAACCTAAACAAACAGTTCCGCACTTGAATCATTTCAAGAGTTTGTGAATGTTTGCAAAGAATAGAAAGTGATATTAATCCCTCACAAGATTTATAACAATCCGTTTATCTGAAGTTGCTAACAATAGTCAGACTCCCGTCTCTATTGGTTGCACCAATCCTATCATGAGCGTATTTAAGTTGCTGACACAGTCACTCAGCGCCTCCAGGCTGAAGAGGATGCTGCTATTGAGGCTGCTAAGGCAGCTGCCGATGTTGTTAAAAAGGGGGAAGGTAAAAGTAGAGGGGGTCAAGCGCTCGTGGCACTCGATCCAAAAGAAAGCCTGCTAGCTTTCAAGCTATTCAAGGAGGTCGTGAAAACGCTCGTGGAGGAAATAGAGGCGGTGGTGGTGGTGGTCGAAGAGGAGGTCGACTGGAAAAACTTATGTTTGGGGAAAATGGTCTTCCAGACGTTACTCCAAGAGTTAAAAGGGAAGGACCTTCTATTTATCATCTTACGTTATGTATTTTTTAATTCTGTTTAAATACATTGGATAATTCTTAAGTTCGTATTCTAAATTGAATTTGTGCTATTCACTTGATTGTTCTAACTTAGTTTTAACATCATAAAAAAGGGGAAATTGTTGGGTAAATTAAACAATGAAAAGAGAAAATTAATTAAGAAAGAAATAATTAATTAACGTAAAAGAATATGCACAACATAATTTTGATAATATAGTTTGAACAAAACTAAGTTGGGTTATTTTTCGTTGTGTAGATACAGATCTAAAGAAGACTGTCTATTTAGACGTCGTCTAACTCTCTTACACACAGTTGAACGCTTACACACACTTCGGTTGATAATAACCCTGTTAGAGGTTGATTATCTAGTTTCTACTCTACGCAAACCGTCACAAACTCTTGGATGGAGTTCAAGTGCGGAAAAGTTTGTTTCGACTTGAAGCAACACAACATGATTGGAATGATACGAAAAAGGAAAGCACAAAACACGAAAGATGTTTTATGGATGTTTGGAATAAAAGCTCATACGTCACCCCCTTCTTCTCGACCTTGAGAAGGATATTCACTAGAAGATTTGGTTAAATACAACACACTTGTACAACCCAGTCGAACAATCAAGACTTAGTTACTACCTGTTTTTGAACTCCTAGCATACACTCTGTTGAGCATAAACGAATTTTGTCAACTTACAACACTAACCACTCAAACAGAATAGGTAGTATGTAATACACTTGTAATACTTTTGTAAACTTGGAAGTTTAGGAACTTTCATAGCTTGAGAGAGCTTGTAAGAAGTTTGTTCAAAAGTTCGTAATCGAAAGGTTATGCCGTCAACGTTGTAAAGAAGATTGTCCTTTGTGTTCTTAAGTAGGTAGGTGCCAACGGATATATTTGTTGCTTCAACGGATATGTCTACTTCATAAGATGTTTGTCTTAATTTTGATTGGTTGAGTTTCAGAATAGTACATCAGGGAGGATCCTCTTGATCTTGTCTGTACTTGGATGATAATAAGTCAAGATATTCATTAATGTGATTGCAGCGAGTGGCTTATAGGTTTGAATTTTCTTTGATTCTTTTATCATAGCTTTGTTGCTGTAGAGAGATCTTCATCAGTCTTTGCACTCAAATGGAAAAAATTATCTTGGGAAGTATAAAGTTGACGTCTGCATTTGCCGGAAGCGTCCTTATATATTACCAAGGCTAGTAAAGTATAAGATGTATAAAAAGTCAGAAACGCTTCAATAAAATGCCGATTCAGAAGCGTGTTTATATAAAATCGATTATATAAAATACCGGACGCGTGCTTTGCAAAAATCCGATTTGCAAAATACCAGATTCGTCTTGTAAAAATATCGAACATATATAAAGTCGGATACGTGTTTGTAAAATACCGATTTTACAAACTACCGACTTCATAAAATACCGGCTAAGCTTCTTCATAAAATAACGACTTCAAATAAAATACCGGCTACGCGTCTTCATAAATTGCCAATTTCATAAAATGCCGACTTAAAATAAAATATCGGCTACGCGTATTCATAAAATGCCGATTTTAAATAAAACCGAAAGTGCCTTTTGTGAAATGCCGGACTTGATCAAATTCCATCTTTAATTAAATGTCGAACATCTTTTTCTTTTCCGGTTTTCTTTAATCTGCACAAGATTAATTTAACACAATTAAGTTCTTATTTAATATAGTTAATTAATACTTATACTTAATTAACTATTTTTACTTAACAATTTCTCCCTTTTTGATTATATAAAATAAATATTCAAAACCTGGTAGTTTTATAATTGTTGGTAAATTATCCTAAGTTAATTAGATAATTTAATCTTACAATTTCTCCCTCGTTGATTATTTAAACTAAATATTCAAAGTCAGTGATCTATTTCTTATGGAAGCGCAGTTAGACGCGATCTAACTCCTTTAGACATGGTCTAAAGGGAAGCACAGTTAGACGCGGTTTAACTCCTTTAGACGTGGTTTAAAGGGAAGCGCAATTAGACGCGGTCTAACTTCTTTAGACATGGTCTAAAGGGAAGCGCAATTAGACGCGGTCTAACTCTTTTAGACGTGGTCTAAAGGAAGCGCAGTTAGACGCGGTCTAACTCCTTTAGAAGTGGTCTAAAGGAAAGCGCAGTTAGACGCGGTCTAACTCCTTTAGACGTGGTCTAAAAGGAAGCACATTTAGACGTGGTCTAAAGGGAAGCGCAGTTAGACGCGATCTAACTCCTTTAGACGTGGTATAAAGGGAAGCACATTTAGACGCGGTCTAACTCCTTTAGACGTGGTCTAAAGGGAAGCGCAATTATACGCGGTCTAACCTTCTTAGATGTCTAAAGGGCGTCTAATTACGCATTCAGCTCGTCTGCAGTTATCTTTTTCAACCGTCTTACAACTTAGCTCCAACAACGAATGAACAATTGCCACGTACTCCAATATTCAAATTGCTCACGATGCATTGTACGTTCCAGTACAACAGTATATTAAAGGATATTCGTCGCACTACCTGTCTGGTACGACCATAATCACAATGCTCAGTTTGATGTACCTTTGTACTATTGGCGGTCGTCCAACAAAAGAAGGACACATGTCCATAAAGAAGTTTCGACCGTTGGTGCACTTCAAGTATAAATAGAAGCCCAAGGACAACGGGCGAACAACCGGTTACCAACTTACCATCTCTCAGTCATTCTTGCTAGCTTGCTGTATTTTCTCACTACTATCAAGTTATATTCTCTATCTATATCATTGTGTATACATTGTCCAGAGAATATTCTGTAATTTATATATTATATTTTTTGTGTGAAATCTCAGTGTTGTAAGTTGAACAGAGGGTGTTCTGTTCAACAAAGTTAACTAGAAGTTCAAAAGCAGACAGTTGTTAAGTCATGTGGTTTCTGACTAGGTCTGTGTAGTGTGTTTTATATCGATCAAAGTTTTCTAGTGAATATCATTCCCGTTGAGAAAGAAGGGGTGACGTAGAAATTTTATCTTCGAACATCCATAAAACTCCATGTGTTCTTACTTTCTTCCATTGTCATTCATTAATCTGAATCTTCAAATCCAACAAACGGTTCCGCACTTGAATCCTTTCAAGAATTTGTGAAAATTTGTGAAGAATAGAAACAAATTTTAATTTCTAATAGAGTTAAAATCGAATTGAAAGTGTATAAACTGTTCACAATAATCAGACTCAGTCTCTATTGTCAACACCGATCCTAACAATTTGAATGATTTAATTTAGTATGTTTAATTTTAATTATGTTAATTATATTTATAAAATTAAGTAAAGATAAAATATTTGTGTTATTTTAATATTTATGTAATAAATTTTATTTTAATATTTATATAAAGTATTTTATTTAAATAATTAAAAGTTATTTATTTAATTTTAATTATATATGTTTTATATTTATAAAATGAAATAATTAATTAGTTTAGAAAGAGAAATATATATTAGTGGATAATTAGTGAGTTTAGAGATGGAAGTTGTATTTTGAGAGAGTGAATGTAAACGTGGATATTTTAGAAAGAAAAAAAAAAGCAATGAAGTTTTTTTTTTAGAAAATAAAATAGGATAACGAATTAAGCATGTAGTCACAAACACACTTAACCATTTCATCAGGCGCAGAACTTGTCGCATCACGGGCTCGAATTCAGGACATTAGTGTGAGAATATCTGCATCTTGTTGTCGTTAGATTAAAAGAGTGGATGGAGAAGAGGTTAGGGTAAACATAGAATGGATCCTCAAGTTGTAGGAGGAGTTAGCTTAAGGATGTTAAGCTAGTAAATACAGACATCCCAATATTTTACTTTATAAGAAGAACTTTGACAGACATTTGTAATATCAGATCCCTACAATTATGTACCTAAACTATTCAGAAGGGAGATGGACTTAGGCATTCGTCGTCTTTTCGTGTCTAAAATGTATTGCATGTCCAATGGTAAACATATTAGACAAAACCATATGAAAAGTTGGATTCATAACTTTTTTCATGTATTGCATGTCCAATGGTAAACATATTAGACAAAACCATATGAAAAGTTGGATTCATAACTTTTTTCATGTATTGCATGTCCAATGGTAAACATATTAGACAAAACCATATGAAAAGTTGGATTCATAACTTTTTTCATCTCATTTGCCATGGTAATATGGCATGACATTTTGTTTTTATTATGTACTGATATTGTGAATTATACATGGGCTCATCCATCATCACAAGAGACTAATTAGCCCTTAAAACACAAACTGGGAAGTAAGTTAAGATACACCGAAGTTATTATTTCATACACAATCAATCAAGCCCATAAAGCAAGAGAAGACATTAATACAGCTCCAAGAAAAAGTGCAAAATAGGACATCACTTGGAGCTTCACATTACAACTCATTCTCTTACTCATAAAATCTGCTGCAATCAAGTCAACAAGTGACATATATATCAGAATCCCAGCCGATATAGAGTCCAAGATGCCCTCGATAACTAGGGCTCTTGGACTGTTATGGTTGTAAGAAGTGGCGATGCCTGTACCCAGAGCGATCCCTGATGGGGTTGTTAGGGCGAAAAAACATGCCATTATGGTTGCCTTGAGATTCTTAAACTGGGCTTCGGAAATACAGCCTCCTAGCGCAAACCCTTCGAAGAACTGATGAAATGATAGTGCAGCGATCAAGGGTCTTATGGTACAAGGGCTTTGCGATACTCCAAGTGACAGACCTATGATGATGGAATGTGATACTATCCCAAGTTCCAATACCTGATAAATGATAGTATAAACATAAAACATAAACATGGAAAAAATACCAAGTCCAAAAATATTTTACATGCTTGCACTATTTGGCATGGGAAAATTAATTCCAAGCAACTCAGTATTCAATCAACAATCTATTCATTAATCACGTCGTTCAAATCATGAACTAAATACTCTAATGTTTATTTTACTCTAAAATTTTGAATAACATATATCGAAAGGTTATTTATAAATAAACACTGGTAATTCAAATAACCCTAGGAGCTTGTTTGATCTTCAGTTTCCTTTGGGGTTTTTTCCCTCCAAAATGTTTTATCATATCAATATCTTTTCAACTATCAAATCACTTAATTCATCATCTAAAATATCATTTAAGTAATTCAACCCAAATAATCCACATTTCATCAATCAAGATTTCTTAAAATAATCCTATACAAAACTCAACCCAAAATCAAACAAACTATCATCCTATTGAGAACAAAATTATCATACACAAAATTTAATGGACAAATTGTAACACATTTTACCTAGAAGTACTACTTATTTTGACATACTTGATGGAAACATGTTGCTAGATAATCAAATACATTAGTTATAACTTATAAGACAAATAGTAAGATATTTAGCCTAAACTATCAAGCATTCATAGGATAAACAAATCATCCAAGTGGAAGGATTTTGTACCTGTGAAACCACAACATGCCTCAAGCCATCTTCTTCATCGTCAACTCCATGCGAGTGTGAGCCGGTTTGATCTTCCAAAAGCTTCTTCTTCAAACTCCCATCACACCCACCATGCCCCTGTGAATGGCTATGCCTATGGTGAGCAGCATGGGCATGTATACCCACAATATGCATCCCTTCATCTTCATCCTCCCCAATGTCATTCTTCTCCTTCACTTCAACTATGCCAGACTCAGACATGACCTCTACCGATTCAACCCTTGTAGGTTGCTTCTCTTGCTTACTTGCATAGTACTGAGTCCCCAAGAAATCTGCTAGCAGAGTTGCTAGGGAAGCGACCATGGTAATAAAACCCGAGAATGGAAACTTTGACCACGGGTATTTAGGGAGGCATGGATCGTTTAATGCTGATGTTGCGTCAGGTAACATGTGAACAAAACCAGTTGCGAGTATGACCCCACCAGCAAACGCCTTCGCAACCACAAAGAGGTTGGAATCTGTCCCAAGGAATCTACTCTTTCTGCCAACCAAAGGTAATGATATCCCCGCTATTCCAGCAATCAGTATGGACGCAATAGCGACCATTTTTAGGATTAAAGCTGCAGATTCGTCACGACATGTCTCTGAATATAATTCGGAGCTGCTGCCACAACTAACATTCGTGAAGGAGTTCGAAAGCATCTGATGGAATGAATCTGTTTAGACCAACACTAACTCATCAGAATCATCAAGTTTGACTAGCTAGAGATACCAAAATTTTCAATTTTTTCCTTGGGGAAATAAATTCATATCCAATGTTCAAAATCACAACATTATTAGCGTAGGATTACGATTAGGAAAGAACCCATCTTTTCTTCATCAAACAGACAGACAGACAAACACTAGGATAATACAAAATAAACAGGATAAATTGAATAGAATAATCAGCAGCTCGCAAAGAAGAAATAGAACTATAATTGAATATGAAACCCACCTAAAAAAGCAGGACTTTTGTCTCTAAAATCTCGGTCAGAAAGCAACGGCAAGAGGTCCTGGAGAAGTAATAACAAATGATTATAAGGGTTTTGATTTGTAGAAATCAAACAAAATATCAAACCTCATTGAAAAACATTCTGAATCTTATATGGCTACGAAAGAATTGATTGATTAATTGATTACTATAAAAAGGGGTCTGCGGATGAAGATGACGATGCCCTTAATCTTATCCTGTCGTAAGGAGAACGGCGTGAAGAGATAAATGGAGAGAGAAATCGAAACAGACAGAAATGAGGAGGGTGAAGGAACAAGAGATGGGAAAGTGTCGACATATTAACAATTTGCAAGGATGGGTGACTCCGTTCAATTGGAACCGCCGCGACCTCTTCGAATGAGAATAACCATGAAAGTGTCAACACTTCTATTAAGATTTCTCTTTCTCTAGTGATTATTGATATACAGAAAAAAAAAAGTTTAGAACAAAATAAAATAAATTTGGCCGTGATCTAAAAAAAATTAGTTTCTATCCAAAATATCACAATTAATTTTTTTTAATACATTTTATATTATATTAAATATAAATCAAATTATTTATATTTTTTTTTTACTATTCTAAAATATATTATTACAGTAATTAAGATAATGTTATTTATTTTTTAAAATTTTACAATTTCAAATACTTCCACTCATCAACTTGAACACATTTTTATAGGAGTTACAAAGTCTCTACTATAAATATTATGTTGATAAGTTTATTATTTTGATTTTAACAACATAATTAATTTATTTTGTTAATTGATATTAGGAGTGAAAATCCGAAAATGAATATATTCGAATCCCAAATAGTAATTCAGATTGATTATTTTAGATTGAATTGAGTTCGGATTGGATTTCATTCAGATTTAATTAAATACGGATTGGATTGGATTGTGAATATCTCAATATCTCAATAGTATATATTTTTCTTAATTTTATTTATTTCACCTCAATATATTATTAATTTTTAGTTTATTTTCAAAATATTTAGACAATTATTTTTTGTTACAGCAATTAATTATATATATATATATATATATTTATTTATTTTCTTCAGTAACTATTGGATATATAAAATATTATAATATATTTTTAAAAAAAATTAATTATATTTTTATTTTGAATAATTTTATAAAATTAACAAAATAAAAAAAAGTAAAATAAATAAAATATATTAAACAATTATATAAAAAAATGTTAAATTAAATTATACAAATCATATTCAATCTAATTTAAATATTTATTAATCAATATTACGAATTAGATTAATATAATTTGAATTTAATATGAATCGAATAAAATTAGGAGTGTTCAACCGGTCGGTTAACCTGCTAAACGGTTCCGGTTAATACTGTTTTTGGCTTTTATTTTACAAACCGGTTAACCGACCGTTAATGGTATCAATTTTACCGGTTCTAATTCTACTGGTTTTGATCGATTCTGGCCGGTTAACCGAGTTTAACCAGGAATCAATAATTCAATTTTTTTAAATTAAGTAATAAATTTATAAAAATATTTTTTAAAATTATTGTTTGCCCTTTCCTATTATACTATTCTCTATCCTTTTCCTTTTTTTTTCTATTATAATATATTATATTATTATAATATAATATAAATATATTATATTATAATAATATATTTTATTGATATATTTAGAAATATGTTATAATATATAATTTTATTGTAACAATATAATATATTTTATAGCTATTCTTCTAAGTTTTTATATGTTCCTTGAGGAAATTCAAATTCATTATGTCTATTAGTCTTTGACCAACTAAGTATAAGCGAATATGATAGAATTCCATTCTCAACCGATAGAACGGGAAGTAGAATCGATAAATTATAATTTATAACTTTGATTTTAGGTGTTTTCGTATTAAACGTGTTGGAGAGAAAGTTAAAACATAAAGTGAATGTTGAACTTTGAAGACATCAAGTTTCGATTTGTTTAACTATTTTGATTTTGTTAATTTATAATTCCTAAAAACAATTTTACATATTTTAATGAAATTATTTCAATTTGTTTTTAATTTATTTTTGTAAAATTTTATATAAATTATAATTTTTTTTTAAAAATTATTCTATAAAAATTATTTATAAAATAACTAATACAAATTATAAAATATAAAAATATATAATTAAATAATTATCGGTTAAACCGTTAGAAAAATAGGGAAACCGAAAACCGAACCGTTTAACCGGTAAAAAAATGATTAATCGCAACCGCTAAAACCGGTTAACCAATAAACCGTTAAAATGAAACTGGTTAACTGTCGGTTCGGTTGGGTTACCGGTTTTTACACAGACCTAAATAAAACGAATTGAATTTACCTTTTGTTCACCCAACTAATAAATAAGATGAATATGTTATTTGATTAAATATTATTCTAATATATTAGTTTATATTGATTAATATATTATATATATATTAATAAAACTTGAAAAACTAAATTAGTACAAATAATTATAAGTCAACCAATTAGAGCAAATGTTTGTATTTTATCTAACACTTCAAACTATCTAATAGAGTGTATAATTATTTAAGAACGTGATTATATATTTTAAAGTTTATCTATATTTATATTAAACAAATTTAATTATATAAACTAACCTAGGATGAAATTTCAATCAAATGAATCTTTTATTATTATATAAATCAACTTATTTAAAAATAATTTAGATACAGTTAATCAAATTTATTTTTTAAAACTTCATTTATATTTGAACACAATAAGATAAGATAAGCTTACTCTTATATTTTATTTTCAACAAAAAAAAAGTCTAATCATAGTCATACCCACGTCTCATCTCATGTCCTTATGTCCTTGTCAAAAACCTATTCTTTAATATTTTTCATTTGTCTATTGATCATAAATCCTTGTTTGGATTGAGTTATATTCTATAATTCCAAATAACTCATTTTTTAAATTTATTTTATCAATAATAATTATTTAAATTAAAACATTTTTAATTTAAACTTATTTATACAATATATATTTTAAAATCAAACTATCATTTACTATATCTATTTTTTTGTTCAGATTATTTTATAATTAATAGGACTTGTTTGTGTCTTAAAAATGTTTGTAATTTAAAATTTATCTTAATTATTCATTACTAATTTTTTTAGCACAAATTATTATTTTTTCGTAACATCCATTTTCTTTTTAACTTTTACGTCTATTTTTTTTTAATTATTAGGACTTGTTTGTCTTTTAAATAAAGTTTTTAGTTTGAAATTTAGTAACTCATGTACTCATAATTAGTTGCATTCTTCACAAAATATATATTTATCTATATATTAATTTTAAAGTGTCCGAATTGTCGGATCGAGAGTTGTGATTAATTTGAATATATATGTGAGAGTAAATGAATATTTGGGTCGGATGGTGGGTTGATCTGCCATAAAATTAAAACAGTTAAACTTAAAATTAAAAATATTATAGTTATGTTTCGAACTTGCAACCTAACAAAAGAAACAAAACAAGTACAACTCTTTTTTGGGGGGAAAATACAAGTACAACTCTTTAACTAAGTGTGATTGAGATGTGGATTATCGATGAATAATAGACCGATAACAATTGAAATTAGTTTAAAAAATATGAATTAAATATTTGATTGACCAAAGTGTGAGGTCACGATTGCAACATAATAAAACAAGTACAACTATTTAACAAAGTGTGATCGGGATGTGGATTGTCGAGGGATAATAGACCGCTAACAATAGAAAGTGGTTAAAAAATATGAATCAAATATTTGATTGACTAAAGTGTGAGGTCACGATGCTAAATGTTAAAACAATATGAATCAAATATTTGATTGACCAAAATTAAAGTGTAAGGTCGCGAGATGAGATGTTCATTGAGAAAAATATGTGATGAGATATGTGAGAAAATGTGTTGTTTTACCGAAGTGAATAAAATGTGGAATGAGAGTTTTTTTATTTTTTTTATTTTAATATATTATTCATAATTTATTAAAAAATTTAAACATTAAATACATATTATAATTTTTTTTAATTAATTTTTGTTTGTTTTTATTTGTATCCGTTTTAATAAAAGTTTAGAAGATAGTAATATATATTTTTTAGTTGACCTTAAACCCACTCCAACCTTTACACTATTTTTTTAAAAAAATAGTGAAATTTATTTTAAACTATCTTTTACTTCATCCACTTTCCTTAACTGTTAAATTCATTTTTTTAATATAATAATTAGACATTGTTTTCTTTTAAAAAAAAGGAAGAAAAAAAATTCCTTTTTTCAACTATTACATACAGTCAATATGAACAAGCTGCTCGACCTATTTTGCACTAACCAAACAATCAAATACAAATATCATGATTATATATATATATATATAATATATATATAATATATATATAATAATAATTTTAACTTTAGGTAAGACATGTCAAATGGGAAATTGGACGAAATGACCCTAAAAATTGGGTTATTTGCCTCCGTGGTCACCCAATAATAAATTTGATCTGGTGACCACTTTATTTTTTCTAGACGAAATTACCCTTTTCGCGTAACGCGAAGGGACTTCGCGAAACGCGAAGTGAAACAGTGTGAATATATATACTAAAATTTTTTCATTTTCTTCATTTCGTTTCTCTCTCTTCTCTCTCTTCTCTCTCTGTTCTTGTTCGTCGGCGGCGGCGGTGAAACTTCGACAGTGGCGGCGAAGCGACGGCGAGGGCGCCTACGGAAAACAACATCAAATGAAAGATAAGTAAACTTAACCTAACCTGAATCGATTTTCATCATACACATCCATGTTTCAAACCCAAACTCTAACCCTAAATCGTTTAATCTATTCATATTGGTTAATATTTGGTTATATTTGGTTGATATTGGTTGATATTTGTTGGTATTTGTTGATATTTGTTGATATTGGTTGATATTTGGTTCATTATTCTTCATATTGGTTGATATTTTGGTTCATTATTGTTCATGATGATATTTGCAGCTCATTAGAGTTCCGTTTCAGGGAAGATTCGCGTCTCCCGTCTCGCTAAGCACTTAGCGATTCGTTAAGCACTTAGCGTTACGCAAAGCACTTAACGTTTCGTTAAGCACTGAAGAGGTTTGACTGGTTATCAAAGAAGAATCTCAGAGCAGGATATTTCTTATGGGCAATGATTGCATATGGATTAGGTATTTGTCACTATCTCTATCATCATACTCACAAATTCACAATCTTGTTGGAAAATTACCAAACATAAAATTAAAAGTGATTTTTCTTCCTTTGGTTATGATCCAGATAGTGTAGTTTTGGTTACTTCATTTGGTTATACTCATTCAGCTTATTTGTACTTTCATAATCAAGATCTTATTGGAAAATTACCAATTATTTTCTCTTATCAAGATCTAAATTATAGTTTTTCCTTTTTTACTTCATTTGATACCTCATAATTCATGGGTTGTTGTTGTCTATGCAGGCACTTTGTTCACATTGGAAAGAAAACGAGGAGATCTCATAATCATGTGGACTAGAGGAGAACCGGAGAGGCCTTGCCCACACCATCAACTTGAAACCTCTCAATAAAGATCATTCCTAACCACGAATGAGAATACTACTACTAGGCTGATGTAACTCTTAGAACATGTTCTCATTATATATACTTATATAGGTAGTTATATAACCTCTGTAATTTTGTGTCCAACGGTGTCCAAATATGCTTCTTTTTAAAAAGATTTTTTCATAAAAACAATGCTAAACACAAAGATTACATCGACTATATCTAGAGCTGTTATTTGTTAATCTGAAAAAAATACTGAATTCCAATCCAGAATGCTACACCAAGACAAGATGCTAGTAAAATAGCAACAAGAAAATTGAAAGTTTTGTTTAGTAATATAACATATATTTAAAAGTTTGGTTTAAAACATCATTAGGAACACTATGAATAAAGTTTGGTTTAAAACATCATTATGATTGTAATGAAAGTATGCAAAGAAAAAACTTTTAACTTGAAACATTGCATATGATCAAAGTAATTGTATCACAATTCACAACCAATTACTGCAATTTATATTAACAAGTGCAATAGTTAGTTCCACCCTTTAAATTACTAGCAATATTGATGTCCCTTCACCATCTTAACGATAAAACCTACCACATTTCCTTCTGCCATTGCTGTCCAATAATGACCAAAATGCATTTGTGTCTTTAGCATGTGTACTAGGAGCAGCAGCAGCAGCCGATGTTGTATGTGAAACAACTTCCCATTCTACTCCACGAAGTGCGTTCGATTCCACCTCATTATTTGCCATTTATCGAGGCTTGAAGAGCACTCTAGATATAAGACCCCATAGAAAACAAAGAGAGTGACATATAAGATCTCAAAATGGTTTAGTACATATAACAATCTGAACAAAGATACAATTCAATCATGCAAGAAAGCACAAGATTTCCCTATAACCACTTGAAGCTTTCCATCTCTCTAAAGAGGAAAGTAAGACATCATCTAAAGCATAAGAAACAAAACTGGTAAGGTATTAGTTGAAGAAACAATTAAAGGAACCACATTTATTTCATAATCTGGACCTTCCTCAGGTTTCAACTGACACATTAATTGAATAAACAATATTTCAATCCAGACTCTGCTTTTGGCCATAAAAGTCAGCATAAGATTTAGCTAAAACTGCAGATCGGGGTAAATAGATGTGATTGATGATTAAGAAAGAAACGAGAAGGTCTTAGCGAAACGCTAAGGCTTAGCGAAACGAGAAGGTCTTAGCGAAACGCTAAGGCTTAGCGAAACGCTAAGGCTTAGCGAAACGCTAAGGCTTAGCGAAACGCTAAGTCTCATCGTGGTGCAGATGCAGATTCAAAAACAAAAACAGTGATTCGAAAATGCAGATGTGAAGATGATAAACGAACAACAAAAACATGAAGATATGAAACTTGAAGAGAATAAACGTACCAAGTGGGATGCTCGTGCTCGTCGTGGTGCTCGTCGTGGTGCTCATCGTCGCCGCAGAAGCCGCCTCCTATAGAGAGAAGGAGGAGAAGAGGGGAGAAGAGAGAGAAGAAGAAGAAAAGAAATGAAAAAAAGATGGCCGGATTTTATTATATATTAAGGGTATTCTGGACTTTTCACAGCGTCTCACTTCGCGAAACGCGAAGTCCCTTCGCGTTACGCGAAAAGGGTAATTTCGTCCAAAAAAAATTAAGTGGTCACCAGATCAATTTCAATTATCTGGTGACCACGGAGGCAATTTCACTTATTTGTAGGGTCATTTCGTCCAATTTCCCTGTCAAATAATATAAATATATGTTTTTTCTTTTATATTTCTCCATTTATATTTAATAATTTTTTCTTTTATTATCTTTTTTATTTAAAAAAAAAGATTTATTTCCTTTTTCTCCTTTTATATTTATTAGTTATATTTTTATTAATTTTTTAAATTTAATTCTTAAAAAATCTAATCTTTATCTTTAATTAATCCTTCATTAATTATATATATATATATATATATTATATATATATATATATATATATTATATGAGAAATGATTAAGAAAGGAAATTTTAGGGAGAAAATTTTAAAGGGAATGACATGATGCAATTTGTAATATTGGACCAAAAAAATAAAGAAATTTTTATATCCTCACCCTTTATCTTTTTTCAACTAGTCATATAGTGACACATTATTCCCTCCCTATTTTCTCTCTCAAATTTCTTCCCATATCACCCTTATATTATATAGTGACAAATAAAATGAAGAGATATAATATTTTTTTTATATTTATTTATGGTGAATAATATAATTATTTTTATTAGAAATGAAATGTCATATATATATATATATAATTATAAGTTGAAAAATTATATATATATATATATTAATATAAAAATTATTAATAAGAAAATATATATATATTTTATGATAAGAAAGAAAAAGAATTAAAATATTTATACAATGAGAGAGAAAATAAAAAATTTGTTAAGTATATATATATATAGAAATGATAATGGAGAAAATATATAAATTATAAAAAATGTCAAGCTAAAGAAAGACCAAGCTACGCCGCCTCACTTCGATCATTTTTATTTTTTTATTTTATTATAATATTTTGTTTATATTTCCTCTATTCTTTCATTCCTTTTCTTTTTAGTTTTCTCTCTTTGCTGGAGTTTCTTCAATTCCCTCTTCAAAATATTATATCTCTTCATTTTATTTGTCTTATTAGTTTTCTCTTCCTTTTAGACTATTTATTCGAAGAAACCTCTTATTCAGCGACTTCTTCTTCCTTCGGTCAATGATTCCGACTACTATTTCTTCGTCAGTCAGCAATTCCGACTATTTCTTTAGTGAGCTTGAAATGGTAAGTCTCTCTTATGTTTGCTCTTCGTTTTAGTTTCTCTTCGTTTCTAAACCTCTTATGTTTATTCCTTCATATTCGTTTCAAGAGAAGCTTATTCATGCATCCACCAAGTCTGTCGAAAACACTCCAAGGTAAAATCCCGAATATTTCTAATAGATTTTGTTTAGCGATTAGTGTTTAGCATTTTACGATTAACTTTTTCATAGATTTTTGGTTGGAACTGGTGAAAATGTGCATTTTTGGTTTAGCGATTATCATTTTTCTATTAGGATTTTTGCGATTAACTTTTTAATAGATTTTTGGTTAGAGCTGGTAAAAATGTGCATTTTTGGTTTGGCGATTAGCGTTTTGCGATTAACTTTTTAATAGATTTTTGGTTGGAGCTGGTGAAAATGTTCAAATTTTGGGATTAAAATGTCTAAAACATGTTCATTTCAGGACGTGTTTGTCCCAAAATGAAATTTTCGGGACGTTTTTGTCCCAAAAATGAAACTTTCAGGAATATTCAGGACAAAAATATCCCGAAAGTTTTAATTTCGAAAGAAAACATCATGAAATATTAACATTTTCAAGACATTTTAATCCCGAAAATTTCATTTGTTTTTCAGAATTTTATCTACTATCTGTATAACTATTTATCTATTTAGTGAATTTCATGGTTTATTTATTTGTTTTATTAGAGTATATAAAAGGAAGACAGCAACTAACCCTCCCCAAAAAGAAACTATAGAGAGTAGTAAAAGCTGAACCATCCACAAAAAAAACTAAAAGCTGCCCACACATATTTTTGACCAGGACCTCGTCTTTTGGTTTTTACCATCTCATTCAACGACTATCTGATCAACAACAAGAGGCGGTGAATATCATAGGCTTTGGGAGTCTTCTGTCACCATCCCTTTCTAAATGCCCCAACGAACTCTCTCGATGCTCCTTTAGGTCGTTTGACTACAGAATGTGTGCGATCATCTTAGAGAGTGACAATGAAATAAAAATTGAAGAAGAGGATATTCAGTACGTAATGGGAATCCTTAAGAGGAGATAAAGATTATAAAATACAACGAAAATGAGACCAGGTGCCCCGACTACAAATTGATGGAGTTTAGGAGTCGATGGAGAAATACAAGTGGCGGTCCTAAAGTGACCGAAATGCCAGACAAAATGTTGTAAAATATAACAGCTGTCAATAGTTTTAAGATAAACTTTGTACTATATGTTGTTAGTTGCTTTCTTTAGACAACACATTGAGGTCAACAATCCAGGTATAGAGTTAATCCCAAAACTCACATTTAAAAGCATCATTCATTTATATACACTTCCATGCATGCATTGTTAATAATCCTCAAATCTATTTTTATTTTATATCTACACGATTACAATTCTGAAATTTATTTTAAATGTTCATAATATCCAAAAGTTGAATTTGTGCAAATTCATACTTGATAAGTTAGTTAAATCATGTGATAATGGAAGTTGAACGAAAGTCGTCATTTCCAAGGACCGCAAACATTTTTCCTCGTAAGTAATCTTTGTCATCACTACTTTATTTTTGTGGTTTATTCAAATGTAAATATTTTTAACATATTGAATATATTTATATTTTCAGCTGTGCTACTTGTATAGGATTTGCAATCCTGAACTCCAAATACCTCATGAACACCAATTTCCGATACTATCATGTTGGAATGATAGTAAGTTGAATAATATGTTGGACAATGAGTTGGCAAAAGGAGGATTTGAATGTGGATGTGATGTTGGACGCCTTCCACATCCACTTCCACTTCCACCTCCACCTCCACCTCCACCTCCACCTCCACCTCCACCTCCACCTCCACCTCCACCTCCACCTCCACCTCCACCTCCACCTCCAAACACCCAACAAATGGAAAATGAGGAGGATTTGAGGGGTGCCTCAACATGAGGAAGGGGCATATGGAGGTTCCTGAGATAGTGGCATCGCCTAAGAAGGCAGCGCTTAGAAGACATCGCATAATATTGTAGAGGATGAGGTTGAGCTAAGACAAGTTGTCAATGAAGCATTCAATCTCATTGCTATCTCTATACAAAATCTTTCAAAAACCACATGAATGTTGGCAGATGTAAGAGAGTCAACAAAACAAAACAAATGGGACACAAAACCATTGTATGAGACCTCCATCCAATTACTATACGATGGTATGCGCAAAGTTGAAAATCTTAAGGTTTCCCACCAAAAGTTCTTCACATAGACACCCTCTACAGAAGCCGAGACACCTGAAGTACTGGTACAAACACCCGAAGTGGTGGTTGAAAAAATTGGTGAAAAAGCACCCAAAGTTGCATGTGGTTCCACCCGAATTGGTGGTTGGAGAAATGATACCCCAAGTGGAGGTTGTAGTACAAAATTCTCTACAAATGGTAGTGTTTCGCGAAGAAATAGAAGAAAGTTCCGAAGGGTCAAGGCCAAGCAAAAAAAACCTAAGAGGAAGATGAAATTTATGAAGGCCCTTAAATCTCCCTATATGACAATCAAAACGAAAAGTATTGAACATACTTTGACAAGGTCAACATAGTAGACATAAATATAATCATAGTGGGGTTCATTTTTTAAATGAATCGGAAGATTTCAGTAACCGATTGTTTACTATATGCGACGTGTTCAGACCTACAGAGGAAATGAAGCAAATTGAGATTCTAGTTTTACCAAATAATGTAATTTACAGATTTAACTTTTTGATTGTTTTAGAATTCTCTTTAATAACTGTTAATACTTGTTTTTTTAAAGGCCAAGGGAATACTCGAGGCCTTAAGAATAAAATTAAGTGCAACGATCTTGAGGTCATTTACATACATGGAGTTGCCATGGCTTAGGGCACAATATCATTAAATTTTACAAGAAAATGTGTAGATGACTATTATATTATAAACAATTGTAACATTATATACACAATTGTAAATAATTGAAAATAAGTGTATTTGAGCTTACAAATAAGTGTCATTCTTCTAAATAGATTCATATTTGGGACGTTTTCTCTTAAAAATAAAACTCAGTACATTTATTTTCTTCAAAAGTTTCAAAAAGTTTCATTTTTGGAATGTTTTCTCCCGATCTGTAATTTTTTATCTCTCTCACGTCATTGATCGCCTTTAATCATTTCATTCATATTTCTTATCATAATTTCGGCCAACCACTTCTACAACTTTTCATTCATATTTCTTATCAAATAACTCCCTACAAAAAACATAAAAAATTCAAGCACTTCAAACACTTTCTTCAAACCATTATTACTTATCAAATATTTCTAATAGTTTCTACTCGTTCTACACTTAATCGTTTCTTTTCAATCACTCCTAGCACGTTCACTCCTCCTCGGTTGATGTTAATCGGGGAGGAAACCCCCTACTACGACTTAACATCCGGTAGTGAGGACCAATCATTTGAAAACACTGAGCTGGAAACGGTGAAGCTACAACTTAAAGTAGTTATATCCAAAATAGCAAATCTACAAGCTCACATGGAGACTATAAGCACTAATGCCACCGAAAATCCCACTTCCTATAATGAAATACATATTCTCCTAGAGGATATGCGAACAATCAATCATACAATTATCCGAGTTGTCCAAGAGATGACTACTAAGGTATTTAATTTCATTTTTAGAATTTTTGATTCTTTATGCATAATATGAATTACTATCCATTTATATATATGTTAACATGTTTGAGTGTTGATGAATATTTTATTATTTTTACTGATTTAATAGATAAAAGAAGAGCTTTTGGTTGAGAATAACTTAATTGATTATGTGGTGAGTTCCTTGGTTGTGAAAACGATTGAAAGGAGTATGGATAAACCAAAAAGCTCAGATAGAAGAAAAAATTGACTGAAGTTTATTGTCTTTTGATTAATGTTTTTGAAGTTTAATATCTTTGGATTTATGTCTTTTGAACAATGACTGATTATTTATATCTTGTTATTATGGTTGTAACTTTTTAACATTTTATGGTTATGTTCTAATATATTGAAGCCTTATATTTCAGGATGTTTTTGGAAGTTTTCTTCTGAATTTTCACATTTTCGGGACGTTTTCTCTGAGACATTTTGGGACATTTTCTCCCAAATATGCATATCCTCACCGGCTCCAACAAAAATTCTCCCCCAACATTTGCACCAAAACCCAATATTTGCACCAACTCCCAACAAAAATCTCATACATCATCAAGTTTCATCTCAAAAAGTTAATGCAGTCCAATTCAAACGAGAGATTCCCACATCAAATTCTATTACAGTGTTACCGGACTTACATCAACTTCTCGAAATTAAATATTGAAAATAGGTTTCCGGTAAAAAAAATTGGTACCTTTCGGGTTAAATGAGCGATTTGTTTAATGCTTCATCTACTACGATATTGTTTTTACTAATTTCCCGAACATTAAACATGAATAAGTTTGTTATCAGATAAATAAAAAATAAAATAAAGGTTTTTTATAATTAGATCTGAAAAATATACCATGATCTAGAGTTTTGAGTTGGGAGAAGATTTTTGCAAGAGAAAGTTGAGAAAGAGAAATAATTTGAAGATTAGTGTTTGGGATTTAAATTATACGAAATAATATTTTTTCTCTCTTCTGCACATGTGGCAAGCCAAATCGGATTCATCGTATTGTTTTTGCTATTTGTATCCTTGTAAATTAATTAAGCGAGAATATACTCAGATTCATATGAAAACAAATATTAATTTCTACATGTTTACTGCACTCTTTAATTCATAAATATTAAAAAAATTATTTATTATATCACTTACAAATATTAATTTCTTTTATATCAAATATATTTTTCTCTATTTCTATTTTCATATTTTCTAGTTTAGTTTTTACTTTTTATTCTCCCTGTATTTATTAACTAAATCATTATTGGTCAAACCACTATACAAATTTTGTGTCATTACTATTGCATTTGATTGTTTTGTTCATTAATTCCTCTTAGGAGAAAAAGGAATATGCATTTTGATTTTGATTAAAAGAATTGTGGGTTATTTTGACTTTTCAATGTCTTCTTGGGAGATTAAGAGGAGTTGCATCCCCTTAATCACACCAAGTACATTAAGTATGAAATTTTGAAAGTTGATTTATATTGAATTCCATAAAGTTTAAATACTTTATCTTTTATTCTTCAATTGATCATAATAAGTTTCAACCTAAATTCTATATCTTGAAACTAAGCCAACTTTGGAGCAATTTTTTAAAACTAAGTCAATTTTAGAGGAACTATATGATTATTGAAATAAACTTTCAAAAAGTTCTTTTGTTGCAAAATAAAAAACATCATAAAGTCATAAGAATATTTGTAGATTTAGATACAAAACATATTTGTAAATTTTAAGTTAAAAATATATATAGTTGTAAAACAATGAAATATTTAGATGTAAAATAGGTTAAAAAATAATTTCAAATAAAAAAGACAAAAGGAGTTGCAAAATGTTTTAGACTAACTATGTCACTTATTTTCGTTATTCATTTTACAACTTTTCTAGTAATCGTATTTGTGACGCATTTTTTTTATTTGAATTGTCCCATTAAGGTCTTTTTTTTCATTTAGCTGATAATTGACTGGAGATGTGTGAAAATGATATTTGTGTTCCTGCCTTGACTTCGCTCCGAACACTAAAAAAAACATTTTGGAGTAGAACGGGAGGGCGATGATAAACGCACTTCCTACTCAATTGTCATCACTGAGCACGAGAACTTATATCTTTATAATCATGAGTTTGAGTCTTTACCCCCAAACCATTTATAAAATAAAAAAAAATTATTATCAAACCGGCCACTAGGGGAGCTCAAGTTGCAAGATTCGAAACCTAAGAAACTAAATGTCCCAAATTTGATTCTAATTCAAAACGTCTTAAATTGAATGAGATATCATAACTTTAAGATCATGCTTAAAATTTATTATAAATTTTTAGTTGAAAAAAAACTTCTATAAAATTTGTTCAAGTTTTCATTGAAAATTTTGTTTTAAGTTTTTCTATTGAAAAAAAAATTCATATTACAAAACTCAGTGATATATATATATATATAGGAAAGGGAACAATAACTCCATTTTTTGTTATTGAAATACAAATGTCAAAGCAATTGTTGATCCATCCATATCAAACAAAGTCAATAAATACATATAAATATGTGTATATAGAGAGAAATATAATAGAGCTGTAAAGTAGAAATCTCTTACAGGAAAGTCATAGTAAATGAATTTATTGCAAGTTCAACTAGATATATAAAATTGATCTTCAGTAATTTATGCTCTGTTCAACTTTGATTATTTAAATTGATTAATTTTAAATTTTGATATTATGAGAAAAGTCAGCTGTTCAATGTCAAGATGAGAAAGAGTCAAGAAGAGTTGACATTCCATTTATATACCTTTCATGGAATTAGAAATTATAGGTAAGGTAGTTGAATACTATAACAATATATATATATATATATATATATAAAATTATTTAAACAATTTAAAGTGATTTAGCGATTAAATGGTTCACATCTCATGTTTAAGACCAATGTTCGAATCCTAATAAATATTAATAATTAGTGTATCGCCAACTTCGTCTTGGATGTCATTTTTGTATGGATCGTTTAAAAATTCTCACTTTTCGAGGGTTTCCCATTTCAGTTTGAATACACAAATTTTGATCTCTCCCGCATGTTTTTTTCTTCTTCTTTATGTCTTCATCAACAATGAGAACACCGTAGTTTTCCCAATTATTTACGAATGCGAATTCCGTCTTGTATGTCCTTTTTATCTGCATTGAACTCACTTTTTGAGGATTGTCTATTTCAGATCAAATACGCAAACTTTGAATACCTCTCACACCATGCTTTTTTTTCATTTCCATGTCTTCATCAACAATAAGAATATATTAGTGTCCCAATTATTTGGGAGTTAAAATGTCTAAGCTTGATTAAGAATTTATTTTAGTCACGTGTATTTTATTTTAATTTTATTTAATGTATTTTATTTTTAGTTTATAATATTTATTTGAATTATTTAATTTAGTATGTTTAATTTTAATTATATTTATAAAATTAAATAAAGATAAAATATATGTGTTATTTTAATATTTATGTAATAAATTTTATTTTAATATTTATATAAATTATTTTATTTTAATATATAAAAGTTATTTTAATTAATCTTAATTATATATATTTTATATTTATAAAATGAAATAATTAACGAGAGTTTAGAAAGAGAAATATATATTAGTGGGTAATTATTGAGTTTAGAGATGGAAGCTGTATTTTGGGAGAGTGAATGAAAATGTGGATATTTTAGAAAGAAATAAAAGATGAAAGGAGTTTTTTTTTGAAAATAAAATAGGACAACGGACATTTAACTATTTAACTATTTAACCATGTGCATAATTTGATACCTCACTACCAGAGATAGAATGAAGGTTAGGATAAACATGGAATGGATCCTCAAGTTGTCGGAGGAGTTAGCTTAAGGATGCTAAGCTAGTAAATACAGACATCCCAATATTTTACTTTATAAAAAAAAATTAAATTGAACTGTTATCAAAATTTTATTATTTAGCATGAACTTTGACACAGACATTTGTATACCAGATCCCTACAATTAGGTACCTAAACTATTCTGAAGGGAGATGGACTTAGGCATTCGTGTCTAAAATGTATTGCATGTCCAATGGCAAACATATTAGACAAAACCATATGAAAAGTTGGATTCATAATTTTTTTCATCTCATTTTCCATGGTAATATGGCATGACATTTTGTTTTTATTATGTACTGATATTGTGAATTATACATGGGCTCATCCCTCATCACAAGAGACTAATTAGCCCTTAAAACACAGATTGGGAAGTTAAGTTACACCAAAGTTATTATTTCATACACAATCAATCAAGCCCATAAAGCAATAGAAGACATTAATACAGCTCCAAGAAAAAGTGCAAAATAGGACATCACTTGGAGCTTCACATTACAAATAATTCTCTTACTCATAAAATATGCTGCAATCAAGTCAACAAGTGACATATATATCAGAATCCCAGCCGATATAGAGTCCAAGATGCCCTCGATAACTAGGGCTCTTGGACTGTTATGGTTGTAAGAAGTGGCGATGCCTATACCCAGAGCGATCCCTGATGGGGTTGTTAGGGCGAAAAAACATGCCATTATGGTTGCCTTGAGATTCTTAAACTGGGCTTCGTAAATACAGCCTCCTAGAGCAAACTCATTAATTTTGCGGTTAAAATGGGTACGAGGTTGGAATTAGTGGTTGGTTTCACAAGCATTTAAAAGTGTGAGATCACGAGATGAAGGTCGGGTGGTGGTTAATGGTTGGTTTGACGTTGAATAAAAGATTTGTGATCAATTGAGATTGGTTGTTGATTTGTTGAACAAAGGGTAAAAGAGAGATCGACCAAAATTGATGAGTGGTTTGTTGAGGAATAAAAATGTATATGAAAAAGTGTGAGTCACAAAATTATGGTCAGTGTGATAGAGAAATCCAGAATAAAAACACCTGTTTAGCAATCCAGAAATAGACAAGTTACAACAAAGGCCTAACAATTCTTTTTCCCCTTCTGTATAATCAAATAGGCAGCCAATTCAATTGAGGATCAAAAAATCAAACAATCAAAGAAACAGAGAGCAAGACACCAAAATTTTACGTAGAAAACTCAAATTAGGTAAAAACCACGGGACACTTCGGTCACTTAAATCATCCACTATATCAAATGGGTATACAATGCTGTTCAATACAAGCCTAGAGATAATCTAATAAAAGTTATCAAGTAACCTCATCCTAACTTGTCATTCACATACATTATCATCATCACTAAAAATGGCTAACCAAATGGAAAATAGATAAAGGAAATTATAAGAAGAACATGTTGCTTCAATGGAGGAATTGCTGTTTTAATGGAGGAAGAGGGAGAGAAAACAAAAAACCAAACTATTGTGTTTTTTTTCTTTAATTAAATATGCCCTAATGGGCTTTATTAATTTGTCAGGCCCAACTGCCAAATGAGATGACCCAATAAATCTCCCCCGTCAGCGCAACTTTGCGGGCTCCAATAAACTCGCTCTCTCCCGACAATCTTCAAACTTGTCCTTAGGCAAGGACTTCGTAAACATATCGGCACCATTCTCACTTGTATGAATCTTCTTCAAGTTCAGCTCTTTTGCCTCAAGAACATCACATATCCAATGATATCTCACGTCGATATGTTTGGATCTCGACTGAAAAGCTGAATTCTTTGAGAGATGAATGACACTTTGACTGTCGTAAAACAAAGTGAACTACTCTTGCTTTTGTCCCAACTCTTGTAGGAACTTCTTCATCCATAACACCTCTTTACATGCTTCGGTAACTGCAATATACTCAGCTTCTGTAGTAGACAAAATAATACACTTTTGTAACCTTGACTACCACAAAACAACACCGCTTGTAAAGGTAACCAAAAAACTTGATACGAATATTCTTGAATCAACATCACCCGCCATATCAGTATTTGTAAAGCCTTCCAAAATAGGAGTATCACTTCCAAAGCATAAACGTGCTTTCGAAGAGCCTCGAAGATATCTAAGAATCCACTTAACAACCAACCAATGTTCTTCTCCCGGGTTGGAGAGATACCGACTAACAACACCAACTGTGTGTGCTATGTCCGGTCTTGTACATACCATGGCATACATAAGACTACCAACTGCGGAGGCATAAGGTACATTCTTCATTTCATTTCTCTCTTTCTCACTTGTAGGACATTGTTTAGAACTCAATTTGAAATGACCTGCAAGTGGAACTGAAATCGGTTTTGCATTTTTCATTGCAAACCTCTCAAGTACCTTCTCAATGTACTTCTCATGTGATAGCCAAAGTGTTTTGTTCTTTTTGTCTCTTGTGATTTCCATGCCTAGGATCTGCTTCCCTGAACCCAAATCCTTCATCGTAAAAGACTTGTTCAAATCCCTTTTGAGCTTCTTAATATTCACAATATCTTGCCCAACAACAGCATATCATCAACATAGAGAAGAAGAATAACATAATCATCAACACCGTATCTCTTGATGAAAATACAATGATCATAAGTAGTCTTACTTTACCTATTTGCTTCCATAAAGGAGTCAAATTTCCTCTACCATTGTCTAGACGCTTGCTTGAGCCCATACAAGCTTTTCCTCAACCTGTAGACAAGATCTTCTTTACCTTTAACTTTGAAACCCTCAGGTTGTTCTATATAGATCTCTTACTCCAAGTCACCATGGAGAAATGCAGTCTTCACATCTAGTTGTTCAATTTCCAAATCTTGACTAAAAGCCAATGCTAACACAACTATAATGGATGACCTCTTCACAACCGGTGAGAATATCTCTTCAAAATCAATCTCATTTTTCTGTCCAAAGCCCTTCACAAGCAGTCTTGCTTTGTATCGAGGTTGTGAGCTATTCTCTTGATGCTTCAACTTGAATACCCACTTGTTCTTCAAAGTCTTCTTTCCTTTCGGAAGTTTCACCAAGTCATAAGTCTCGTTCTCTTGCAAGGAATGTATCTCTTCTTGTATTGCCACCGACCACTTATTCTTGTTTTCATGAGACAATACTTCGTGATAGGTTTCTGGTTCTCCCCCGTTAGTCAACATCACATACTCATTGGGAGGATACCTACTAGAAGGTTGTTGTTGCCTACTAGATCTTCTAATATGTTAATCATCGGATGACTCTAGAGAACTATCATCATCTTGTTCAGCTTCCTCTGTTGGCTCAGCATCAACTATATGAGTCTCATCAACCTCAACTTGGGCATTTTCCACATCATTGGGCTGTGATTGTGGTGTACGAATCCTACCATTATCGGGGTAATTCCTTCTCCATAGACTTCGGCTTTTCTTTTTTCTCAAAGTCTTCAATGGTCTGATCTTCAAAGAATACCACATCTCTTCTTCTAATGAGTTTCTTATTAACCGGATCCCAACATTGGTACCCAAATTATCCGTGGCCATACCCAATAAAGATACATTGTCTCGTCTTGCTATCAAGTTTAACCCTCTCATCTCAAGGAATAGGAACAAACACTTTACAACCAAAAACTCTCAAGTGATCATAAGAGATGTTTTTACATCTCCAAATCTTTCTGGAACGTCACCATTTAAAGGACTTGAGGTCGAAAGATTTATCAGATCAACCGTTGTCTTCATTACCTCTCCACAAAAGGATTTTGGAAACTTAGCATGAGACAGCATACACAAAATTCTCTCAATGATAGATTTGTTCATCCTCTCTACGACTCTAATCTGTTGAGGTGTTTTTGACACAGTCTTCAAAAGCTTGATCCCATAACTTTTATAGTATTCCACAAATGGTCCTCTATATTCGCCACCATTGTTCGAACGAACACATTTCAACTTCTTCCCAGTTTCTCTTTCCACTTCAACATGAAACAACTTGAAGTAATCCAATGCTTGATCCTTAGTCTTCAAGCAATAGGCCCACACCTTCCTTGAGCAATCATCGATAAAAGTGATGTAATAATGAGCACCACCTAAAGTCAAGGAATCCATTGAACATATGTCTTTGTGAACCATATCTAGGATATTGGGATTCCTAGATGGAGAGAAACTTTTGAAGGAAACTCTACGTTGCTTACCAACTAAGCAATCTGTGCATGTCTTCAAATCTGTGGACTGTAAGCCCTGAAGATCGATTGTCTTGGAGAGAACTCGCATGTCATTCTGACTTAAGTGACCAAGTCGCTTATGCCAAAGTTGTGCTAAACAATCATTAACTGCATTTGATTCTCCCCCATAAGACTTAGTCTCTATCACATAAAGAGAACCGACCTTCTTTCTTTTATCTATCACCAAAGACCTCTTAGTGAGTTTCCATTTTCCTTCACCAAAGTAACTATGATAGCCCTCATCATCAAGAATACTAGTAGAGATCAAATTCATCAGAATATCGGGAATATGTCGAACATTCTTCAAAAGTAGCTTGCACGAAGTGTTAGTATCCAAACAGACATCTCCTTTTCAACAATCTTACACGTAACACGGTTTCCCAACGTCACTGAACCAAACTGTCCACTAGTGTAAGAAGCAAATATATCTCAACGATTGGTGACATGATAAGAAGCTCGCAAGTCTACCACCCATTGTGTATCTTGAGAAACAAGATTGATACTATCATTGTCGTAAATAATATCGATGTCGTTACCACCCACATCTGCAATCTTGCTACTTCCATCTTGCTTATTCTCCTTTTGTTCCCGCTTCAAAGATTTGCACTGATACTTCTTGTGTCATGGCTTGCCACAATAATAACATGTAATCTCAGCTGGATGTTCCCCGTGACATGTTTGAACTACCACTGCGATTCTTTAGAGTTTTACTTTTACTTTTACTTCTACCCCTTCTCTCGGTCACGAACACCTGACTTGGAGTCGAGAATCCTTGTTTTTTTCTTCTAGCCTCTTCATTCAACACGCTTTCTTTCATCATTTTCAAAGTGAGCTTACCTTGTGGAACAAAATTGGTAATTGAAACTACAAGTGTCTCCCAACTATCAGGTAGGGAATTAATCAAACACATAGCATGAAGTTCATCATCAAATATCATTCCTATCCCAGCCAACTCATTTAGAATCCCCTAAAAAGTATTTACATGCTCAGACATAGATGGCCCATCTTGATATTTCAACGAGCAAAGCTTCCTAAATAGAAATGCTCTATTTTGAGTGTTGTTCTTCTCATACAGATCACTCAAAATAGTCCACACTTTATGAGCATTAACTTCAGTAGCTATATGCTGATACACACTGTTGTCAACCCATTGTCTGATTTTACCAACTGCCTTTCTGTTCAGCTTCTTCCAATCTGCATCTGTCATAGCCTCTAGTTTACCTTTATCACCCAAAATACTGTCTTTATAATCATAATTATACAATAAGTCCTCCATCCTCGACTTCCAAATTGTGTAATTGGTAGCTGTGAGTTTGATCATCGTGCCATTACTACTCAACGATTCTTCCATTTGAATTATACAAGAATCACCACCAAACGAACTCAGCTCTGATACCACTTGATAGAGAAATCCAGAATAATAACACTTGTTTAGCAATCTAAAAATAGACAAGCTACAACAAAGGCCAATCAATTCTTTTTCCCCTTCTATATAATTAAATAGGCAACTAATTCAATTGAGCATCAAACAATCAAAAAACAGTGAGCAAGACACCAAGATTTTATGTGGAAAACCCAAATTAAGTAAAAACCACGGAACACTTCGGCCACTTAAATCATCCACTATATCAAATGAGTATACAATGCCATTCAATACAAGTCTAGAGGTAATCTAATAAAAGTTATCAATTAAACTCATCCTAACTTGTCATTCACATATATTATCATCATCACTAAAAATTGCTAACCAAATGGAGAAGAGATAAAGAAAATTAGAAGAAGAACCTGCTACTTCAATAGAGGAAGAGGGAGAGAAAACAAAAAACCAAATTGCTGTGTTTTTTTCTTTAATTAAATATGCCCTAATAGGCTTTATTAATTTTTCACGATCAGCTGCCAAATGAGCTGACCCAACACAGTGGATGGTTTGCCGAGGGGATAAAGAGACATATTAAAAAGTGTGAGTCACAAGATGATGGTCAATTGGGGTTAGTGATTGAGTTTGACGAGAGATAAGAGATGTGGCATCAATTGATGTCGACTAAGATTGGTGGTTGGTTTGCCGAGGAGATATAAAAGTCATATGAAAAAGTGTGGTCACATATGATGGTCAATTGCGGGGTTAAGTGTGGTGCCGAGAAGATACAATATATGTTAACATTAAGTTTAAGATTAAACTTAATTATTTCAAACTAAACAAATTTTAAATTATTTAGATTTGAATAATATTAATTTTATTTAAAATATTTATAGATAAATAATATTTTGTATATATTTTTATCTTTACACATGGAAGGATTCATGTTTGTTATCTTAAAATCACTATATTATAAGTGTATTATAAGTTTTTAAAAATAATAAAATTTTAGTAGATTTTTTGAAGCTTAAACTATATTATAACCTTTACATAAATTCGACTTAGTCTCTCTCCTATACGTTTTATTTAGTATATAAACAAACTTAGCTAGCTGCCTCTAAGAGAAGTGTGATCAAATATATTGATTATTCATTCACCTTGTTCCGTAGGAAATACTAAGCTTTTAAGTAGAATTTTAGATATAAATTCAACACATATTTCCATAATTTCTATGCATAAGTTGATAAGTTCGAAATTACATGGTTTGGAGAGGAATACCTGTTACGTGTGAACTAAGTGAGGCATAATGGTTTCGTTGGAGATAAGAGACCTACATGTTGCTCCTATAGTTACTCCACACGAGCCCGGTTAAATGTCCTTACCCTTCGACTGCTAGGACAAAAGGACTAGGGGTTTGATATTGATAGTGTATTTTTATCAATAACTTCAAAAGTTATCTTTATTGGTTCTCTCTTAATTTCTTTCCATAAAACAATTGTTTAGATATACATATTTTGTTTTGTGTCTCTTTGTTATTATTATTATTATTTTATCAAAACTTTTGGCCTAAATATTTAAAGAGATATACATTTTTTTTTATAAATCTGTCCTTAATTAACTTTTGATTATATATTATATTATTTCATAAATAAATAATATATTCGATAAAATCTTAACACCATAAATAAACTATTTAATTATTTATTATTTATTTTATAAATAAATAATATTCTTTTAAAATCTTAATTTTATAATTAAACCCCTTTAATTATATATATATAATTTTATTTTATAAATAAATAATATATGTTATATTTATTAATAATCAACTATAACTTCATTTGATATAATTCGTCAGCTCTTATTGTGTGACGTCGTAGGATTCAATTATAATATATATCTATTGGTTTTACCCTATTGATTGTAGCAGTACGACTCGTATTCTTTTTTTCATTCTTATTAGTGAGGACTCCTCTTATAAGCATGACGACTGAAATAAGGTCCATATTGACAATTTTACTAGTGGTAATGATAGTTTTTTCTCAAGTATCCTCTGTTCATGAAGGTCGGCCATGTTCACTCCCCAGCTCGAGCTCCATCTCCGGGCACTGTCCACACGTTGCGGCGACTGTTGAATTTGCTCCTCATGCAATACTATTTTCCTTATTTGTCTTTATCTTGTGTTTCTTTAACTATGAACTATCTGAATTCCTTTTTCTTTTTTGGGCTTGACATTCCTATATGTTAAATAAATTCAATGTTTCCATGCTCTCTGAAACATTATTTCACTCATTGTATGTTGTTACCTTAACTATGTTTTAATTTGCAGTGACTTTTATTAAATAGTATTAATTGTCTAAATTGAGTGTTATATTAAAATCATTCTACATTATCATATATATTATATATTCATCAGTTTTACAATATCATTGTTTAAGAACGATTAGTACTCGATATTGGTTATATATAAGATATAATTTATAAGAAAATCTAACTTGTAAAATGATATAAAAAGGTATAAGTTATATATGTTATCAATGTTTTTGATTTAAAGTGTAATGCATAATAAAAAAGGAAAATACTTTTTAACCTTGGGAAATTTAACGAAATAACCCTTAAAATATGACAAATTTCAAAAATAACCTAGTCTCATAATTTTTTACAAAAATAACATTTTGGGCCTGACAAATGACCCATTTGTCCTTAATATATTTTTCTTTTTTTCTTCTTTTCTTCTTTTCTTCTTTTCTTCTTTTCTTCTTTTCTTCTTTTCTTCTCTTCTCTTCTTCTTCCCCGACCAATAACGACCGCTTTCCCTCCCCAAGACTATCCCCGAAGCAAGCAACGCTAGACAAACGCTTCCCCTCCTCCCGACGACGTCTTCAGCATTCATCCGACGTCTGCATTGTACATAGCAACTATAGCAAGGCGATCTTACGAGCATTTTATATAGATCCTTCAAATGAATTGTAGAGATTTGAATTCATTATTTTCGAAAACAAGCTCTTGGAGACGACGACGCAATCTATAGTATGCGTTGACGCAATGTATTTGTTAAATGGTAGACAAATGAACTGGTGGGCTAGGAAATTCGAAAGGGGAAGGCTCCAATGTAACGTCTACGGTTTAAAAAGGTCATTTGCCTATGGAACACATAATATCATCCAGGTTTACTACTCGAAATGTGCAGAAGGTGGAGTCCGGTTACTAGAACATTTCACCTAGGCTCAAGACAGATATGCCCTACAGTCGAAGAGTTCCGAGCTATTCTTATGTTCAGATCCGATCCGATCCTAGTGTTGAAACCCCTTTCAGAGTCAGTATCTTTGAAGAAAGTTATGAGGAAGAAATTCAATTACGATAAGGCTGATGTAGATATAATACTAAAGAACAACGTCATAAACTTCCAAAAGTGGCACAAGCTGGTGGTAATAAACGACGAAATTCCGGACACGCCTAATGTCCATATAATTGTGATGACAGTACTCATAGCCCACTATCTTTTGGCTCCAAGCGACGAAAGACTATCCTCAAAAACATTCGAAGTTACTCACACATTAAGAACAAAAGCTTACGATATCTCGGGTTTGGTCCTCGGGGAAACATTGTTAGGCCTTAACGAACCATTCTAAAATCGAATGTCCGAATGAGGAGCACCCATGCTACTGTGCATTTGGGTTCTAGAGAAGATCGAAGCGCTCTCTCCAATTCCTATGTCCACCATCATAAGTCCGGATATTCAAAGAACGCGACTCGAGGCGATCATAACTCTAGTGGTGGTTAAAGACAACATGCATATTAGAGACTTAATGTTTTGGTACGAAATAAGAAAGATGTTTTACTCAATGGGGGAGCATCCAATCATTGTGCTGTGCGGATTTAATGAAACAGTTTCATATTACACGTCTCCTATTTTCAGACAATTTGGCTTAAGAAAATCTGAACCATTCGAAGGAACGTTGTCACCCATAGATAGACCCATCAACTTTAAGTTCTACCAAGAATACTTTGAGAGGTGGACTAAAGCATCGAAGCGCAAGATCCCTTCAGGGAGAAAAGGGATTCCTCTCAGAATTCAAGAACCATCCAAGGAAAGGAAAAGGTCAAGGCAATAGGACTAAGAGGAGGAAACGACAAACTGAATTCCCTTTTATGCACTTTTCATTTATTAGACTATTTTTGTTCACTTTGCTAGATTAGACTTTTCTTTTATTCTGAACTCGTGAGTATGTAACGTGAGGACGAGGGGTGGATTGTTTGCGATTGTGAGTTTGCGATTTTATCCATAACACTTAGGATTTAAATAAAACAACTCATTCTATTTCACTCATCCTTTTCTACATGTTATATATTGTGAATGGGTAAATTGAGCGTCTATTGCATGTTAGGGATTATGTCCATACAAGCAACGCATTGATTGTCTTATTTTACTTAAGGGTCCAAACTCATTGTATTCTTTTGAATATAGATCTTTAATCTATGACCACCTCACGTGATCCAATCACAGGTCGCTACTCTGTATGTGACATAGTTTTCAAACGTTACGCAAGAGCTATGTCTGATTCGGAGGAGGAACCCACGCCAGGACGAAGGAAAAGTCAATTTACTAACATCCAAGTAGAATCTATGACAACCAAAGATGATTTGAAGGCTCTAGAACACAAGATAACACTTCTAATGGCGCAAATGGAAGCGATGGTTCCTTCTAATGATCCACAACCCATCTCCATACTTCTAACCTGAATTCCTCTAAACCAACTATTCCAAACCCTGAGAATGATGAAGGAGTTAAGGCGGAAGAATGGTATGAATCTGATGAAGGAGCTAAGGCGGATGCAGATAGGCAATTAGCATGGATCACCTAGATCAACAAAGGAAAGTCGCTAATAGAAGAGCGTGACGCTGAGTTTACAGAGGTCAATGAAAGAGCAAGAGCTGATGCAAAAATGAGAAGAGAGAATTAGGCACCTTGGTCCACCGATGGACAAAATGGTTCAATATCTGATGTTATTCTCGATCAAGTAGAGGAAATGAACAACATGAAGAAGATACAAGCTGAAATCCTGAAGAAGCTAAGTGAACCAACCGTTAGAGGAACGTCTAGGGCCATGGAATCCTGAAGGTATAGTATGGAAGCTGCGAAAAACGCTTCCATACCTCTTGGACTGAAATTTCCAAACCTTCTAAAATACTCAGGAAAGAAGGATCCTACGACCTTCATGAACGAATATGTCTTAAATATGATGCCGCACAATTTAGGAGAAGTCACGATGACTCTATTATTCCCTAGATATTTGGCAGACACGACTCTAGAATGACATACACACCAAAATATCGCAAAGTACCAGACCATAGAAGAACCGGCCAAGGCATTCATTAGCCGGTTCATTATGTTTGTCAAGGTTGACAAACCCAAGCGGAAGCTTCCTCAAATTTGCCAAGTTTAAAACGAAACATTTGAAAGCTACACAAACATATGGAAAGAAGTCGTGTCTGAATTAGATGAACTACCTAGTGAGTATGCTCAAGTTGACATACTTTACGTTAATATGAACGTACAACATACAAAGAAACTGTCAGGTGCAAAATATCTCTTATTGGAAGACTTAACTAGTGCTGGCGAGGGGTATGTTGATGCTCTTAAAAAGGAATCCGAAGAAGGGAAAAATCCATACTCGGCGCCCCCAGGTATAATCCACGGAAGAAGGCAGAAATTAGCCATGTTGTCAACATATGGGAGGAAAAGAATAATGGAGCAACGCGTCCTTCAAAAAATCCTTTCCCCAAAAACAAATGTTTCCACCAAGGCAGGTTCACACGCCACTTCAAATAAGAACCAGTAGTACTTTGCCTCGCAGGACATTCGTTGATCTGGGAATGTCGACATCCAAGGCTCTAGAAGTGCTTTTAACAATAAAGATCATCCAAGTGTTGACCCCTCAACCAGGGAAGGAAATAATGGGAAGACATACCAATGAGTGGTGTAAATACCACCAAGCGAAAGGAAACTCTACTGACTTATGTTTCACCCTCAAACATAAGATTTAGGATCTTATCGATGATGAAACTATCCCAACACCCCAAGTGAAGTCCAACCCTTTGCCAGAATACAATGTCAACCTTAGAGTTAGACGCAAAGATAGAGAGGATGCTAGACCTCCCTTCCTCAATCGATGATGATATTTGGATGATTGCCGATTTCGATTTCGATGATTTCGAAGAATCTGACCAAGACAACTGGTGGGAAAATAAATTGTCCAAAGTTGATGACAACATCTTGAATGACTGGTGGAAAGGTAGGCCAATACAAGCAAATTTTGAATCTACAAACGATTGTTGTCTCAAACTGAAGAATGTGAAGTTGTTGTAAATCCGAATGATTTTTGGAAGATAGATGAAGAATTCAAGCCCAATGAAACTGAGATACATGCGACACGAAGAGGCATAGACTACCAACCCACATTTGTGAAAAGAACGCATTTGAAGAAGCAAACTGAAACTAACAAAGAGAAGGGTAAAGAAGCTGATGTTCCACGCGCTTAGAATGTTGGCGATGCTTTGCTCACCCAACTAAAGAAAACAAATGTCAATGTGTCAATGTTGGAACTTTTGATGGATTATATTGAGCACCGATAGGCTGTACTAAACGAGCTTTCCCAAGCTAGCATCTCTGTGAATACTTCCCCAAAACAGCTGGCTGGAATGGTATGTGGGGTAGTAACAGAACCGAAGATGGTCTTTGATGATTCAGATTTGCCTTCATACGGTATAGATAATTCTAAAGTATTATACATTTCTGTGAGTATGGAAGGGAAATCTGTTCCGATGGCCTTAGTTGATAATGGGTCAGCCTTGAATATTTGTCCATGGAGAACATTAGAGAAGATCGGTGTCCAGAGAGAAAGTATTGTACCTTCAGACTTATGTGTTCGAGGTTTTGATAACGCAAAGTAAGAAATAATGGGTAACTTCAAAATAATTGTGAAAATAGCAGGAGTATCATCTTAAGTAGAATTTGTCGTCATTGATATGAAGTCGTCATATAATATCATTCTAGGTCGACCGTGGTTACACCAGATGAAAGCAGTAGCGTCAACTGTGCATCAGAAGGTTCGATTTGTATCGCAAGGAAAGATGAGCACGATAAATGGCGAGTCGTATATTACGGTAGGAAATAGCTCAACACATGCTACATCTGAAGAGGTTCACCTCAACGACTTTACTGTGGGTATAATATCAGGGAAAGGTAACGATCCATATAGGATACCGGTGTTTGATTATTTCTCTCCTCTAGTGTTGAATTTGATGAACAAGATGAATTATTTTATGGGTTTTGGTTTAGGTCCACAAGCTTTAGGAATACCAGGTTTAGTGCAGATGGTAGGAAATGAGAATCGTCGTGGTATGGGTTACGAGCCATCTGGGCTCCATGAGGAAAGCAAAGGTAAAATAGTTGACACTTATATTTCGATCCCACCTACCTTGAATGGCCAATTCGTAAAACAAGGAGAAACCCTTCCTTATTTCTAATTCCCAGAATCGTTCATACACCTAACCTCCAAACGTCGATTTACAGGATTGAAAATCTTTTCTAATTGCCTTCTTACTCAAACCCCTTTTTCTTTCGTGATTAGAGGGGAACCAGATGATTGTCATGACGTACTGGAAGGAATGCACGAACTCTTTTGTGAATGCGAGCCAGGATCATGGAACAACTCTAAAGATGACGTATACACAAGACCTTCTGAGCCATTCAGGCCAGAAGAGTTAATCCACACATACTCTGATAGTGAAGACGTCACGGATAGCGAGGAGGAATATCCGTACTTGATGAAACATGCATTCACTAAAAATAATTCGAACTTAAAATCTATAATTTCTGAATTTCATTCACATGCATAACATTATTTTGAGAACTCTAAGTTTGCGGACACTTTGAACAATGTTTATAATAATGAAGAAGAAACTTATGATTATATGTCTTCCGATGAAACGTTTAAATAAGAAATGACCTATGAGGCAATATCTAGATAAACAAGAAGAGACTTTTCCACTGCATAAGAAACAATTAAAATAAATCTTAACACAGAAGAAGATCCTCAAATTGTTGTAACTGAAAAAAGTTTAAATGATTTAGAACGAGAAAATCTAACTAAACTTTTAAAACCAAACAAAGATGTTTTTGCATGGTCTTATAAAGATATGCCAGGCATTGATCCAGAAATTATCCAACACCGCATACCACTTTATGAAGACGCAAAACCGGTGAAATAGAAGCTCCGAAGAATGAAGACAGACATTGTGGACAAGATAAAAGAGGAAGTTCAGAAACAGCTCGACGTGAGATTCCTCGAAGTGGTAGATTACCTAGAGTGGATTTCCAATGTAGTCCCAGTCGAAAAGAAAGATGGAAAGATCCGAGTATGTGTAGACTATCGAGATCTCAACAAAGCAAGCCCTAAAGATAACTTCCCACTACCATACATCGACGTGCTAAAGGATCATGCAGTAGGCCATCAACTCCTATCATTCATGGACGGATTCTTAGGCTACAACCAAGTACTGATGGCTCCAGAAGACAAGGAGAAGACAATGTTCATCACAAAAGTCATAACATTTTTCTATCGATTCATGCCTTTCGGGCTGAAGAACACAGGAGCAACGTATCAACGAGCTTCCACGATGATTCTTCACAATATAATCCACAAGGAAGTAGAAGTCTATGTCGATGATATGTTTGTCAAGTCAAGAGATCAACAAGGGCACATCCAAAATCTTGAAAAATTCTTACAACGTATCAAGAAGTTCCAACTTAGGCTCAACCCAAAGAAGTGCACATTCGGAGTGACAGCAGGAAAGATGCTAGGCTTCCTAATCATGTAAAGAGGAATTGAGGTTGATCCAAGCAAGATAAAAGCAATCACGGCAATTCCACTTCCACGAAGTGAGAAAGAAGTACGAGGCTTTCTAGGCAAGATCCAATATATAAGTCGATTCATAAACAAGTTGACTATGACATGTGATCCTTTATTTAAACTTTTAAAGAAAAATGAAAGATTCGTTTGGGATTACGCTTGTCAGAACGCATTCGAGAAGATGAAGGATACCTCAAGAATCCTCTTATTCTAATGCCATCAAGACAAGGCGTACCACTAATCCTATACTTAACAATCACGGAAAATGCAATGGATAGTCTACTAGCCCAAGAAAATGAAGAAAAGACGGAAGTCACAGTCTACTACATAAGCAAGTGCATGAAAAGCTAAGGACTTAATTACTCGCCAGTAGAAAAGGTGTGTTGGGCCCTAGCGTGGGTCACTAAGAGGCTAAGGCATTACATGCAAGCTCACACAATCAAGTTAGTATCAAGACTCGATCCAATTCGTCATTTATTCCAGAAAACGCTTTTGTCATCAAGATTATCTAAGTGGATGATGATGATATCAGAGTATGACATCGAGTACACAATTAAGAAATCTATAAAGGGAAGCGTTGTAGTAGATTTTCTCGCAGACCAACCAATCGAAGTTGAAGACGACGACGAGTTAGCATTCCCAGACGACGAAGTGATGACTATCAACTCTACAACCTGGAGGATACTATTCGATGGAGCTTTAGGCAAACAAGGATATGGCATCAGAATACTACTCATCGATCCTGTGGGGACATACAACCCAATCTCAGTCAAGCTTGAATATCTCGTGATGAATAATGAGGTAGAGTACAAAGCATGCATCTCTGGCTTTAAGATTGCTCACGAAAAAGGAGCAAGACGTCTAAAAGTAGTAGGAGACTCGAACTTAGTCATTTCACAAGCTAATGGTGAATGTCAATTCAAGGGAGAGAATCTCAAACCCTTCTATCAACACTTATCTACTCTAATGGAAAAGTTTGAACATGTGACATTCACACACGCTCTGAGAAGTCAGAATCGATTCGCAGACTATTTGGCCATGTTAGCAGCCATGACGCAAATCCCAGAAGGAATCAAAATCAAGCCTTTGAAGATTCTTCAGAAACAGAAACGAGACTTTGAGAAGAGGACAATTTCCAACACCGAAGTGGCGTCCAAACTTTGGGTTGAACCTCTATAGAAGTACGTCGAGGATGGAGAGTATCCTTCACACTTTTAGAACAAAAAGAGGAGAGCTCTACGCCAATACGCAACCAACTACGTACTACTCACAGGAAAGTTATATCGACGCTCTTTTGACGCTCAGAACATGCTTTGCATCGACCAACCTCAAGCATCACAGATCATGGAAGAAGTACATGTAGGAACATGTGGCCCACACATGAACAGATCGACACTCTCTAAGAATATCTTTCTCTTTGGCTATTACTGGCCGAACATGGAACAAGAATGTGTAGAATATGTTAAGAAGTGTCATCAATGTCAAGTTTACGCGAACTTGAAGTACACCCCCAACATTTCTACTTTACAACATGACCTCACCTTGGCCAATCTTGACATGGGGAATAGATATCATCGGAAAAATCTAACCTCACGCTTCAAATGGACACGAGTCCATCCTTGTAGCTATCGACTATTTCATGAAATGGGTCGAATCTTAATCATACAAGGTTCTCAAGTCATCACATGTTGCCAAGTTCATACGCAACAACATCATTGCACGCTACGGAATTCCTCAAGCCTTTATCTTAGACAATGGTGGACACTTCCGAGGAGAAGTACTCAAAGTACTAGATGAATACATGATTGAACACCACAAGTCCTCATCTTGTTGTCCTCAAACGAACAGTGTAGTAGAAGAAACCAATAAGAACATGATCACCATCATCAAGAAGATGACTCAAACGTACAAGGATTGGCACGAGAAGCTTCCATACGCCCTATGGGGATACAGAACGACCATTTTAACATCAACAAGAGAAACATCATTTGCATTGGTCTACGGAATGGATGCAGTGCAACCTATCGAAATCAAAGTCCCTACTCTACGAGTTTTACTCGAGACACAAGTAGTGGAGGAAGATTGGTTTAAGTCACGATATAATCAGCTAGCCCTTATGAAAGACTAGAGGTTAGACGCATTATGTCAAATGCAAGCATACCAAAGAAGTATGATCAGAGCTTTCAACAAGAAGGTGAAACCTAGGAACATTCAAAAAGGTGATCTAGTTCTAAAGAAGAAAAACCTAGACCCTAGAGGGAAATTCCAAACACCATAGGAAGGACCCTACCTCGTCAAGAAAGTCTTTTCAGGCGGCGCCACGAGATTGACCACCATGGACGGAGAAGAACTTTCAGCACCCTTCAACGTCGACATTCTCAAAAGATACATCATCTAAAGCATGCATATTTCATTACATACATCAAAGTCCATAACTTCATAAGTTATGAACTACGTCAGACTTGATATTTCTCGAGAGTACGTAAGCAACCCATCTAGGGTGCGGTCACCACAATCAATTATCGAAAGAAGTTGATAGACATTTCATTTCACATAACACGCATTATTTCTCATCCATACCAAAGTTCATAACTCACAAGTTACAAACTACGTGAGACCTGATCTCTCTTGAGAGTATGTAGGAAACCCATCTAGGGTGCGGCCACCTCTATTAATTATCGAAAGAAATTGATAGATATTTCCTTTCACCTCACATCGCTGACATTCATTGCATATACATCAAAAAGGGAGTTAATCACACTTTGAGTTAACTCCTAAACCAAAAACTCCTAGTCAACACTTAGGGCATTTTTTTATTAAAATAAAAATGACCACAAGATTCTCACAGAGTCCCACTTGAGAAAATATAACGCCCAAAGCTAAAATATTTTTCTCTTCGACTTAGGATCTCAACGTTTTCACAAGAATTCACACAAACATCTTTCAAAAACAACGTGCATGGAACTACGTTGGACCTGAATTCCCCTAGCTATGGGATACGTAGGAAGCTTGTATGAGCCCGGTCTTAAACATTTTCAAAAACTAAACCCCTATATCAACACTAGGGGCATTTTTATAAAAATGAGCACAAGATCTCCACAGAGTCCCACTTGAGAAAATATAACGCCCAAAGGTAAAATATTTTGCTCTTCGACTTAGGATCTCAAAAGATTTTCAAAACATTCACACACACACTCACATACATTTTTCACAAACAACGTGCATGAAACTACGTTGGACCTAAATTCCCTTAGTTATGGGATACGTAGGCAGCTTGTATGAGCCCGATCCTAAACATTTTCAAAAATCAAATCCCTATATCGACACTAGGGGCATTTATGAAAATGAAATGATTGAAAGATCCTCACAGAGTTAGCTTAAATGAGTAAATATAATGCTTAACACATGGCTAAAGCATTTTATTCTCAAGTAACTTAGGTTCTTCAAACCATAATAAGTATTTGAATCTCATCCATATTTTATGCCATAAAATTTTCTGAAAGAAAGATATAACTCTTGGGGTTTCTTGAACCACAAAATATGGACGCAATAAAGACTTGGTTCTAAGTTTGATGTAGAAATGAGATCAAACGCCAATATCATATCTTCAAGGCCCAAAACATCTTCAAATATTTCTTTAAATTCAACTTCTTCCAAGTCAACCCGATAATGATCATCTTTTCCAACGAAGGTTGCCTTTGCATTCTCTTTATCATCGTACACTTAGGAAACTTGTAAATAAATAAACGAATACCTTAAATTATCGCAAATTTCTTCATCGAGACCGAGATTGTCGCATTTTGTATCATGAGTATGTGGAGTATCCACATTTTTCCATATCAAAAATTGTAGACAAGAAGTGCATCTTCCACTCTAGAATAATCGTCATCAAAAGTGATTTCGTCTTTATTTGGAGCTGAATATGTCAATGAGGAAAGTGTTGATTGTGAATATGTCCCTGGGAAAAGTGTCGATTTTTTACATGTTGCTCGTCAACTTCCAATAACTCCTCGGATTTGAATATCAATTTTTGATGATTGTTTTCCCACTTTTTCCTAATAGTTTTTGCCTTTTTTATTTCATTAGCATTCTTTTATGATTTTAGCAAGTCGGTTATTTGTCGACACTATTCCGCGATTAACTTCCACGGTTCTAGTTTCACTTTCTTTTGTGTATGTTGTGAATCGTCCCTTACATATGACCCAAACTCACGTCGCAATAGTTGTTTCAGCTCTCTCCACGTTCATCATTTGTTGAGAGTTTTCATTACCAAGTGTTTCCTAAGCCATCGTAGTGCATTTTCCTTCATGTGAGCTGTCGTAAGATGCACCTCGTCTTCTTCAAACATATCATTAACTCGAAAAAATCTTTCTGCCTCATAAATATAAATCCAGTCATCGACATTTTCTCCAAAAAACTTTGGAAAATTCACTTTGACAACTCACCACACTTTATACATTCATGTGCCTGATTGTGGTTACGAATTTCATTCAACTATCATCGATAAGTGTTTCCACCATATTGTCTAGAAAGTCACTATGATACAAATGATATAGCTCGAAGTAGATTTAAATTGATAACCTAGTTATAAATTGAGAGATACCTTGATTTAAAGTGGAGAATATATTAGAATGGAGGGTAATAATGAGATTCAAAAATACAATCTGCAATTGAGAGTATTAGGTGAGAGGGTAAGAGATTAACGATTGAGGAATAAGATAGAAGATAGAGACAAAACTTGACCTTAAAAGGTTTCCTTAAAAATATCTAGTCTCTCTACAGATCAAGATATCTTCTTATATACTCACTAGTTGCCATACTCAATTTGATAGTCAATCTCATATTTTTGGCTACTGCCTTATTAATAATTATTTATTTCTATATTAATAATGATTTATTCTCAATCAATTAGCTATTTCATATTTTGTCTAATTGCCTTATTTATAACTATTTATTTGTTTAAAATTAAAAATAAAACTATTGACATGGATTACATCTACCCGCCAACTTATTTTAGGGTTAGGAAACTTAACCCTAATAATCCCTCGTATCATAGTACTACATTAATTGATGATGATACTACAATATTTGATGGTATATTCTCCTCATTAATAGGCTGATTAGAAAGAGATACTATTTTTGTCATGCATTGTGTAGTACTTCTTCACGAAAGTCAAGCTAAATAGTGGCAATGTTTTCTTTTTCTTTGGTCGAGGTCTCATCATCACGACAGTAACAATATAATAATTATTGCAATAAACATATTGTTTCAATTATAAACAATAACATATAATGCTCGATCAATAAACAACAATAATGATAATATATTAACATTTAAATAATATCAAATATTTGAATATTGAGGATTTGTATTCATTGTAATCTTCTAACCTAATTTATTGGTATTATATTTCACATAAAACACTTGCTTTTCTTGAGTGGACAATATAAAATGTTCATTTTAACTTCTTAATGCGCAGTTGCAATTTATGCTCACAAAACTACTTTTATCGACACTGATTCTCTATCTCTAAAATGCACATTAAATCACTTGAACTTAAAAACCAGAATCCGTTTTCCACGAAGGTATTGCATTTTAATCATTTCTTTTAATACTCCATAATAGTTCATTGTTTTCGTGTCATTGTTGTCACCACTAGAATATCACTATTTTGTGTCTTTTAACCTTGATCATGTTTTCCCAAAAAAAACCTCGATCATGTATTTAACTAGTGAATGTATACCCATTTACTTTACAATATACAAATTTCTTTGCATACGACGTAGGACCGCGTCCCAAAGTTATAAAATCTTTTGTTCTTTGACTTTCGTTTGTTAAACATTTCACCTATCAAGTTCAAACAATGTGTTACGTCTTTTTTGAGAAACACATGATCTTATTCAAAATTTTCAACTTACTTTATCCTTGAAAAATATAAATTTTGTCTATCCACCTCATCATTTGACAAAACCTGTGTATTAGCAACACGTTCATGCATATACTCAATGTACATAAATTTGGATATAATTTAATCATTGTCAAAATAATCCTTACAAAAATGAGATTAATTGAAAAATAAGTTAATATTTTACTTATAAAATGGTTTAGTTTCTCCACATTTTTTTAATATGTACATATGAGAACACTCTCGATCACCATCTTCATAAATATATGGTTTTCTTGTTGATAATTCTTCAATGGCTGAAAATATCGATAAAAATGTTTCTAGCTGAACAAAAGTTTGTACTGATAAATATTCAAAATATCTTGAGCACAAACTGATACTCTCACTTACAAGATAACTCTTAGAAATCAAAGCTTCTGGAATTTGTTTTATTTCGAGCTTAAATCTTCAAAATACACATATAATGCTCTATTGGATACATCCACCTGTATTGAACAGATCCTATAAACAAAGCTTATAATGCTAGATGAATTGGAAAGTGTATCATTATGTCAAAAAAATGATGGTAGAAATACTTTTTCCAATTTTAAAAGTGTCAAAGTAATATCAATTTGAAGTTGTTCCAAGTCCTCTTTCTTTATTGATTTCAAACATAACATAGAAAAGAACTTTGATAGATCAACAAGAGATTCATACACTTCATTTGGAAGTAATCCACGTGTTACAAGAGGAATCATGTATTCTAGTAATATATAATAATCATGATTTTTTAGACCTGAAGTCTTTGTTTTACTAACACTTATACAACCTTCAATGTTTGAACAAAAACCTTTAAGTATTTTTGATCCTTTAATAAATTGGAAAAGCTATATTTTTCCTTTGGAAGACAATCTAAAGGGAGCGATTGGATTATCAATATTATTACCATTGACAACGGGATGTAAAAAATGTCTTATATTAATGAGCTACAAATCGAGACTTGAATTAAGATTGTCTTTAGTTTTTCTTGGAAGATCAATAATTGTTCCAAAAATACTATCACAACTATATTCTTTTCAATATGCATAACATCCAAATTATGTCTCAATAATAATGATTCTCAATACGATAACTCATAAAAATACTCATCTTATTCCAGTTATCATCCCGACTTTCATGAGATATTTTTGTCTTTTTAGTAGGGTCACAACTCAAGATTATACCCTTCAAATCTTATATTTGACATAAAATATATTTTCCTGATAATAATTCAGGTGTCTTTCTAATTTCTATCGTACCATTGAACAATTTTTTTCCTATCAAAATTTGTGGTTCTCTAGGAGAAAATGTCAATGACACATTTAAAACTTTTTACGGTCATTTATCAATCTCATTGAGATGGAATTTTTATTATAATGAAGGCATGCTAACTTTTCCTTTTGTACTCCAACTAGATAAATTTGCGTATATAGGAAAATCATTAAGGGTCCATAATAATGCGGCTCGCAAAATATAATGTCGTGAAGTTGATGCATCAAATATTTTTATTCCAGTTTGTCACAACTCAGTCAACTCCTCTATGAACGGTTGTAAATAAATATCAATTGCATCTCCAAAACTATCTGGTCCAGGAATTAGCATTGATATAATGAAATTAGAGGATTTCTTACATATAATTGGTGGTAAATTATAAGGAATAATGTTAGATTAAATTATATAAAAAAAGGAAATTAATTAAAGAGAAATAATTAATTCAAGAAAAATATTTTTAATTCACCAAAATGAACTTAGATGAAATAAGTTTAATACGACATAGTTTTAATGATGTGTTTGTGAACAAAACTAAGTTGTGTAAATTGTCTATGCGTATGTACAGTTCAAGACATCTAGCTTCTACAGACGTGTTAGTTTGAAGAAGTGCGCGAGCAGACGTCTAACTTCTACATACGTGTTAGTCTGAAGAAGTGCGCGAGCAGACTTTTAGCTTCTACAGACGTGTTAGTCTGAAGAAGTGCGCGAACAGACGTCTAGCTTCTACATACGTGTTAGTCTGAAGAAGTGCACGAGTAGATATCTAGCTTCTATAGACGAGTTAGTCTGAAGAAGTGCGAGCAGACGTCCTACTTCATCATACGCTCTAGTCTGAAGGAGCGCAAGTAGATGCCTTGATTCAGCAGCCATATGAAGAAGCGTCCTCTGATCTACTCAGCCATTAGCATATCGATCAGTTGTGCTCACTATCAGTTGTCTGCCAAGTCAGCTTATCACGCTATAACTGTTTAAGTGCCACGCACTCTAATATTCCTCTAACACACGTTGTACCTTATAGTACACCATGTTCCAGCGAATATTCTGTAGTACTATTCGGTATGCCACGATCTAACAAATATATTCTTATGTACGTTCCCGTACACCTGGTGTACATCCAATGGATAACTGACATGTATCCAAGAGGATGATTCGACCATTGCTACACTTTATTATAAAAAGCGATCAAAGTACAACATCGAATCTCTTAGTCTCTTGATCTCTAGCCCCCTTGCACGAATTAAGAATTACCAAGCTTTGTGATTACTCTTTTTCTAAGTCTATTCAGTAATTCACCTACTATTCTATCTAAGAGTATTATCAGTATTGTAAGTTGAACAGAGGTTTTTTGTTCAACAGAGTGTTAGCTAGAAGTTCAAAAACAGGCAATTGTTAAGTCGGTTTGTGTAGTGTCTATACAAATCAAAGCCTTCTAGTGAAAAACCTTATGGAAACAAAAGAAGGGGTGACGTAGAAGTTTTATCTTCGAACATCCATAAAACTTCTTGTGTTATTTCTTTTTTGTATCTTTCGTCTTGTATTTGTCGCTTTAAATCGAGCAAGAATTTCTGCATTTGAATCCGTTCAAGAGTTTGCGAAGATTTGTGAAGAATAAAAACATATTTTAATCTCTAATAGGACTAAAATCAAATCAAAAGTCAAGTTGAGCACAACAATAATCAAACCCTCTACTATTGTTGTACCGAATCATAACAAATAAGGATCACAAGATAAATACTATATGTTGTTTTTCCATTTACAAATGGTTGAAACTCATCACTTGCGAGATCAAGTCTCAAGTCACGAGGCTCTAAGAAAAATTTGTGTAATTTTCATCAAATGATTTCCATGTCATAAAATTAGTCGGATGTCTCAAAATATCATCATCAACTCTTGTATACTTTGCCATCTCATTAAATGAGCGATTTTTTTATCAAATTAGTAAAGATCTTAAAAACCCTAGAGAGAGAAAAGCTCTAGAGATTTTCGGTGAGAATTTTCTGACGACAGAATCTTGAATTTGTTCCCCCAAAACGTGCACATTATCACATTCAACCAAAATTATGTTAGAATCAAAATAGTCAGCACGTCTAACACGTTCAGCACAATCAACACGATCGACACGTTCAGCATAGTCAGCACGGTCGCGCGATTCGGTTGATTTGGTAGTCAGTTACGGGAAACGTGGTCGGAGTAAAGATCATCAACACATCTGGCACGTTTGGCACAATCAGCAAGACTGACACGTCTAACACGTTCTACACATTGGGGTAAATCGTCTAGGGTTATATGTTTTGAAATCAAAAAACATCGACTAGAGTTTAAACAAGGTCATCGTTCAAGATTGTTTCTCTGACTTTTATCCCCTATTATAAAATCCTATTAGAATACAGCTAAAAGGAAAACAACAAGGCGAGAGAAGTACATGACTTTGTTCTTAAATGAATCAAAGAAACTGCAGAGAATGAAATTAATAGAATAACTAAAGAAGTAATTAATGAAAAGGTGCAGCAAAGAAGCAAAAACTCAATTGCTACTTAAAATCATTTGGAAAATAATGCAAGAATCAAGGGGAAGAAAGAAGGAGTTTGGATGATAGGTATAATGAAAGGGACAATTTATTTGAACTAAAAACAAAATCACCAAACTCCTTATGCATGCTTAAAAAGAGAGATTGTGTTTAGCAAAGAGAAAATGCAAAACACAATAGTCCAACTTAATATTCACTATCTCTAGAACTGTAATTTACTTAAGAATGATTAATATGAAGTGATAGTAAAATGTTCTGTTGCAACAATGAGAGAGTTAATGAAGGCTCCTAAATCTAAAATTTATACTATCAGAAGTAATTCTACATGAAAAATCAATGAAGTTTGGTAGAACAACATTGAGAAAAGGCTGAAAATCTCACATACAAAAGAAAATTTTACTTGGGCAATGTATAGACAAAAGTGGAAGTACTGAATTTTCCTTTTAAATTTTAAATTACCTGCTGTAGTAGAAGAAAATTGTGTTAAGGAATGAGAAAATGTAGTGGTGGGAAACTACATAGTAAAGAATAGAGTTTCCTTCCTAGTCACCAAAGAAGCACTTATAAAGCAATGGGAGGAAAAAAGACTAGAGAAAATTTTAGCAAATGTACATGATCTCTACTTTCTAAAATTCAAGAAGGGTTCAAATCTGGATGAAATTATGAAAATAAGAATATATATTGGATCCAACTACATGAAGTTGGAAATATGGTCTTAAGATTTGAATCTATTAAGAAAACCTAAGTAAACAACTCAAATATGGTTCAAACTTTGGAATATCCCTACACGCATGTATAATGTATAAGTTCTTAGTCATTTTACATGATTGGTTAGACCATCATATATGGACCAAATTACTGAAGAAGGAGATCATCTTTCCTTTGCTAGAATTAGTAATGAGGTACATCCTCGAAGAACATTGCAAGATAAAATGACACCGGTTGATAGAAAAGGAAAATCTATTGTCATGAAACTTATGAGTGGAGGCCACATAGGTGTTCATTATGCAATACTTTCTAGCATTCTAAATAAAATGTGCTCAAGCTAAGAAAGTAAAGTATAGAATGTTAAAAGTCCAAGAAGAAAAAAAGAAAGAAAATAAAACATATGAGTCTAACATCAAAAAGCAAAATATGGAGGAAGAACATAAAGTTGAAGCTAATGAGGACTCTGAAAAAGGAAAAAAGCAATGTGATTGAAGAAATGAGGGTAAAGAAGACTCTAATTAAAAAGATGATAAATATTGTAATGAAACAGAGGTTGAAAAGAAAAAAGAAGTTTATTCACAAACAAGTTAAGCTGTAGTAAAGAAATCCAGGAAGATACTTAGACTAATCAAGATGAAGCATAGGTTATCAAGGTTGATGTAGAGGATACCAAAGATGATGTAGAAGGAAACAAATGCAAGAATCCTGAAATTCAAGTAAAGGACAATAAAGATAAGAACCTTGAAATCCTGAAAAGAACTATGAAATAAAGATTACACAATGAGAATAAGCAAGCATCATCATCTTCTTCAATTCAATTTCCTTACATCGCAAGAGGAAGGGGTGAAGGGAAGGCAAGGGAGGGGAAGGGGAAGGGGAAGGGGAAGGGGAAGGGGAAGGGGAAGGGGAAGAAGGCTTTATGATGCAACATGTTTATATGGAAATAAACACCCTAATTGGGGTAGTTGGGATCTATTTTTTATTGTATTATTTTTGTTTTTAATTTTTGTTGTTTGTTTTTACGAATGCTACTAATTAGTTTCAATAGGGTTTTTTGATTATCATTCTTTAATCATATATAGGGTTTGTCTAGTTTGGATTCTTGACTCTCCAACTTTTGGGATTTTTAATGAAATGGTATTAACCATTTTCTCCAAAAATAAATGAGCAGTTTTTAAGCACATATATAACCTTTGTGTTAGTGGAAAATAACGTAACACTTTATTTGAGATTGTTTTTATATTGACTTTCTTTATAGTTGCTCCACTACAATTGTCAACTCCTTATGCTCTTTCCAAAATAGCATACAATTATTTACACGCATCTATATTTTCAAAAGAAAGACCAATATCTCTAATAAACTTCTTACCTTCATAATATGAATATGGAAGATTATAATTTTTAGGTAATATTTCTTCAATAATTTTAACATGTCAAAAGATGTATTTGTCCATTGTCCAACATTCTTGAAGTGAATTAACTTAAGTAATTTTGATGGTTTTGAAATTCTCAATCCTTAGTACAAAGGTTCTTTGGATTCATTTAACAATCTAAAAAAATCCTTAGCTTCCTTGTGTGGTTCTTCACTAGTACTACGATAGTTTGAATTATCGACACAAATTGGATATAAACCATTTATAAACTCTTCCAAATAATTATCATCATTATCATCTTCTATACTTATCACTGTCTTCATCATTATCATCCTCTAATTCATCATTATTACAATTTTTATAATTTCTATATCGCTTTTTTTTCATGACAATACGAAAATGTATAACATTGTCTCATTCCATACACAATCAAGTGAATTTTCACGACGTCTCTATCCAAGTAACTTTTATTACCACATTTAGCACACAAACATGCAATATTACTTGTTCTAACCGATCTCTCAAAAAAGTCCAAAAATGAATTAACCCCTTAAATGTATATTTGACTATCTCGATATTGACATGCAAGATTCATCCATGTTTTATCGGGTGTATGCATTCTATAAATAAATAATAATATCATTTCATTTAAGACTCTCTACAAAAATATGAATAGTTGATGCCAATGATGATGATGAAAATCATAAGAACTGGGGACACAAATACAGAACAGATGCAAGTAGAAAAGCGTACGAAAATACAATTGAGCTTCAACAAGTTCAGGATAAAGGGAAGATAGGGCCTCAACGGTACAAATGAAATGACAATTTGGTTTCCAAGGAAGGGATGACAACTAAGAAGAATGACAGACAAAAGTGCAAGGGTAGTGTGGTATGCTTAGAAAAGGAAACATGTAGAAGAATACACAGACTCGATGGGAATAATGATGGGAAGAAGAGAAAGGGAAGTGCGATACACTTGGAGAATGGAAAAGCAAGGAAACCGAATGTGGAAGCAAATAATCTTAATGGGTAGAAGAGTAATGCAGGTAGAAGCGCTAACCCTGATGCAACAAATCTAACAATTGTCTAATCGCAACTTCCTTTTAAGGATGAAGATGCAATGAATTCAAGGCAGAATATTGATACCAACGAACCAACTACCATAGATACCTCATTGGAAACAAGTGATTCTAGCCCAAACAAGGACAGTAGTAGTTTGGAACTAATGCCTTCAAATGAAACTACACAATTTCCTATTAGCAAAGAGGTCTACTTTGTTGAGTCTAAAACAATACGGGCAAGGAAAAGAGAGAATAAGAAGAGGAATAAAAGTAAGTAGGAGGAGGAAAGTTAGAAGTCAATATCTTATACATACATTTATGATTACTATGACTTAGAACATCAGGAGTCTTAATGATCCCATCAAGAGCAAGGAGATTAGAAGAATTATTGAGAAGGAGAAAGTTACAGTTATAGGAATCCTTGATACTAAATTTAAGTTGAACAACGTTAATAGAATTAGTTCACTTTATTTTACTGACGAATGTAAGTTTCTTCACAATTCGAATAGAAGGTTCAGAAGAACTTTGGTTGGTTGGGATTCAAATATGGTTCAAGCTAAAGAAATTCATAACAGTGATCAAGTCATTTTGGTTGAAATTAAGTGCAAAAAGACTTTCAGTGTTCTCAATATTACCATGTCTATGATAATAATTGAGATAGTAGTAGAAGAGATCTTTGGAGCATATTAAAGGAAAATATTAACGATAGAAAACCATGGTATGTTATAGGGGACTTCAACAATAATTGGCATCATAATGAAAGGTCTCCAACTTCTGAAATCACACAAGGGGTGTTTTTTTGGTTTGGAAAAACGACTTAAAGTCATTTAATTAAAGAATCCCAAAAAAGGGAAAAAAACCAAAGAGTTATTGTATATTTCTAAACAAGTCTAGAAAAATTTAGTTCGAAATAGTAAAAAACCAACGGAATTACAAACAAGTTCAAACAGCATTTATCTTGCTAAAAATCAACAGTTTTGGTGACTTCCTGATATGATACTTTTCAGTTTTCGTAGAGGCTCCAATTTTGTTTGTTCTTCATGGTTATTTTCCATGTTTGGATATTCGAGCTGCAATCAGTTACAATATCATCCCTAGTCTGCTCTAGGGTTCTTTAGTTCCTCGAGAATGCTCTCGCATTTCTCTCCTGCCAGATGTTATAAACTGTTGAGCCGAATCCACATTTGAATATCTTTGATTTAAATTTTGTTCCTTTCGCTTTCTTCACATCCACTTCCTTAATCTCCTTCCAATCTCTCGGGAATCTGGTCATTTCCATATTTTTGCAAATTTTTCCCAAAGCTCTAAGGCAAATGATCAGTTCCCAAAAAGATGATTAGTTGTTTATTCGTTCCCTTCACACAACAAACAACTAGTATCCAGGATCTTCATATACTTCCTAATGCGATCTCTGGTATTTAGCCTTTCCCAAAATGCAACCCCATATGATGAATCGGTGTCTAAGAATAACCTTTGATAACCAGACCAGTTTAGCCCAATCTACATTTTTTCACTTCTCCTGAATGGTATTCCACACTTTGCTTGATATTATCTTTTCGTTTCCTTGACTTTCCATCAGTGTACGTTTGTTCTTTCATTGAATTAGATGTTTCTTATATGTTTGAGAATGCGCTGCCCCTCAGGTATTCGCCTAAGAAGCAAATTCCATAGTCCGTCTTTAACATCTCTGACCTTGGAAGCTAGGTAGACTCGTCTGATTCTCACGTCTCAGAATTCCTCTTTAAGAATGAGCGAATGATCTTTGTACCATGGTTCGTGCTAGAATAGTGTTCCATTCCCGTCTCCCAAGTTAATGTCAAGTAATCCTGCAATATTGTTTCTTATCTTAAGGATTTTCTTTAACTATCATCCCATACATTCACTTATTTTGCTCGTCCAAACGCTTGTTTCATGATTCATAAACCGAGTTTGAACCCACTTGATCCAGAGTGACTCCTGTTTGCGCTCGATGGACCATAGGTGCATATACGTCAACGCTTTGTTCAATTCAACATAGTTTTTGAGCCCTATGCATTCTTCTTCTTTTGGTTTATAAAGATCAGTCTACTTAACTTTCTTTCCGCCTCTCTCGTTGCTTCCCCAAATAAAGTTTCTCATTAGCGCGTCAAGTTCTTTCATTACCTTCTTTGGGAGCACGAGTTGTTGCGACCAGTAACCAATTATTCCCATTATCACACTTTTGACTAACTAAATTCTTCCCATGTAAGTAAGTTTTTTTCTGCCCAGTCGGAAATTGACTTATTCACTTTCTCGATTAGTGGTTTGCAGTGTGAGATTTGGATATATTTTACCGTAAATGGTATTCCTAAATATCTGACCGGGAAGCTTCCTCATGCGATATTCATGATGCTGTAGATGTTTTCCTTCATTTCCTCATTCACTCTTCCATAGAATTCCAAGCTCTTGTTCTCGTTGATCGTCAAACCTGTAACCTTAGAAAAAAAATGTTAGTCCAGCTCTTACCGTTTTTATGGAGTCAACGTTAGCATGCACGAGAATGAACAAATCGTCAGCAAAACATAAATGAGTAATCTTCTCCTCCCCACGGAATGGATGAAAGATATATGATCGATTCTTTCAGAACGTCGTAAAGACACTCTAAAAGATCACCATGATGACGACAAAAAGGTAAGATGAGAGGGGATCCCTCTGTCTCACTCTGTTTGCAATCTTGAAGTATCCTCCATTGATCACATTGATGCTAACTACAAAACGAGAGGTATAAATGCATTGCATGATCCATTCTATAAAAATCATATAAAAATCTGATATGACCATAAAGTCTCGAATGACTTCCCATCTAAAAGAATAAAAGGCTTTTTTGATATCAATTTTAAAAGCCAATCTCGGGGATATTTTTCTTTTACCATAACCTTTGAGGAGTTTTTGCATGAGTAGAATGTTATGTGAGATAGTTCGACCGAGAATGAATGTATGTTGATTAAGGCTAACTATTTTCCAATGATGTTTTTAAATCATTTTAAAAGAATTTTTGAAATTATTTTATAAACGACATTGCAACATGAAATCGGTCTGAAATCTTGAACCTTTTCAGGAACTGAGGTTTTGGGTAGTAGAGTTAGAACTTTAGTGTTCCACTACTTAAGCATCTTTCTGTTCTTGAAGAATTCCAGAACCCCTTCATTCTTAAACCTATAAACATTGTTCCTCAGGTTCCTAGAAGTGTATTTTCGATAGAAGAAAGTTGTATTCTTATCACTCAGAGAAAGCCACTTCCACCTTGACTTTTGTTTCTCAAAACCCTCTTCTAATAAGCTCAACTTTCTGAAATTACCAAGGGCAACCTTCTCCTCTACATTTAGATGCTCTTAGTTTTCTCCCCCAAGTAACTTGCTTTGTACTTCTTCTAACTCAATTTTGATTGTTTGGACTTGTTTGGAAATGTTGCTAAACTTTTTCTTGTCTAACCTTTTCAGTTGTATTTTTAGAAGTCTGAGTTTTTCCGATACCCTATACATATTTGATCCCTCAATGCTTTTGGCCCATACTTTACCTAGAGTATCTTTGAAATTATCGTTCTCCATCTAGAAATTGAAAAACTTGATGGGACTTTTGAACCTCTCCTCCTTCTCATAGAAGAGCTTGATCGGTTTGTGATCCGAAATTTTGGGATTCATAATGTGCAGTTGGCTTCTCAGGAATTGAACAATCGACTTCTTGTTGACAAGGCTTTTGTCGATTCTTCTTTTCCGAACTTGTCCATCCCCTCGAGTTGATGACCAGGTAAAGAAGTTCCCAAAATTAGTAGGTTCGATACATCCCATGTCTCTAATGCAACTGTTGAAGTCAATCATATTTGGGTTAATATTGGATTCCGAACATCGGTTAGTTTTGCTTCTCGTTACATTGAAATCACCAAGGACAGCTCACGATTTATCACCATCAATACAATTCCTAAGACATCTCTAGAGAAATCTCTTCTCGGTAATTGAGTTTCTATCATAGACTATAGCAAGTTGGAACTCAATTCTAGTGATTTTTTCCTTGACTTCAACCAGTATTGTTTGATCATTGGAGAAAAGCGACTTGACTTCTGTAACCATTGGGTCCCAAACAACCTAGATTCTTTTTGTTCTCGAGTTTGAATTATGAATGAGTTCCCAACTACTATCAACCCACAGTAGTCTAATTAAGTGAAATTTAGACGTGCGTCTAACTTCTTCAGACAAGTCTAAGGTAGAACCGGAATTAGACGTGCAGTCTAACTCAGTGGAGTTAGACGTGCAGTCTAATGGTTATTGGATAATTAGACGCGAGTCTAATTCTATTAGACCAGTCGGTCTAATAGACGTTTTTCTATTAGAATGAGATGACTTATTTCATTAGACTGATTTTCACAATCCGTCTAACTAAAATACGTCTAATGCTCAGTTTAAGCAGTACGCTTGAATCTAGCATTTCTCCTACCCACGTGCTATAGTTGTACTCTACTTCTGTTCCACTTTCTAGTGAAGATTAGTACAACAGATATATACATTCAATCAAGGAATGCCACGTAAGAGAATTTTCCTCACATGGTTTGTTTTGCAGGTACATCCTTGATGGAATATTCGGTGCACTACCAGTAATGTACGGCCACGATCCTTGTGCTCAGAAACTGTTGTGTACAATGGAGGCTTTCCAATGGAAGAGTGTCACGTATCATTCTTGAAGATTCGACCGTTAGCTCCAGCCCAGTATTTAACAAATCTCAAGGACAACGGACAATCTGCCTTAACAAGCTAAGTAACTTTTGCCAAAAGAAAAAGCAATCTGATTTTGCAGAGAGAGAAACTACTCAGTCATCTTACTTACTGAATTGTGAATCTTCTTTCTAATTGTACTGTGTGTGAATCGTGAGAGAGAGCTAGAATCAAAACACCTTTAGCTGAGTGATATTCTTTATATTGTAATTGAACAGAAAGTGTTCTGTTCAATAGTGAGCTAAGTGTGTGTGTAAACTGTATTTGATTCGAATCATATTATAGTGAATCCTTCTGGTGGTTGGAAGAAGGGGTGACGTAGGAGAGTTTCTCCGAACATCCATAAACAAACTGTTGTGTTCTTCATTTCTGTCATCTTTTCATATTTCATCTTGTGCTTCAAACTCAAGTAAACAATTCCGCCTTGAATCCGTTTCAAGTATTTACACAAGTTTGCGTAGAATAGAAAGCGAATTAAATCCCTAACAGGATTTCTTTCAAACCGTTTTTCATAAGTCTTCATCCTTAGCCAGACCCCAGTCTCTATTGATAAAGTCGATCCTATCATAATCCTTTACCCTTTTTAGGTCTTTTTATTTAATAAAACTATGTCGTTTTTTCAAAAGTAAAATGAATTGTTTAAGATAATTCAAAACCAAGAGTCATGGGAATCTCGGTCCTAGGTCAAACCTCTCGGTCCTAGGTGAAAATCCTCGATCGGATTTCTCAGTCCTAACACAAGAACATTGGTACTAGGGCTCGGTCCTAAATTAAGAATATTGGTCATTGTTCTCGGTCCTAGGTCAATTTTCTCGGTCTTTGGTCTCGGTCAGGACCGAGAATTCTCGATCCTTGGTCCTACAAGACTCGATCCAAGAATACCGTGTGTTCTTCATTTGATATAAAAATTTTAGGTTTGTATCTTTGGATACAGATCATGAAAACATGATATGTAAATTTCTACCAACTCCATTGGATGTAAGGATCATAACACCTAATCCTAAATTCGATCAATCGAATCCTAAGACGATTAATTTTTCAAAATTATTTTTATGGAAAAATTTGGAAACTTTCGAATTAGGCCATCTCATGGCCTAATTCTTGTTTCAATGGCTTTAAAATAATGTTTACAATCAAACACGACCAAAACAAGAACATCAAGGAAGCTCTATAACAAAATTCAAACTGAAATTTAAACTTTATTTTTTTAAAATTTCAGTTCGATCAAAGATGATCGGTATGTATGTAATATCATTTGAAAATCATCCTAACATGTTACGCAACTATTTGAATCAAAATTCAAGCTTAAAAGCTCAATAACACGAATTTTAAATTTTCCAGATTTTCAAATCAAATTTGGTTTTTTCATTGAGGTTGAATTGATGAAATCTTTTTCGTTAGAAAGCTTGGAAATCGTCTAGGGATTTATTCCGATTATAGAAAGCACAAATTTGAACGCTAAATAAGATCAACTTGATAAAACTTAAAAATTCCAAGTTTGAATCATAACTTAAATTATAGAACGTCTAGAAGCTTACTAGTGATTGAAGAATACTCCAATGATATTTATGAAACTTTTCAAAGCTCTTGATTGAAGCTTGGAACGTCAGAACGATTTTTTCAAAATATAGTCGTCGGAGCTTTGACAAAGATCTTCAAATATTCTATAATTGTTGGATTTTATTCGATAGATCGAAAGAAGGAGACCTAAGGAGTATTTATACTCAAACTAGGTCAGTTTCGAAGTCGAATTTATATTGGATTTGGCTTTTGAAACCGTATCTTTTGATTTCTGTTTCATCTTTATTAGCCTAGTTCTAGGATAGGGTTTGAATTTTTATCCTATGGGAATTGAAGGCGATGGAGAGATATGCACATGGATGAAATATTGAGGGATAAGGATGAAAGATGGCGAAGATAATATTTTTGGAAGGTTTCTAACGTCCATCACGTTTTTCTGGCATTTGTCTAGTCTCGATGAAGAAGACGACTTAAATAACGTCGTTTCATTTAAATGAAACATGTCATTTAAGGTTCGTTGGCGTTCCGTTGAATTCATGTGTTTCGTTAGCGTCCTAGCTAACGGACGTCTCTTGATCGTGTGTGTCCTAGGTGCGCGCTTCCTTGGTTACAACCGGTTGTGTGGAACATCCTGGCGTATTGGATGAAGCTCAAACGCTCACTTGATGGTCATTAATCCTACTGCACAGTTTAAACATAATTTTTGCCATACATGATAATCATTTTGTTTTTTTAATAAAAGGGTTAGTTGAAATCGAATTTTTAACATTTTTTTTTGCGTTTTACTTTACCAAGTTAATACATAAAAATATATTTGGAAACATAATAAAAATTATGTCCATATTTTTTTTTTATTTTTGGGTATATTTTGAGTATTTTAGGGGTATTTATTTAATTATTTTAAGCTATAAACAATAAATAATTTATGTTTAAAATCACAATTAAATTATTTCAACCTCCTTTTAAAAGGGTAAAATAAATATAATATTTTAACCCCAAATTATTTTTTCTAATTATGGTTTAATTATCACAATAATTAATCCTAATTTAGTTTTCACTTCTACTTTTGGATTATTTTAAATTTAAAAACTATAAATATTATTATAAATTGGGGTATATCAAATTTTCATGCTTATAGAATTCCCCCTCGAACCAAGTTTGAGTAAAACAAACTTTGTATAAGGTAGAAGGATAAACCTGGATGGCTACATATGTTGGAGATCAATCATAACAATGATTCATAAAATCATTTTTTATCTATTGAATCCTGTTGGGATAGACTATCATAATAGTCTTATCATAAGAATGATCGATAATGCCTACCAAGAGATATGACTTGATCGGAGAGTAGTCTTATCAACTGCATGAAAGACTTTCATGGATGCATATCATGAGATAGGGCTTACTTGAGGATGGTGATAACAATCACTCTTAGGGGATAGGTGATGCCTATTAAAATAAGGCTTTATGAATCATAACAATGACCTATTGTGCCTATCAATAGATAGGGCTTTAGAGAGATCTTATACAAAGTGACATTCACAGCTGGCTAAAAAATCATAATTCAACGGGGAAATATTTATGAGAGGAGATTCTCTGATTCATAGGTTATCTCTTTTGGTTTGACAAAGTGTCCTTCATAATTGGGTGAAACATCGACCGATTATGTTAAGGGGCACTTTTATTTTAACGTCACAAAATGTCATTCGCAACTAGACTAAAACCATAGACTTTCAAGGAACTTTTATCGTTTAGGGAATATTTCAACATAATCTTTTTACCTTTTGGTTTACGAAGTGACCTTCACTACATGATGAAATATCGACCGATTTTTTGTCATCTTTCATCACAATGAAGGGATGCATGTTATCTTGTCATGTTTTATGGTGCCTTATTTGTCTATGGCGTGGTGAGCTTTGATAAAAGCTATTAGGGATGAACTATTCTCAATTATGTTTCAAATAATGTTTAAAAATAGAAGAAATCTTGATTTTATCCATGAATCACGGAAACTTAGATTCGAAATGTGTTCGGGATTAAGCTACGAGCATTGTTGCAATCGATAGAGATCATCTCGCTTTAATAACCCATATTCCTTTTTCTCATATGTTAAGATATAGATGATAAATTCAATTTTGTGCACACGATTATCCAAACTCTTAACTCGCAAGGTAAGTGACTAAGACATGAAATCTCATTCAGCTATATTTTTGGTTGTTTTTGCCGTGGGCTGCAATCCTTCAAAAGTTCGATTATTCCTGGTAAAATTACAAAAAGAGTTTCAACTTTCTGGCTTCAGAAAATTTTCTTTTTTTCTTCTTTTTTTTGGGCTTCCGGGGTATATATGGGAGAATTGATACGTTTTGCTCTTGCAATAGTTATCGGGACAACCGCCCAAGTGAGCATAAACAGTGATAACACCTCAACCTATGCAAGAGCGTTTATTATACATATAGATTTTTGGTTCTCGGGGTATATCTGAGGAATTGATATGTTTTGCTCTTGTGATAGTCATCGGGACAACTGCCTGAGTGAGCATAAATGATGATTTCACCTCAACCTACACGGGAGCGTTTATTATACATATATATATATATATATATATATTTTTTAAGCCTTTAGTCTAGCTCTCTTTTTTTCTTTTGTACAAAGTGGAATGAGACGTCTTTTCTAAAATTGCGGCTTTGGCTTGACTTTTGGGATTTATTATAATGTTTTTTTCAAAAGCCTTCAATCGCATAGCACAAAAATGATCTTATTAAGAATATTCATCGATTAGAGTTTTCTGGACACTCGGGTCATATTTGGAAGATTTATCACTATTTGATTAACAAAGCTATTCCTTGCTTTTGCCCATACATCACCGGTTGATGGAAAGAACTAAGGCTCCTATTGTCTTTAGACTTTATGTGAGACAGAACTAGGAATTGTCCTTTTATATATTTTTTATTTATTTATTGAGACCGGACCTATATATAGGTTGCCTACGTATCCTTTTGTCCTTTATACATTTTTTCTTTTACTCATTTGAAAGAATCAGGTCTCATATAGTTCTTATTTTATAATGTAGTTATAAAATTCTAGCGATCGATTAGTCTGTTTGAGGCTAGGGACTAAATTTGTTTTAATCCTAGTAGGGTTGGATCAGAGCCATCATAATCCTAGTAAGACTGGATTGTGAGTCATTCTTTGCACGTGTTGATATTACACATAATATCGTTTTAGTGGGTCTAAATTGCTTGGAGCAATAAAATCTTCACCTACAACTGTATATAGGAAGACTGCACCTCTAAGGAGGATTTTCTTAATTAGGAAGGGTCCTTCCCATCATGCTCGGAACTCATCCCTAAGGTCTAATAGTTCTCGGGTTCGTTTGAGCACCAAGTCACCTTCTTTTAGGTTTCTGGGCTTTACCTTTCTATTAAAAGTATTGGCCATTCGTTTTTGGTAAACATGGGTTTTGCATAACGAATTAAATATGTGGTCTTCCATCAACGTCAACTAATCATATCGATATTTTACTCAGTCTTCTTCAATGAGTTGAGATTCCAAAAGAACTCTCAATGTAGGGATTTCAATCTCGATAGGTTATAAGACATCCATATCGTATACTAGAGAATAGGGAGTTTCGTTTGTCAATGTACGAGCAGTTGTACGATATCCCCACAAGGCAAATAGTAACTTCTCATGACAATCCTTGTATGTGATGGTCATCTTTTTTATGATCCTAATCACATTTACATTAACTGTTTTAACCGCGCCGTTAGTTTGAGGTCGATAGGGAAATGATTTGTGGTGCTCAATTTTGAACTCTTTGAGAAAGGATAAAACATTTCCCTGAAAGTATTTTCCATTATCTGAAATAATGGCATGAGGCACCCCGTATCTAGCGATGATATGGATGCGGATGAACTTTGCAACTTAATTAGATTTAAGAATCTTGTAAGACGCTGCCTCGACCCATTTAGAGAAATAGTCGATAACTACGAGTATGAACTCATGTCCATTTGATGCATGGGGATAAATTTTCCCAATGACATTAATTCCCCATATAAAAAAGGGCCATGGTGATATCATACTATAAAGCAAATATGCGGGGGTATATTTTAGGTCAGCATAGATCTGACATTGGTGACATATTCTTACATATCTGACACATTCATGTTCCATATTTTTCCAATAATATCCGAGACAGGGTATTTTCTTGGCAAGAGATAATTCATTCATATGTGGACCACAAACTCCTATGTGAACTTCCTCTATGATCCGTCGTGCTTTGGGACCATCGACACAGAGTATGTTTTGACCATCAATAGATCGTCCATATAGCTTGTTAGCTATCCAAGTATAATTAGTGGAATACTGGCGTAGGGCTCTTTGTTCCTGAGCTCGTAAATGGGACGAATGTTCTCCATACTCGATGTAGTTTTGAAGAATGTCGAACAATGGTTTGGTGGGAACTTGAATGGAGGCTACCAATCCGGTTTCGAAATTGGTCGGTGCATAAACAAAAGACATGCGATCAAACTTGTCGATAAACTAGAGCAGGCAGGTATGATAGAGTTTAAGATTTTCCCCTCATACTTTCCATGTTCCCTTGGCCTGGGATATAACCAGGTTAGAGTCACCAAGTACGTCTAGTTTAGTAGCTCCTCATTCATATGCAATTTTAGACCTGATAGGCATGCCTCATATTTTGCCTCATTGTTGGTCATAGAATATTCTAACTTAGTAGAGATGGATTTTATGTCCCCTTAGGATCTATCAAGAGAATTCAAATTTCATAGCCATGCTTGGATGAAGCTCCGTCAAATATTAATTTCCAAGTGTCTGAAGTGAGAGTAATTATGTTGTCATCCGGAAAGTCAAGTTCATAGGAAGGCTTGGTCGTGATGGGTTGATCTTCCATGAAGTCTGCGACAATACTTTTTTTTAACAGATTTATAGAATCATCATCCATTTAACGAGTCTGGACGATAGCAACGTTCGCTGAAATAAATAATGGAATGGATCCAACTTGGATACTAGTTTGATATGGTGGGCTGGCATATAATGTCTTAATCTTTTGGTGACCCATGCAAGTGCCCAACATACTTTTTCAGGTTCCGGATAGTTTAATTCGCATCCGGTCATTCTCTTTCTAAGATAATAAATGGTGATCTCAAACTTATTCTCGTTTTCTTGAGCCAATAGGTTGTCCATAGCTGAATGTGTCACTATGAGGTAGAGAATTAAGGGAACAATAAACCTTGGTGGGATAAGTATCGGTGGCGACTTTAGATAGGCCTCGATTTTTTCAAATGCTTGTTGACAAGTTTCATCCCACTGAAATTTCTTATCCTTTTTCAATAACTTGAAGAGGGGATCGCAGATGATGGCCAGTTTGCTAATGAACCAACTAATGAATTGAATTTTGCCGAGAAAGCCCCGAACTTCTCTTTCATTTTGAGGGGTAGGCATGTCCGTAATTTCCTCGATTTTGGATGGGTCGATTTCTATTTCTCGTTGGGTAATAAGAAAGCCTAGCATCTTACCAGCGGTGACTTCGAATGCACACTTCTTTGGGTTTAATCTAAGTAGATACTTTCTAATTCTTTGCAAGAATTTGTTCATGTTGGGAATATGCCCCTACCAATCTTTAGACTTCACGATCATGTCGTCTATATAGTCTTCCACTTCTTTGTGGATCATGTCGTGCAAAATCATAATTACTGCTCTTTGGTAAGTAGTCTCGACATTTTTAAGACCGGAGAGCATGACCCTGAAACAGAACGTGCCTACCTCTATTATAAAGCCGGGTTTTTCTTTGTCTTCTTTAGTGATTAGGATCTGGTTATATCCTGAAAAGCCATTCAAGAAAGACAATAACAAATTGTCAGTGGCATGATCAACAATGTCGATATGAGGTAAAGGAAAACTATTCTTAAGGTTGGCTTTGTTTAGATCGCGGTAGTCTACAGACACGCGCATCCTTCCGTCTTTCTTTAAGACATGAACAACATTGGATATCCATGTGGGGTAGTCCACTATTTCAATGAATATTGCTTCCAACAATTTTCAACTTCTTATTTTATTTTGACTACAACCTCAGTTTTCATTCGTCTTAACTTTTGTTTGACGTGTTTAGTCTCTAGATAAAGGGGAATATGATGTCGAACAAAGCCAGGATCTACGTTGACCATATCCTTGTAAGACCAGGCGAACACGTCTTTGTTAGCTTTTAACAATTCTATCTTTTCTTGAAGTTCTTCATCATTCAGACTTTACCCAATCAATACAATTTGAGGATCGTCTATTATATTGAGGTTTACTTCGATTATTGTTTCAGCAGTGGAAATGATTTCGTCCTCACGTTCCAAAAAGTTTTTCATTTCGAAATTAATATCAAACTGAAAGGAAACATCATCATCGGAAATGTATTCGAAACAATATACTGGTATTTTATTGCACACTTTATTACAAAAAGAAGAGGACATCCTATCAGGATCGTCGTTACAAAATTCTTTACTTATTACAACATCATACACTTTTTATAGTAAAAAAGGGGGTGTTGTTTCCATCAACTCTCAGGTTGATTACATGAGCTTTATTAACTGTTGGTAGGTTTACGAAATTGATCTCACAAGAACTTTCATCATCCAAAACTTCTTCTGTTATAGAGGGATTGTTTCTGACGAGCTCTTTAAAGGTTTCATTCCAATAAGCGGTCATTTTCCTTATCATATTAATAGATTAATTAGGATTATAAGAACAATCTAAAAAGATTTTGAAACCTGGAAAACTTATTTACAAAACTTGATTAAAAACGGCTTAGGGAAATCAAAACATAGTGTGGCTTCCCCTTATCACACAAACTTTCCATTTATGGTTGGAGGGATATGTATATATTTGTTAGATTAAGTTAAATAAAGAAAACAGAAAATTAATTAAAAGAGAAATAATTAATTAAGGAAAAATGTTTTAATTGATTAAAATAAACCTAAGTGAATAAGTTTAAATCAATACGGCATAATTTTAATGATGTGTTCGTGAACAAAACTAAGTTGTGTCATTGTCTATGCGCAGGTACAGCTCAAGAAGCGCAAGTAGACATCTCACTAAAACGGACGCCCTGGTCTGAAGAAGTGCGCGAGTAGACGTCTCACTTCAAAAGACGCCCTGGTCTGAAGAAAGTGCGCGATCAGTCGTCTCACTTCAACAAACGCCCTGGTCTGAAGAAGTGCGCGAGCAGACATCTCACTTCAACAGACATCCTGGTCTGAAGAAGTGCGCGAGCAGACGTCTCACATCAATTGATGTCCTGGTCTGAAGAAGTGCACGAGCAGACGCCTTACTTCAAAAACAATCTAAAGAAGCGCGAGAAGACGCCTTGCTTCAACATCAGTCTGAAGAAGCGCGAGCAGACGTCTTCAACAGAAGTCTAAAGAAGCACGAGCAGACGCCTTGTTTGAGTAGTCGTCTGAAGAAGCGTCCGTCTATCTGCTCTGCTCATCAGCATAGCGAGCAGTAGTGTTCGTTATTAGAAGGCTGTCGTGTCAGCTTAACATGCCAAAACTGTATAACTACCACGTACTCTATTATTCCACTAGAACGTATTATATCTTTTAGTACACCACGTTCTACCGAATATTCCGTAGTACAATTCGGTTCGCCACGATCCAATGAATATATTATTGCGTACGATTCCGTACACCTAGCGTACATCCATTGGAAAGCTGACACATATACAAGACTCATATTTGACTGTTACTACGCTTCAATATAAAAGAGCAGTAGAGTACAACGGCAAATCTCTCGATTCCTTGCTCTCTTTTGCACTCGAAAATGCACGAATTACGAATTGCTAAGTTCTATGTTTACTCTCTTTCTAAGATCATTCTGTAATTCACTCAGTTAGGCTGAGCTATTGTTTATTGTTTTACCTGAGTGTATTTTTAGTATTGTAAGTTGAATAGAGGTTGTCTATTCAATAGAGTGATAGCTAGGAGTTCAGAAACAAACAGTTGTTAAATTCTGTATTCTGATCGGGTTTATGTAGTTGTTATACGAATCAAAGTCTTCTAGTAAAAATCATTCTAGAAACAGAAGAAAGGGTGACGTATGAGTTTTATCTCTGAACATCCATAAAACTTTTGGCTATTTCATTCATACATCTTCCCGTCATGCATCTGCCGCTTCAAATTTAGCAAGCATTTCCGCACTTAAATTCGTTCAAGAGTTTGTGATAATTTGTGAAGAATAGAAACAGATATTCATCTCTAACATGATTAAAATCCATTTGAAAGTGATAATTAGCTCAACAATATTCAACCCCCCTTTTATTGTTGAAGTCGATCATATCAATATTGCTTAAATATTTTACCTTTCTAGAATATTCACAACCTGTCAGAGAATATCCAATATCGAAATTATTTGAGTCATAATAGGACCAAGGAAAATAAGGTGTGCCAGCAGCGTTTGGTCCTAGACCCATTCTTGGAAAATATCTCATTTACTGCATGAGACGCATGGACATGACATTGTATGATGTAAAGTCAGGAATGTGAGACGAATCCTGACTTTGCCTAAATATAGGACAAACATCAAATCCACTTAACTCCACCCATGGGTTACTGGAATGAGTTGAACCAACGATGGTCGTGACATATTTCTCACCTTCTATGGTGATGAGTTTACCGTTAGCCATAAATCGTATTTTTTTATGCAAGATGGAGGCTAGAGCCTTCGCCTAATTCAACCAATGTCTTCCCAAGATTAGGTTGTATGATAGTTGCATATTTATTACGCAGAATTCTACCTTAAATGGTATATTGGAAACGTAAATCATTGTTCTAAAGCTACCCATAATTTCCCAACGAGAATTGTCAAAGCCTCAGACACAGGTCTGATGGAATGATTTTATCAGCGGAGATTCTTATTTCTTGGAGACTCCTCCATGGACATATGTTTAGTGTTGAACCATTGTCGATTAAAGTCATGGGAATAACTTTATCGGTCATCTTCACAGAAATATAGAGTGCCTTAGCATGAGTTTCGTCAGGAACAGATAAATTTTTAACCTCAAATCCTATCATGTTGACTTATGAAGTTGCTGAAATAATTACAACCAATTCTTCAGTGGTTGTGTTAGATGGTATACTTTCCATGGTTATCTCATTTAACACGGTGTGTCTGTGTTTTATAGAATACATCAGGATTTTCCATATGGAAATATTGACATTTATCTTATTTAGTTGTGTAAGAAGACTAACTCCCGGGTTTTGAGCTCTAGGCTCATTTTCCTTTCTTAGGCCATTAGATGGTCCAAGAAGATTAGTCGTATTGGTAGGGTTTGTTATCATAGATTAGGTTAAAACTTAGATCTGCTTTGGGTTGTTAAGACTTCATGTACATTTATTCTTGGAGAATTCATGTTGGGATTATAAGGGATCCACCAATTCCAAGACAATATCGGCGGAGGTGGAATTATTCGATCCTCCTTTTTAGGCCATGTATTAAAAATATTAACTTCAATATTATCAATAGGTTTATCCACAGAGATCATATTTACCTGGTGATCGGGTAACGGATTTTTCACGATCTCGAGTTTAGGAATGATGTTTTGATCAATCAGGTTTTGGCATCGATGCTTAAGGGCAATACAATTATCAGTAGAGTGACATTTCATTTAATGGTATACACACCATGAATTATCAAATTTTTTGAGGAACTCTTTACCTTCTTTTGGAGTTAAGGGTTTGATTAGATTTTTTTGTTAGAGGAGAGAAAGTGTTTGACTCATGGTCACACCCAAATCATCAAAAGTTCTGGGAGGTCTTATGGCCTTTAATATTGAAGGTTTAGATGCCATCGGGACATATGTTTTAACCGATACAGGTTTGATTGGACTTGGCTTAAGAGAGGCTGGAGCTTTCCAGACAGTTGTGACCTGATAAACTTTGGTTTTATCCTTTTTTGAGGTCATAGAGGAGTGGTATATGCCTTCACGGTTTTACCCTCATTCCTTTTCTTTTCAAATTCTTCATCAAGGTTATTACTAGTCTTGAGGAGTTTCTTCATGTTTTGGAAGGTTTTGACGGCAAATCCAATAGAATATCGGTCATTAACATTATCCAAAATCATATCAATTTGTCTTTATTCGTTAGGTAAAGAATCGATTTCTTTAGCAACAGTTTTCCATCTTTCGATGAAAACCGGAAATTTCTCATTCTCACCTTGCTTCATGTTCTTGAGCTTCTTCTCAGGTCGTTCTAAACTGATATGCATGTTGAACCGTTCTATAAAGGTTGATGTGAGTTTATCGATAGTTTACAGGTACGCTACCTTCTTATGGTGATACCAATGTAAGGCTACATCATATAAGTACTATGGAAATAGATGTAGGATTGTCACTTCTCCCATATGTAAATGTGTCATAGCCATTATATATATTTAGAAGAAAGCGGTATGATTAATCTTGCTTAGACAAAGATGGGGTGATAAATAGGGAAAAATTTTACATGAAACACCAATATAGAGTATCCTTAATTCATATATGAATTAAAATAAATATTTTCAAAATGGTATTTGAAATTCATGTAATAACTTTTTTTAAAGAGAATATCCTGGACTAATATATATATATATATTAAAAACAATATTTATTTTTTTACTTTGTGGCTAACATATTATTTACTATCATTAGTATGTTTTTATACCATTGAAACAATTTCTCTCAAATAATTTTAAAATAAAATATTTATTAAACACATTAATATTGAGTTGATAGTAAACAAGTTTTGTTTTTTTTACTAAAGACATGTTAATTAAGAACTATGTCTTTAGAAGGAGACTTATTGCTACAATGTAATAGTACTCATTTATGAGTTAGACATATATGAACATATTTATTTCAAAAAATATTATTAATTGTGAGCCTAATTAAGCAATATACTGTAGTTTATTCATTTAGTTTGAGAGTTTGAAAGATAGATAATGACTAACATATAGCCACTATTCATATATTTATTCTATGTAAACAAATAAAATCATTGAAATTTTACATTAATTCTAACTTGTTATTCTCTATTATAATGATATTTTCTCATAAAATGAAATATATATTTTAATACATTCTAATTAAATTTAAACATTAAATTATAATGTTATACTATTCTTTTTAATAAATTAATAAATAATGAAATAAAATAAAACATGATTATATCAATAAAACCTGTTATCTTAAAGTCTCTAAACTAATGCTTTATTTCTTGAGATTAATGAAGTGTAGCAACTTGGATGGGCGAAATATCTGCAAGAGTCAGTTTTTCAAAGCAAATCTACTGCTCTTAGATTAAATAAACAAACAATCTTTAAAATGGTTTCCCATGAGATGAACAGACCAACAACAAGATTCAATCTTTCTTCATCTTTTTTTAATACAAATCCAATCGATCTACTTGCATGCCGGCAATGGAGCCCCACACAAGCAACGGTTATGGAAATAAACTGTCGTTTCAAAGCTCTGCAACTGTCCTCCTACCGGAATCTGACCGCAGAGACGATTGTAGCTTACATTTAGAAATTGAAGGTTCAAGAACGTTAGCCCTTGGGGGAGGCTCCCGTAGATATTGTTGTGATTAATGTCTAGCGAAGTTAAGGCCTTAGGAAAAACAACCTTAGTGAGATCGAATTGGAACATGTTCCTAGAAAAATCAGCAATCTGAATCTCCTTGTCAGGTTCGAAGAAAAATGAAATGTCACCTTGGAGATTGTTGCGAGAGAAATCAAGTTTAGTTAATTTCAAGTCTGCAAGAGATTTAGGAACATTCCCAGTGAGTTGATTGTGGGAAAGAATTAGATATAAGTCAGGATTTCCTTTGAATGTCCCAAAGGAATCAGGGATGGAGCCTGTGAGTTTGTTACCATGGAGGTTGAGATAGTTTAGATTTGTCAGTTCCGATAAGGAAGAAGGGATGTTACCGGTTAGATAATTAAAAGATAAATCGAGGGTATTGAGATTGTTAAGCTGGCTAATGAAATCGGGGATTGGACCGGAGATATTGGTCCAGCTGACGTCGAGCCGTGTAAGGTGGGTGAGTTTGGTAATGGTTTGGGGAATGGTACCGACGAGATTTGGTAGTTTGTGGAAGACGATTTGCTGGAGGTAGGAAAGGTCACCAACGGAGGGAGGGATTTGGCCGGAGAGATTGCTTTGGAAAATAGTGAGGGCGATTACACGGTTGGTTTTGAGATCACAGTCTAGAGAATACCAGTCACAACAATCTTTTTGGATTTGGGTATTCCATGAAGATAAGTGGTATGGATTTCCGAGGTCTTTCTTGATCTGAAGAAGAACTTTCTTGTCCTGTGGGTTGCAGCGAACGGCGGCGCCGGAGATTGCCGGAGCAGATTGGAGACAGAAGAGAAGGATGAGAACAAGTGGAGTTGGGATTTTCATTTTTTATTGTGTTTAGAAAGAATGAGACACAATATAAGAATACCTACCCTTAAATGGGTTTCTATTTATAGGGCTAAAACCTTTTTTCATGTAGGGTAATTTTTTTTTTTTTTTTTAAGTAGTAATTATTAATGATCATATTAACATTATTTATGACATCAAATTCTCGTTGTTTATCGTTATTTTTTTTTTGTAAATTTTATATATATATATAATGATGTTTAATTTCAAAGTGTCCGGATTGTCGGATCGATAGATATGGTTAATTTGGATATATATATGTGAGAGTAATGAATACTTTGGTCGAATGGTGGGTTAATCAGTCCATAAATTTAAAACGGTTAGAAATAAAATTCATGCATAAATATGTTTCGAACTTTCAACCTAACAAAACAAGTACAATCATTTAACCAATTATGATTGGGATGTGTGCTTTGTCGATGAATAATAGGCCGGTAACAATGAAAAAATATGAATCAAATATTTGATTCATCAAAGTGTAAAGTCATTACATGAGAGGTTCATTGAAAGAAAAAAAAAGTGAGAAAATGAGTTGTTTATCCAAGTGAATAAAATATGAAATTAAGGTGTTTTATTTTTTATTCTAATATCTTATTCATATAAATTTATATTATTATGTGCAAATCTTCTAGTTTATTATAAATTCTTTTCTAGATTTATTATGTCTAAATTTTAAAAGAAAATTAAAGTGGTATTTATATATATATATATATATAATTGGTTTGATATACGGTTATAAATATATAATTTAATGAAAATAAAATAAATAGAATTATTTGTATTTAATAATGCACTAAGATAGGTTAATCAAGTGGTAAAATCTATGCCTAAAATACTAAGGTTTAAGATAGGTTAATCAAGTGGTAAAATTTATGCCTAAAATACTAAAGATATTAAGAATAAGAATGGTGATTTATGATAATTTCTTTAAACAAAAATATTAAATTGAAGATAAGATTAAGAATTTAATTTAAATAATACCTCCATGAGATAAAGCCTTAATTTCATCAATTATTGTCTTACAGTCAAACTAGTCGGATAGTCAAACATATTAATGGACAAAACATGTTCAAACTTCAAACGCGTTGCTAATGTGCGGGCATGTGGATAGATTTGATGTTGAGTTTTTTAATTTTTTAATATTATTTTTACAAAAAAAACGCATTTATTAAGTTGAATTGCACAAGCAAAATAAAACTTGTATAGTAGTTCTCACTTTTAATATTAATCTAATCAAAACCCACGGCTCTTTTTGTTTTCTTACTAATATATAATCATTAAGAAATTTGAAATATCTTATAAAATTAATATATATATATATTATCAAATAATATAAAGTATAAATAAATTAAAAAATATAGTGTAATTTTAATTTACTAAACACTTATTTTCTTTATCTAAAAAGATATTTTGGACAAATAGATATTTAGTTATGATTAAATAGCATATTACAATAATATAACTTAAATAATTATGTAATTAATTTTAAGATTAAATTAAAATAAATTTTTTAATTTTTTAATTTTTAAATATATATATATATATATATGGTCTTTTATTTTTAATAATAAATAATTAACTTATAAATTATAAAAAATTAATTATTTAAATGTAGTAATAATATTATATTAAAAAATGTTAATAATATATCTTCCTAATTCTAAAAGTAGTGTTAAACATATGATATTGTATAAATTAATCATGATTTTAGGTATATTATAATATACAATATAATTTAAATTATTCTATTTCTTATGTACATGAAAGGAAATTATAAAAAATAATTAAATATAAAATATGTTATTTTATCATCTCCTTTATGTAATTATTATTGGCAAAACATATTTTTATTAAAATTTGAAATAATAAATTATTAATTTATATTCATATTTATATTATAATATAAGAATATATTAATTAATATAATAAACAGATTATACATATATTAACACATTAGCTATAATCCAGTGTGAGGCAATCATAACCATTTTTTAAGTGTTGCAAATCTTTCAAAAATCTAATATTATTAGTTAATTAATTGGTTAATAAATGTATATTATAAATTAATTAATATATTTTTTCTTAAATATATTAATATTTTTTATATACTGTGAATTTGTTTATATAATTTATAATTATATATTTAATTTATGTATATATTTTAATTTTATTAAAATTATGATTATTATAGTTTTGTGTGAGCAAACCTGTTTATTTATATTCACATAATCGAACCTGGATGGGACAAAAATTTATAAAACATTATACAATATATATAATAATTTTATTTTGAAAATTAAGATTTTAGTAAATATACATGACTCTAAAACCTAATTTGATATTGGGTTGTTTGGTTTTTTCTTAAAGGAATTTATCATGTTATATTAATTTTTTTTTCAATTAATTATCTAATCATTTAATTTTTACTACTAAAATATTTTTATTTAATTTTTATAAAATTTAAATTTTAAGACATTATAATAATAAATTAATTAAAAATTCAAATATTATTTTTTTTATAAAATATTTAAAAAACCAATAAAAACCTAAATAACATACTTTTTAATTAATATATTTTTTTAAATTAATAAAATCCTTAATAACCCAACATTAACAAACTCTAATAATAGCATATTATGTAATATTTTTTCATATGAGCTAATTTAATGAATTTTATATAATTCAATTGAATTTCAATTAAATAAAAAACAACACCAAACTAAATCTTTCCGTTTTGGGATGTATGAATAGACACGTTACAATAAAATAAAAGAAGGAATAAACTATAAATATTTGTATATCTCTTCCATGACGTAATTGGTTACTTCATATTATGGACCACTTTGGTTCACCTTATAATATAATTTCGGTACAAAAGTGGTTTTTAAATAATAAATGATCGAGAATATTTAAAATTAGATGTAGTTTAGTATTTAACAAATAAGCTGAATAATATAAAGCAAATAAAATATATAAATTGAGTGATTCAATATATTAAACACACTTAATATTAATAATTTAAATAAATATGTAAACACTCATTTTCTTGCCCTATAATTTATAATTTTAAATAAATTTCTAACTAATGAAATTATTTACTAAATTTATATACATATACAAACTAATTGCACATAATTAAAAAAAAATAACTAATTGAAAGGTAAATTTAAAATAATTAAATTTCAAATTATTTAAATAAAATATAAAAGATATAAATATTAATAAATCAAGTCAAATAAATAAAATAAAAAATAATGTTTTTCAATATTAATCTTGATTTATATATTTTTGCAAGAATTAAGAAAAAAATGATAGATGAAGCTTGGCCAAAAACCAGACATTCAAATCCTATTATGACAATCAAAATATATTGCAGGTCAAATAGACCATTTGACGATTGAAGTAGAACATATGGAAATGATAGTTGACAATTTGAATGGTAAATACAATTTGAGAACATGTACAAGCGGTGGAGCATGTGGTTTAATTCCTTAACAGTAGGAGAATCCAACAATACTGAATTTGGAGTCTGAAACTCAATAGAAGTGACACCTATTAACCAAATAGCAGGCAGGCTATGTGAACTACCTCATCCCAAAAGTGCTTAGAACGCCCAGCGGATCATACCCCTCTCCATTCGTTTGTTATACAAACCAGTGTTATGTCTTTTAGCCTTAGTTAGTCAGTTTACATGTGTGAAACTGTGAAACTCTCCTAGCAACATCCATCTTCCAAGATGACCAATAGCAAACCAATGTATGTCAAGGATTATTTAGGGCTGGCGGAGATTATGTGCGTTGGAGTTCATTTTGACAACGCAATAATCAAGAAGGCGGAAAAAAAGGGTACATGATCCCTAACCGTAATGAAAGGTGAGGCCATTGAAAACCAAAGGCAGAAGTTCATTTTGTGGCGGATGCATGAGATACGTGTGACGTGCTAATAACGAACGTCGGTAGAGCTGACAATCAACAAGTTAAGGCCAAATCAATTCATACCTCAAAGATAGTGACTCCTTCTATGAGATCACAATGGAACTATGATGATATATGCATGTCAATTTCCAAGGCTTTTGAAGTGTAGAAAGATAAGAACTTGATCCAACCACTAACACTGATACTAGAGAATGTAGTATCAAATAGATGGATAGAATGGTGACATGCTTTCCATCAGACGAAGGGTCACGGGACCGATTTCTATTACGTGTTGAAAGACAAAATCCAAGATCTCATTGACCAGAAGGTAGTTCCCAAACCAAAGTCAAGGACTAACTCTTTACATAACCACAAAGTGCACTTATTGGAAATTAGTGAGGAAACGATTAACAACGATTACTTCTTATGCCTAATTCAAAATGAGGAATTGACATGAGTAATAACAGATTTTTGGGAAGAAGTCCACACACAATATGTGATCGAGGAAGATGTTGATTTATGGGAAGAGATTGCAAGAAGACTGGTACAACTTGAACAGAAGGTTGATGACAAATTTTAGGTGGTTGAAAGAGAGAACGCTGAGGAAAAGAAAAAGCATAATTAGAGGTACACAATTCTGAGAGATCAACGTCTGAATAAAGGAGGTCGGAAAAAAGAAAAAGTTGGAGAAGAGGTCAATGTGACTAGAAGAGGAATATATTTCCAACTTAGCTTCATGAAGACTATTCTTTTTGGGCAGTTGACCCCTTTTGAGAACTTAGTCGAGAAGAATATTGATGATCTGATAACGACTAATGCAAGCAACAATCTATTGAGACACTAAAAAAAACTAGGTTAATATATAAATTTGGGAGTTGCTCATGTACTCCATTGAGCACAAAAAGATGATGTTGACAGAATTAACAAAAGTTGATATATCTATCCATACAACTCCCGAATAGCTAGTGGGCATGATTAATGGTGCCATGAAAGAATAAAAAATTGAGTTTGATGATGCATATTTTTCAAGTTTCGGAGTAGGTCATGCAAAAACGCTATACATTATAGTGAAAATGGAGGGCAAGATAGTTCTGATGGCCCTCATTAATAATGGCTCAAGATTGAATATATGCCCTTCGAGGACATTTGAGAAGATTGACACTAAGAGAGAATCAATTGTCCTTTCAGATTTGTGTGTACGTGGCTTCGACATCACGAGTAAGAAATTCATGGGAATTTTAAGACAATGATCAAGGTGTCGGACGTGCCCTTTGAGATTGACTTTTGCGTTATCGAAATGCATCTGTCATACAATGTAATTCTCGAAAGGTCGTGGCTACACAAGGCAAAGGTAGTGATTTCCACATTGCATCATAAACTCATATTTAAGTCCAATGGTTTTATGATTACGGTTGATGGGGAGGTGTATTTTGCGAGTGGTGTTGGAACCTCCAACATTTCCAATCAAGACGTCAAATTGAATGATTTTGAAATAAGTTTGACGTTTGAATCAAATCCTTTAGGTACTCCAAGTTTCTCTTACTTTGGTTATTCGATTTAGAACATGATGCTTAAGATGCGATATTTTCCTAAAATGGGCTTAGGTCTTCATGGTACATGTATTGTCAATCATATACATGTGACCTGAGAGAAGTATGACATGAGTGATTTGCGCTATCAAAGTATATAAGGTGAATATTCCATAAAAATGTAAGATTTGAAAGGCTCACATTAAGATACCTCCCACATTGAACGGGAAATTCGTACGAGGACATAATGTGTTGTGTTTTAGCTTTCTTAAACCCTTCATTAATCTCTTAACCTAAAATAGTTTTCTTGGTTTTGAGATATTTGTAGATTGCCTTGACCAAATTAACCTTTTTCATTACACATATTGGAAAAGGAGTCGAGAAGTGGAGGAGCGAGCTTGAAGGGATATCTCGAATACTTGGAGACTTGGAAAGGAAAACTCGATTTGAACGAGGCGAATCCTCATGGTGAACCCTCTAAATGGGCAACCTCCTTCGACTTGATCCACATAGATTCAGATGATACTGACAACGACGTAGACGACCCTTATGTTGCTAAAAAGATCATTTGTATCACTAGAACTAGGAATCGAAAGGAGGGTGGTCTAGTAATAGAGGAGATTGTAACAGAAAAACTCTCTAACAAACTTTATTTCCCTTTGTAATTATGTAACGCATTCTCCCCCACATTATAATTCTTGCACGAGTGATTATGTAATAGATAGTTGAAAAAGTCTACGTCGAGAAGAACTCAATTTAACAAGAACAAGACGTTTAACAATTTCAAAGTGAGATGAGTCTCATCCTTGAATAAGACACATCATCCAAGAATCGTGTTGAGGAGAGATCAACGTAGCAAGAGAAAGACGTTAAACTATTTAATGTGTGATGAGTCTCATCTTTGAACAAGACATGTTGCCTAAAAGTCTACGTCGATAGGAACTCGACTTAGTAAAAGCATGACGTTAAACGACTTTAAAATGAGATAAGTGTCATTATTGAACATGACACGTCGTCATAAGCCTATGTTGAAAAAATTCAGCATAGCACGACTCTCGAATGGAAGCCATAATGATGTACCAAAGGCGCCAAGAAACACAAGTCTCTTTGAGATTCGTCAAGTTTGTCTTTCTACATATATACAACTTTTATAGCTTAAGTAAAAGCTAACCTTAGTCGGGTCAAAATATAGATTTTTAGGTACTTTTATATTACGTGGAAAGCTAGCCTTAGTCGGGTTTACATTATCAATTAGATTGTCAAATACTTTTAGCTTATGTAGAAATCCAGCTATAGCCGAGTCAAAAGTTAACTTGATTGTTAGTTACTTTTAGCTTACGTGAAAAACTAACCATAGTCGGGTAAAATCCTAAATTGTCAAGTACTTTTAGCTTATGTGGAAGAGCTAACTCAAACTAGGTAAAAATCTACATTGTTAGTTTGATTGTCATGTACTTTTAGCTTACATGAAAAGTTAATCATAACTGTGTAAAAAGCTAATGGATTCTAAGGTGTACCAATGAAACATCGAGTTGGATGACCAAAAGTTGGTATGTAAATGATATTTGATGGATATTGACAACCAAGAAACACAATTCTCCCGTGAGGTTCAAAAAATTTGTCCATTTACATTGATTTTATAAATAAAAATAAGTTAGAAAATTATAAATTGTGAGATTTAAATGAGTGCATTTCGCGTTTTCTTAAACTCAAGTATTGTATTCAAATTTTATTTAAGAAAGTCATTCTGTAGACACTCATTTTTTACCCTTCAATTTATAATTTTATATCATTCTGAGCCAACAAAAAATCATTTTCTAAAAATTCTTATACGAGCTCATTGCACAAGATTAAAACAAATAATTAATTCAGAAAACGGTGTCGTATCAATCGAATTTTAAAATAATTAAATTTCGAACTATTTAAATAAAATAAAACAAATAAATAATTAGACAAATTAAATAAATCAAACCAAATAAATAAATTTGAGGTTTATTTATTTTGCAAGAATAAAAAAACATACGAGGAGATGGAAAATAGACATTTAATTAATTAACAAATTTAAATGAGTGAGGCATAAAAGGGTAAGGTTAAAAGTTCACTTAATTAGAGAAATTATGTATCCCGTGCATTTGCACGAGTAATGATATAAAAACCGAAAAAAAAATTACGGTGAAAATGTAATAATATTTTTAATTTACTCTCACATATATATCTAAATTAACCATGGCCATAAATCTCGATTCAGTAATCCATACATTTTGAAAATTAAGCATCATTAATTATATATATATATATATATATATATATATATATATATTTATTAGTTAGTTAAAAAGTTAAACTTATATTGTTAAAACGTCATGCATTTATCAACTTTGGTGTTTAATTTAAAATATAAAGTCTTATTAGACTAGTTGGTTAAAAAGTTGTACTTGTTTTGTTAGATTGCGAATTTGAAACATACATATAACATTTTAATTTTATTTTTAACCGGTTTAAGTTTTTGAGCGGGTCAACCCACAATCCGAGGACAAATTAAATAAATTTGAGGTTTATTTATTTTGAAAGAATAAAAAAAATACGGAGGAGATGGAAAATAGACATTTAATTAATTAACAAAGTTAAATGAGTGAGGCGTAAAAGGGTAAGGTTGAAAGTTCACTTAATTAGAGAAATTATGTATCCCGTGCATTTGCATGAGTAATGATATAAAAACCGAGAAAAAAAATTACGGTGAAAATTTGATAGTATTTTTAATTTATTTTTACATATATATTCAAATTAACCACAAATCTCGACCAGAAAATCTATACATTTTGAAAATTAAGCATCATTATATATATATAATAGTTAATTAAAAAGTAAAACTTATACTCGGCAATCCGGATATTTGATAATTAAACATCATTATGTATATATAGATAGTTAGTTAAAAAGTTAAACTTATATTGTTAAAATATCTCGCGTTCAACAAATTTGGTGTTTAATTTAAAATATAAATTCTTATTAACCTAGTTAGTTAAAGGGTTTCTTATTTTGTTAGGCTGTGAGTTTGATACATAAATATAGCATTTTTAATTTTATTTTTAACCGTTTTAAGTTTTTTGGCGGGTCAACCCACAATCCGACCCAAATATCCATTTATTCTCACATATATATTCAAATTAATCATAGCTAACGACCCGGCAATTATGACACTTTAAAAATTAAGCATCATATTATATATATATATATATATATATATATATATATATATATTTTCGCGTTCATCAAATTTTGTGTTGAATTTAAAATATAAAGTCTTGTTAATTTAGTTGGTTAAAGATTTGTACTTGTTTTGTTATGCTGTGAGTTCGAAACATACATATAGCATTTTTAATTTTATGTTTAACCGTTATAAGTTTTTTGGCGGGTTAACCCACAATCCGACCCAAGTATCCATTTAAAATCACATATATATCCAAATTAACTATACATCTCGACCCGGAAATCCGAACACTTTAAAAATTAAACATAATTATATATATATAGATATAGATACACCCCTTCTTTATCTACAATATACCCAATAACCCATTCTCTAGTTTCTTTTTCTGAGTCGTTAGAAGAGATTTTCAGAAAATCCAAAAATGGTCATAGGCCACCATTTCCAAAACGGTTTGAAGCTACCTAACAAGGAATCGGTGGAGAATCTACCAACAACAACCTTGAGCCTCATCATGAACAAGAGTTCTCTAATTTACCTTGCGAAGCTCAGAAGTAAAAGGGGAATGATGATTTACAGATTCACAAGCGCAGAATGAGAAGATTTCCCTTAACTATTGAGCTAGAGGGATATAACTAGAGAGGGGAGTTTAAAGAGAAGGAGGGATCAAGGAATGGAAATCAGCCATGGTTTCTTGTGAGTTCTTAAGCGGTTTTCGAGTAAGTGTACTTAGGCCATGCTTAATACTTAGACAATGATTCTAAAAGAATCCTAGGCTGTTTTGAAGCGATTAGATCTACTAGTGAGTAACCATTCTACTTGTAATCCAGTATTCTAATTTGCTGAAATTTATAATGCTCGTGATGTTGTGTAATGTGTATTTGGTTGATGTTGATACATTCTAAAGCTGGTTTATAAGCATTTTACCTATTAAAAAATATCTCTATTATTCTTCAATTGAAATCGCACAAATTGACTCAAATTTCTAATAAACGTATTAATGGTTCATGGTTGAGTGTGGATGTTTTACAATTATCTTATGAATATGTAAGAATGTGTTAGCGCATCAATGGGTGTTTGAGTTTTGGTTTTGGTTTTAAACGATTTTGTAAGATTTTTTAAAACAAAATGCATGTATTGGTTTATTTTTAGAAGAACTCAACAAGAGAATTCTCGAAAAGGTAACCCATCCCACTCAACCAACCCCATGATTACATGTTAATTCAATATATCTTGTTATTTGCATATTGAGGCCTCTCGATAATTCTAAATATATATATATATATATATATATATATATATATATATATATATATATATATATATATATATATATATATATAATTCTAAATATATATATATATATTTATATATATTGACAAAATAAATATTTTTTAATAAAAATATTTAAAAATTAATAATTACCTTTTATTTGGACTTCTATTTTATTCCCTAACTTTAATTCATTCTTTTTCAGGCATAATTGAGATTAAGTCTATATATATCTATATCTATATCTATATCTATATCTATATCTATATCTATATCTATATATAATATTTTAAAGATTTTTTTTATATTATTTATGTTGGATAAATATTTTTTTATTTATAATTAGTAAAAAATTAAATCATTTAACTCTTTTACTCCTTAATCGCCATGATTTCATTTGAAATCTAATATTTTTGTCAAAATGACTGTGTTGTATTTATTTTTATAATAAATTGGCTCCACAGCCTCCGCCCACTTCTTATATAGTCAAACTTTTGTGAAAAAAATTGAATTTTATGGGAGTTTTTGTGATTACAATGAACATGTAAATTGTTTATTATTTTAAATGACTGTGTTTTATTTAATTTTGTAATAAATTAGCTTAGTAGCCTCTGCCCACGTCTTATATTATAAAAATAAAGATTTTGTGATTACAATGAACATGTACATTATTTATTATTTTAAGTGACTGTTATATTTAATTTTGTAATAAATTTGTTTCTCCCATGTCTTTTTACTTCGTTACCAACTCGCTTGACACTGAGAAATAAAAAAAGTTGATGATCGACTCACTACTAATTACTCGGGCCTCATTCTTTAGTGATCTCACTGATTTACTCACTAGAATAAATTAGAAAACTTTTAAATATTTAAGTAAATAGATGATAAATTTTAGTTTCATAAGATTAATCATTTTTAAGTGAGACTTTTAATTTAAATTATTTATTTATTTAATATTTTAAAATGAAAATGCTTAGTTTGGCCACAATATGATGGTAATACCATATCATTGCTAAATTTAATTCGTTGACACATTTTTTATTTATTTAAATATAAAAAATAATAATAACTTAACATAAAATATTTTAAAATAATGATTTGAAATCTTTAGAAAGATTAATAATTTTAATGTAATATATAATTTTACTTAAAAAATATTATTAAAATATATAATAATTTTTATTAGTATGAACTTATTCTAATAGATTAAAAAAATCAATATTTAATATTTTTTATAATATTACAGCAAAAATCATTAATAGTTTTAATAATATATTATAAACAGAATTGGGTATTTATTTAATGAATATTTCTAAATAAAATATATTATATATAAATTAAAATTTTGAATCTTATTAAAACATTAAAAATAAAACCATTGATTAAACATATTTTATTTAAAATTATCATTATCATTAATTTTAATAATTTTAAATAATATATATAAAAATTAAAATTATTAATTTTGTTAAAAAATTGAAGAAAAAAAAATCATAATTTTAAAATAATTTATTACTTCAAAATTTTAAATACATATTATAAAAAGAAATTATAATCCAAAGTTGTTAAATTTTCTCCATAAATTTCTCTAGTTAGCTAATCTTTTGAATATCAATGATTTCAACTTGTTTGTAATTAAATTATTTAGGTAAATTTCTTCATAATCATGTTGATCAACAGTTTAGTTATATTTTATTTGTCTTAAATATTTTTGTTAAACCTTTTTTAGGTAAATTTCTTCATAATCATGTTGATCAACAGTTTAGTTATATTTTATTTGCCTTAAATATTTTTGTTAAACCTTTTTCATTTGATCTAATTATTTATTTTCAAAATAATTCATAATACTCTGTTTCTAATAATATAATATCATATGCGTGTGGTGGGTGAATATAGTTTTTGGAATTTAATTTTGGTAATTAGAATAATATTGTTAATCGAATTAATCTTTTATATGAATATTATTATTGAATTTAGAATTATGTTTAATATTTTTAAATAAAGAGTTACTCCTAATATTATTTGTAACCACAACACGAAAACAATCCAAATCGGTAACTGAAAACTATAACTCAAAATATTTGATAAAAACTCTCCTTTTATATAACTTATTTTACTTAACCCTTGTTGTTAAGAAATTTAATATATTTACCTCAAAAAAGGATGATATTTGGATCTTCTACACTAATCACATTTATTCTAAACAACAGTTAATATTAATATTAATTTTTATCAAAAAAATATATATAAAACCTAAAAAAAATAAAATCAACAATCTTTTAATCCGGAAATAAAGAATTAGTGCAAAAACTTGTAAAAGAGAGTATATGAGATCATCTCATTAATTATAGATGAACAATAAAGCTAACTCAATGTGTATTTCTTCCCACTAGAAGCTAGAAACTTCTTCTTTCTCTCCTCTTGAGATCAGTATTACACTAAATGTATGAGGAGAATGAATGAGGTAGTCAAAGAACTTGTTTGTCGGTAGAGACTTAGGAGGGAGAGAGTCAAAACAGAAAGAGAGACTAAATGATGATGACACTAGCTACTTTAGAGAGTTGAAGAGGCGAAATGAATCAAATTGTAACGCATGTTGATGAAGTAATAAATGATTTTTCATTCATGTATTAACATCTTTACATTACTCTGGTAGGGGCGTTACATGAAAGGACTTGTGAAGTTAAAATCAGTACTTGTGAAGTTAGCTTCGTTTATGAATTTAAAAACTTAATTTGTGAAGCTAGCTTCGTTTATGAAATTAAAAACTCAACCTTGTGAAGCTAGCTTCGTTAATGTTATAATTTCTATGAAGTTAAAATCGCTTCATAATTTGTGAATCTAGTTTCGTTTATGAATTTAAAAACAGAACTTGTGAAGCTTGTGCGGAATTGAGGTTTGAGAGAGAAGAGATTGAGAGAAAGATGAGAGAGAAAGCAATTTGGGAAAAAACTGATTTTCTATTAACTGGAATTAGGGTTATAAGTAAATTAACAATTACAATCAAGTCCTCGGACTTTTATTTAATTACAATTTTATCTATAACTTCTTAATCATACTAAACTAACATCTAATTAATCTTCTTACATCCCCTCCTCAAGATGAAAATCTTGCAGATTTAGTCTTGTCTTTAGCTCGGCTAAATGACTTCCTTCGACTGCTTTCGTGAAAATATCTGCGACCTATTTTTTTGTTGAAATGTAGTCTAGAATGATGAAACCACTTTTGTATTGATTTCGAACTATGTGACAATCAATATCTAAATGTTTAGTCCTTTCATAAAATATTGGATTTTTTGTTATATGAATAGCACTTTGATTGTCACACCAAAGTTGAATTGGTAAATTTAATTTTATGTTGAAGTCTTTTAATATATAAGTTATCCATTGTAACTCACATACTGTATTTGCTAGACTTCTGTAGACGATCTTGAAACAGTGCTCTGTTTCTTTGTTTTCCAAGAAATTGGTGAATTTCCTAAAAAAACACAAAATCCAGTTACAGATTTACGACTTATCGTGCATGATGCCCAATCTGCATCTGAGTATGCTTCAACTCGTATTTCTTGATTTGACTTATAGAAAATTTTTAATGAAGGATTTCCTTTTAAGTATTTGACTATTTGTATTGCTGCTTCCATGTGTGATTTTGTTGGTTTTAGCATATATTGCGAAAGTTGTTGTACACAGAATGTTATATCTGGTCTAGTTATATTAAGGTATAATAGTTTTCCAATTAGTCTTCTATAGGGTTCAGGGTCAATTAGTTCATCTTCTTCTTTAGGTCCTGTTTTGAAACCTTTCTGCGTTGGAGTGTTTGATGTTTTGCAGTTCATAAGTCCCATATTGTGTACAATGTCTAGAACATATTTTCTTTGATTAAGGTATATTACTTTTGAATTCATTGCTATCTCAATGCCTAAGAAATATTTAGCATTTCCTAGGTCTTTTATTGAGAATTTTGCATTTAATATTTGTATGGTGTTTTCTATTTCTATTTCGTCGTTTCCAGCTATTAGTATATCATCTACATATACTAGTAGTGTAGTGATTTTGTTCCCATTTGTTTTTATAAACAGACAATGATCATTTGCAGATTGTTTGTAATCTTCTTCAATAAGAGTTTTTGAGATTTCAATATTCCATTGTCTTCTAGATTGTTTTAATCCATATTTTTTTTTTCAGTTTACATACTTGATTTGATTTTGCCTTTTCATAACCTAAGGGAGGTGTCATATAAACATCTTCTTCTAGGTTTCCATGTAAGAAGGAATTATTTATGTCTATATGATCAAGTTTCCAATTTTTGTAACTTGCTATGGCTATTAAAATTCGTATGGACACTATTTTTGCTACAGATGCGTAGCTTTCATTGAAATCAACTCCATCAATTTGATGATATCCTTTCGCCACTAATCTGTCTTTATATTTTTCTATTGATCCATTTGGATGTATTTTGGTTTTGTATATCCATTTACATCCTAGTGCCTTTTTTCCTTTTGGCAATTCTGTTAGAATCCATGTATTATTAATTTTTAGGGCTTCTAGCTCCTTTTTCATCGCCTCATTCCATTCAGGATGAAGACATGCTTCTTTATAATTATTTGGTTCTTTATGTGTACTGATATTTGAAAGGAAGTTAATATATTCATTGTCTTTTGTTTTGGTTTGAAATGGGTATGTGAGTGGTGTATGTTTATTAATGACTATAGGTTTAGTTGAACTATTTCCCACATAATCATTCATCCATCTTGGTGTGCATGTGTTTCTCCCACTTTTTCTTGTTTGAGGTATGATTTCTTGACTGTTTGTGTTTATTTCAGATTCTTGAGCATTTTGAGTTTCATGTTGTGTTTCTATTGTATTGGGGATGAAGTCTTCTTCATCTGTTTCATGATGAATTTGTTCATCATCATATTCATTTCCATTTTGAGGATTAATGTTTATTTCATCATCCTTATTTTTAATTATGTCATCTTTAAAGGGGAAAATGTTTTCATAGAATTTAACATCCCTTGAAACGAACATTTCTTCTGTTTTGAGTTCTATCAAAGTGTATCCTTTTTGGTTTTGTGGATATCCCACAAATATACATTTTCTTGCTCTTGGGTCAAATTTAGTTTTATGTGGAGATAAGTTTGAAGCATAACATAAGGTGCCAAAGACTCTTAAGTTTATGTAATTAGGTTTAGTTTTGTATAGCATTTCAAATGGAGATTTCCAATCTAAAGTTTTTGAAGGCAACCTATTTATCAAATATGTTGCTGTTAATAATGAGAATGACCAATATTTTCTAGGTGTGTTTGAGTAAAACATTAAGGCTCTTGCTACTTCTGCCAAATGTTTGTGTTTCCTTTCAACTATGCCATTATATTGTGGTGTATAACTACATGTTCTTTGGTGTATGATTCCTAAGTCATGAAACATATTAGAACATGATTTATTTACAAATTCAGATCCATTATCGGATCTAATAATTTTTACACTTCTCTCAAATTGTGTTTACACATAATTGAGGAAGGTTTTAATTTTGTCATAGACTGTTGTCTTATCAAACAACATGTATGTCCATGTTGATTTTGAATAATCATCTACTATAGTTAACATATAGGGTGTATTTATGATACATACTTCTTTGTATGGTCCCCATAGGTCAATGAACTACTGATTGGGCATGAGCATGTGTCTGTTGTGTATTTCTCCTTTTGTCTTTTGGCTTGATCCACCAATCTGGATATCCAACAAGTTTGAAACAACCTTCTTTCAAGTGACCTTTCATATTGCAGTGTTTGCAGAGGAGTTTGTTCTTGTCCATTGCTGCTTGTTTTGAATTAATCATACTGCATACTTTCTCACTTGATTCATTTGTCTCAATGACATTCATTGCAGCATGAGAGTTATGATAGAGAATGTTAAGTTCCCTCTTCTTTTCAATGTTTAGAACCATTGTAAAGGCCTTATGAACTGGTGGAAATGGATCATAATTTAGGATCTGATCTTTAACATTTTCGTAAGATTCATTTAAACCTAATAGGAACTGTAACAGTTTAGCATTCTCATCTATGAGATGAAATTTCTTAATTGCCCTGCAGCCAAGGCAATTTGCTATGTTTGAGCCATCACATTCACATTTCGGAAGCGAATTAATACCAGCAATTTCTTCCCAGTATAACCTAATTTTTTAATAGTATTCTTCAGCAGTTAGGTTACCTTGATTAATAGTAGAAATGTCTATTGCTAGTCCATAGAGTGTTGGTTCGTTGTTTCCTTCATAGTGAGCTTTGACTTCTTGCCATAGATCTTGTGTTGTAATCGTTCCTTCAAAATTCGCTCGAATTTCTTTTGAGATAGTGTTTAAGATCCAGGAACGAACCATGGCGTCTACGACCATCCATTGAGTTGCTCCATCATCGTCTTCTGGTTTTACACAGTTTCCATCAAGAAAACCGAGTTTCACTTTGGCTTGAAGCGATAGTTTGATACTCTTTGTCCAGGAAAAGTAGTTTACTCTGGTGAGAGTTATGGCGCTTAGAACAGGGTTTGGATTGTCAGCACCGTGAAGATTCAACGGATCAACATTGTATTTTTTCTTCGCTGGAGCCATTTTTTATGTATCCAGTTCAGCTTCTTCTATCCTTACACTGCTTGATCTAACCATTTTTAGTTTCTCTAAGATTTCTTGTTAGCAATAGGCTCTGATACCATGTGCGGATTTGAGGTTTGAGAGAGAAGAGATTGAGAGCAAGATGAGAGAGAAAGCAATTTGGGAAAAAACTGATTTTCTATTAACTGGAATTAGGATTATAAGTAAATTAACAATTACAATCAAATCCTCGGACTTTTATTTAATTACAATTTTATCTATAACTTCTTAATCATACTAAACTAACATCTAATTAATCTAATTACAAAGCTAGTTTCGTTTATCAAATTATAAACTCAACATTGTGAATCTAGCTTTGTTAATGTTATAATTTCTATGAAGTTAAAATCGCTTCATGAAGGAATAAATATTTTCACATTCATGAAGAGATGTTTTTCAATACCTTTGTCCGGTAGTAACGACTAAAAATATGGGTATAAGAAGAGCAGAATGTGAAATATAATCATTGAAAGTTTTCTATTATAAACATAAATAAATTATAAGTGCATAAAGTGAAAGTACACTAATTAAAATTTATTTATACATACAACTCTAAAATCTTAATCTAATTGACTTCTTTAAGTTAATCTTATTGACATTGTGGTTTGACATAAGAACTCTGTATAAATATTTGATCCTCAGTGTACTCAAAACTTCTTTGACCTTCAAAACAATAAGAGAAAGTATAAGAAAATATATAAAAAATTGTCATAGATTAACATATGTTTAACACTTACATTGTCGTTAGTGATGTCAATATCCCACTTCTTCATATCTCCTTTATATGTTTCCATACGTCTCATTAAATATATACCACAGTCGATTTTGTTTGTACTATCTTCCCACTTCAACTTTGGAGCCATTTTCTTCATTTTTTTAATTTTTATAGCTAGTTGTACTAGGCCTAGTTCTTCCAAGAAAGCTCCCAAAATTATTAATGTGTCTAGTCAAAATGGTATACTTCTCCAGAATTTTAACATCACGCAGACGTCCGACGTTGTCTATTACTTCAATTTTGGACATAATATTGGCACATACAAGAAAGTAATGCTCGACAGGGAGGACCGGTAGGAATATCTGTAAAAAGAATACAAACATGAATTATTTGATATCATTGCATATAAGCATAAACGAAATTCGTTACTTAGAATGGTTATGCACATACCAAGTCAGCGTTTTTATGTGTTCTTATGTTATTTTGAAGTTCTTCATGTCTTCTTGAAGGCAACAGGAAAATGATCTATAATCAAATCGCATATTAATCTGCAAATAAACTCTAAAGTATCAAAGTCATGAACATTGATCAATACATAGCACAAAACTAAGCAAAACACTTACATATGATATTGTTGAAAAACAAATTATTCGTTTTTCACCTTGCTAACCTACTAAATTTGAAATGCAAATGTATGACCCAAACTTCCACCACTTCGCTCGCAAATTCTTGTTTATCTTTCATTGTTTGCAATACTTTACGGGTTATATTACCGGGAGACCCTTGGTATAATACCTCTCTAGAAAATAGATTCATTTAGAACATAACTACTTTAATATTTCAAATTTATAAAAGCATGCTTCACTTACTTTTCATCAAGGTCTTCACAAAATACAAAATCGATCAATCTTTGTTCCTTGTTGGTTATTTTTTGGTCCAACTCCTTCGCAACGACTTTCATGTAAGGAAATTGAAGGTACAACGGAATTTTTGTGATCTTCCTCTTCGGATAGTCTCTAATGTTGACGCGTCCCCCCTCATTTTCATCTTCATCTTCAGAAGATTCATAAGCTTTAAAAGTTTCGCGAGCTTTGGTTTCCTCACCCTCATCATTCTGTTCACCCTTATCATTATATTCAATAGAGGGTGATGGACTATCTTCATTGTTCTTAGCTGCATCCTCACAGGGGTATTCAACTAGGGGACTATTCATTTTCAATCTCGCACTCTCTAAAGTGTCCCCAAGTGCCTCCTTTGGAGGATATTCCCTACTTACACAACCCTCATCATTATTGACTTTCAAGTGTTTCATGAACTTCAGACTCTGTTAGGTTTAGGAAACCGACCTCAAAAATAGGATTGGGATCGATGTTGCGTTTCTCCAACTCGCCTGATAGGTAATTGAGTTGTTGTGTTGTATCTTTAAAAGTTTACAAGACTTTGAATGTTAACATCTGTAGATTATAAAAAACATACCTTATTAGTATCAAAAACAAGAAAGTATAGACAAATGTGATTCAATTTCTTCTTTCAACATACATGCTCATCGTCTTCAGGTAATTTCAATAAATTAATTGAAATATCAGATTCTTTATCTGTTAGGCGTGCCCTTGCCCTACCCAGCCCAAAACCACATGTGCGAGCTTCTAACGTGGTAATCTCTAACAATGTGGTGTCATCCCAGCAAGAGATGATTGGAAAAGACCTTTCATAAGGATGACGTACACCATTGACAAAAATAACATCTAGGTAGCAAATCTGAAGTAAAGGAATGGGAAACATGTTAATGAATATTTTATATTTATAAATCATATACAAGAGAGTAATTATTTACCAATAAAAGGTTAGAGGTCCATCAAAATATGAATTTTTATCTTTTTTATCTTTTTCTTGTCAACTTCTTACACTTTCAACCAATCGTTGTAGTGTGAAGATGCACCGGTTCAGATTCTTTATGTTATCAACATCCATTAAGGATTTGAGAATTTTGAACCTGAATTAATAAAATACATGTGTAAGTATTCACAAATACATATAGATATATAATAGGTTTGAATAAATGTTTACCTGACTCGTGAATTTTAAACTGGACATAAAAAACTTGAGACAACAAAGTCGATTTTGAAATCGTTGTCTACACTTGTGTTACTTAATATCTTAGGTATCATAAAAAGTGCTTTAGGAGCTGAGGTTGATTCTTCCATGCTCCATCTGACATTCCAATCCCTCAAGAAATTAAAAAACTCAGGGTCATTATTCTTGTCCGCTCCAGCGGACTCAACTACGTTCATTGGCCCTCTCAAGAGGTTCAGCACGGACTGGACTAGGTCTTCATCGATAAGGATATCATCACCGTTGGCCAATACCAGAGAACTCTTCTCCAGGTTGAAATATCTGACTACGTGTTTCAAAAAATTACCAGGGCAATTGGAGACACCCAATGTAAGAAGAAAACCAAACCCGATTTCCTTCACAGCTTCCTTTTGTTCTACGCTCAATTTAGGAATTATTTTAAAAAGGCCATGAGGGGATGATCTTGTTAGAAATGTTTCTTTCCTTTTTTGATGGTTTTAGTTTTTGGGGGAGGTGGTGGTAAATCTTCATCGACAGGTGTAGCTGTAGAAATATCAGTAGCTTCGACAACAACAGTAGAAACTGATTCATCAGTCGATGACTTCGTATTCTTCTTCGTCTTTGTATTTCTCTTCCTCTTCCTTACATATATATTCATGTAAAACCTCGAACGCATTATTTTTAGTCAGAGAACATAAATCAGTATTTTACAAAAGAAATTGAATGAACGGGTGTAATATTAATCAAAAAACTATAAACACAATATGAATAACCTACTTCTCCAGTTTATCGTCGGCGTTGTCGTTGGATACAGGATTGAGGGCGATTTCGTTTATGCTCTTACAAACCGCCAAAACGATCTCTCGGGAGTCGGAAGTATCCACTAGCATGTTGTTTCCTTCGTTTTGTTGTGACATTTTCACAAGAAATTCTTGTAAAATAGAAGAAAACTCTAGGGATTCAAAGTTCAAAGAAAGATGATCGCTCAAAGAGAGAGAGAGAGAATGTGAACATTTATAAAAATGAAGAGTGAGATTTATAGCAGGAAAAATATGTTTTATTCCTACATAAAACGATTCTAACTTCACAAAAATTATAACATTAACGAAGCTTGCTTCACAAGGTTGAGTTATTAAATTCATAAACGAAGTTAGCTTCACAATCATTCTGTTTTACATGGCACCTGGGCGAAGTACGCTTCGCTCGAAAAGCGTCTATTCATTCTTTTTTACATGGCACCTGGGCGAAGGAGTCTTCGCTCGAAAAACGTCTATTCATTCCATTTCACATGGCGACTGGGCGAAGGAGTCTTCTCTCGAAAAGCATTTATTCATTATGTTTTACATGGAGCCCGGGCGAAGAATGCTTCGCTCGAAAAGCTTCTATTCATTCCGTTTTACATGACGCCCGGGCGAAGTAAGCTTCGCTCTAAAAGCGTCAATTCATTATGTTTCACATGTCGCCCGGGCGAAGGATGCTTCGCTCGATTCTCTAGAAATATAAACTAATTGAAGCGAAGTATGCTTCACTGAAAAGCGTCTTTTCATAAAAAAAATTATTTTTAATATAAAATTTTTTATTTTTGTTAATTTTTGTATTTCACATACATGAATAAATATTTTTACATGATAGTTAACGGTCTTTACATGGGTGTGTTGGAGGTTTTACATGAACGTCAGGGTATTAAAAATAATTGAAGCGAAGTAGGCTTCTCTCAAAAATCATCTCTTCATTCCGTTCAACGGGGCGCCTGGGCGAAGTATGCTTCGCTCCGTACCGCTTCTCTTCATTCTGTTTTATATGTCGCCTTGAGCGAAGTGAGTTACGCTCGAAACAATATATCTCCATTCCTTTTGACATGGAACCTGAGGGAAGGGAGCTTCGCTCCATACGTTATCTAAAAATTCCGTTAATGCCGTTTGGGGTGAACCCGAAATAAAATCCGGATTCAGATTTTCTCTCCCTTCCTTTCAACCCAGATGTAATTTATTAATATAATAATGCTACTGCATTTTAATTGGTTCACACTAGGGGAACATGTGAATCGGTAGCAGAAGATCTGGTTTGTAATTATATATATTTTTTATTTTATAATTATATTACATGTTTTTTTAAATTAAAATAATATATTTTTTTTATTAAAAGAAATTATTTCAATTATTTAAAAAATATTATTTCAATTATTTAAAATAAAATTGATAAAATAAAATTTTAATAATAATTAAAATAACTAATAAAAATATAATCATTTTTATATAATTAATTTTAAATATTATATATTAATAACTAAATTATAATAAATTAATTAAAATATTAAATATAAAAACTTAAAATTAAAATAACAATTTTATTTAAAAAAGTTAAATATAAAATATTAAAATAAATTGTTATTAAAAATTGAATCATGTTATAATATATATTATTAAGTAAAATGTTATATTTAACTAAACGTGTTTGTATTCGATACCCTGTTAATAATATAATATTTTAAAAATTTTATATTATATTATATTATTTATGTTGTATAAATAAATTTTTTATTTATAATTAATAAAAAAAATATTGAATCAAATGTTTATATTTGATTAAATTAAGATAAATTTAATATTTTATATATTTTAAACAATAATATTAATACTTATAGCCGAACACAATAGAGTCTAACCATGAATTCATTTCAAATTTTATATTTTTATCAAAATTATATTATCAATTTTTTTTTAAAAAAATTTTGAATTCTTTGAGAAAGTTTATGGGATTACATCATTACAACGTACATGTAAATTGTTTATTATTTGAATGAACGTGTATTTTATTTAATTTGGTAACAAATTAACTCAGCAACCTTCACCTATACTCTATAGAGAAGAATGTCAATTTTATTTACAAAGTTGGAGCGAAGTGTCAAATTTATTTATAAAGTTATAAAATTTTATTTTTTTATATAAAGTTGTCAAAATGTGTCAAAAATATTTAAGATGACGGAAATAGCAGTGGCATCCAAGTATCATCCACCTATTTTATATATTTTTTTATAATTATTTTTCTTTTTCATTTCAACAAACCCATTTGTCTTTTTTTTACAGACCTAACCCATCCTCACTTCACCATCAGCGCTCTTCACCAGCAATCGTCGTCGCCTCCCTCGTCACCAGCAGTTGTCGCCCTCTTCACCAGCAGTTGTCGTCGTAGCAGAACAGAGTACATAAATATGGTATTTATAGGTATTTAACGCCCCGATTTCCAATGGACGAAAAATTAATAATCTCGTTTAACTAATCTTGTTTGAAAAAAAGTACATTGTACAGAGCAATTGGTAAGTTGGTGTCGTTAAAAAATAAACACTAAACATTAGTCTCCTTATGGCTAATGACCCTGATATACTCCTCTAGGAAGTGAGTATTTTGCGTAGATTGTCGTAATAGATACCCAAATTCTCGTTTGGGATTTTGGAGGCGATGGTGATCAGTGGCGTCTTGAATGATGATTTGTGGTTTTTGGGGATGGGCGAAACGTATGATGAGTAAGATGGATAAGATGGCAGCGTTGATCATCTGCATATTTTTCCAAGTCAAATGGTATGTGTAATTTGCAGTATTTGACGGTGACGGCGGTTGCTGGTGAAGAGGTCGGCTGCCGTGAAGTGAGGATGGAGGTTAGGTCCGTAAAAAGAAGTCTTGAAATGAAAAAGAAAAATAGTTTAAAATATATATATATATAATAGGTGGATTATACGTGATTGCCACGTGTATACAAAATCTAACGGACAAATCTAACTCCGTTAGATGATTTCCGTTATCTTAAATATTTTTGACACCTCTTGACAACTTTATATATAAAAGAAAACATAATTTTACAATTTTATAAATAAATTTGACACTTCATTCCAATTCTGTAAATAAAATTAACATCTTCCCATATTGTCAAACTTTTATCAAAAATTTTGAATTTTATAAGAAAGTTTTTGTGATTACAAAAAAGAAAATGTAAATCGTTTATTATTTTCACTGTGTTCTATTTAATTTTGTAATAAATTAGCTCTGTAACCTCCGTCATCTTATATCGTCAAATTTTTGTCCAAAATTTTGAATTATATGAGAAAGGTTTTGCGATTACAATGAACATGTATATTGTTTATTATTTTAAATAACTGTGTTATATTTAATTTCGTAATAAATCAGCTCTGACACATCTTTTTATTTCATTACCAACTCGGTAGGCAATGAAAAATAAAAAAGAGTAGAAGAACGACCCATAACTCCTTCTCTAGTTCTCACTTAATTACTCACTAGGAATAAATTAGACAACTTTTAAATATTAAGTAAATAGGTGATAATTTTTAGTTTCATAAAATTAATCATTTTTAAGTGAAACTTTTAATTTAAAATATTTATTTAATTAATCTTATAAAATGAGGCCACGATATAATGGTAATACCATATCTTTGCTAAATTTAGTTTGTTGACTCATTTTTTATTTATTTAAATATAAAAAAATAATAATTTAACATAAAATATTTTCAAATAAGGATTTGAAATCTTTAAAAAGATTAAATATTTTAAGGTAATATATAATTTTACTTATAATATATTATTAAAATATATAATAATTTTTAATAGTATGAACTTATTTTAATAGATTAAAAGAATCAATATTTTAAAAAAATATAATATTACAGCAAAAATCATTAATAATTATAATAAGAGAAGTGATATAGAGAGAATTTGAGGGAGGGAATGGGGAACCCTTTCTGGTTCTACCCACATTTCAAACAAATTTTCTCAAACTACCCACATTCTCTCTCTACAATATTAATTAACCCATTAATTAACTCACTTTCTCTCTTAACCCACTAATTAACTCTCTCTCTTAAGTCTTAACCCATTAATTATCTCTCTCACCCCATTAATTAACTATCTCTCAATTATTAATTATTATCCTCACTTTTAAACTATTAATTAATTCATTCTGTCTCAATCAAATAATTAAAATATATTATATAAATATTAAAATAAAATAACACATATATTTTATTTTTATTTAAATCTATAAATATAATATATATATATATATATATATATATATTTCAAATTAAATACACTAAATTAAATACTTTAAATAACTATTATAAATTAAAATAGAATAGAATACATAAACAACGAAACTTGAAACTTGAAATAAAATACATTACATCACAATAAAATACATAAGTATTATAATAAAGGAAAAAAGCTCGTCTAGCCGTATATACTTGTACAACTAGCTCAATTAGACGTATGAACTAATAAAAGTTTATTTAGGCGTATGTACTTTTCCCTCCTTTCATCTTCTTTCTCAATCAGTTTTCTTGATTCAAAGAAGTTTTACTCAACCAAAAAAGTTTGTTCAACCAAAGAAGCTCGTTCAATCCTCTATTTGCGACTTCAAAGGTTAGTTATCATTCTCCCACTTTAGTGTTTATGTTCAAACTCTACCATTTTCTTTGTGTGCTTACTAAAACTTTAATCCTAAAACTTCACTCATGTTTATGACTTGTTTGTGTTTATGTTAAAATATTAATAATTGTTTTGTTGATAATTATGATAGAAAATTAAGGTTAAAAATGATAGAACATGATGAATCGCCTTTACAGTTATGATGTGAATCAGAAGTGCTTCAATTGGAATTGTCTATATTGGATTGGGATAAGGCTAGCGAAGGGTTTGAGACATGGGTTTTGACAAAGTCTAACGGCGGTGACGGTGTCAGTGATAGTGACAGTCATGATGACGATGGCGAAGACGAAGATGAAGATGAAGATGATGACGATGATGATCCGTATATGTGTGAAGATATCAATACTCACATTTTGAAGGCATGGGAGTTTAATTATTCTTTTGTTATAATTTACAAATGTGTACTCTATTTTATAGCCTAGAAGACGAAGAATACGAATGATTGCTACATTTGACGGTAAACATCGCAATCCTTACCAACACAAGAGTGTTAGTTGATATTGTGAGATAATTGAGATTTGACAGCACTTTATTTGATAATGTACGAGAATTTAGATTTGGCAACTTGTTTGGCTTTGAGATCTTTTAGATGTATTTGAGAAATTATTTTTGAAGGTTTTGTAAAGGGTTTGTTCTATTGTAATAGGCCTTCTGCCTTCTACTTTTAAGAAAATGATTTAACAATTTTTTTTTTTTTAATTTTGTTCTACTATAATGTTTTGAGAAGGGTTTGTTTAATTGTAACATGTCTTCTAATTTTGTGAAAAAGATTTAACAACTTGTTTGTGATTTTTTTTTTCTTAATATAAACAAAAATGAAATTAATAGTTTTATGTTTAATCTTTGATTTATAATTTATAATAGAATTAAATATTATAGTAAAAAATAAACTATTTTATACATAATATTATGTTATATAAAAAAAATAAAATAGTAGAAAAAATAAAAATAAAATACTCAATTAACAAAAAAAAAATAGTAAAAATAGATAAATGAATTAATTAATAAAAAAAGAAATAGTAAAAGAGATAAATAAATTAATTAATTAATAAAGAAGAAAGAGAGAGAAAAATGAATATTTAAATAATAAATATTAAAAATTAAAAAAAAATTAACAGAGTTTACTAACAGAGGTTAGATGAACCAATTTTTAAAAGTACATACGCCTAAATAAACTTTTATTAGTTCATACGTCTAATTGAGCTAGTTGTACAAGTATATACGGCTAGACGAGTTTTTTTCCTTTACTATAATACTTATGTATTTTATTGTGATGTAATGTATTTTATTTCAAGTTTCAAGTTTCGTTGTTTATGTATTCTATTCTATTTTAATTTATAATAGTTATTTAAATTATTTAATTTACCGTATTTAATTTGAACTATATATATATATATATATTATATTTATAGATTTAAATAAAAATAAAATATATGTGTTATTTTATTTTAATATTTATATAATATATTTTAATTATTTGATTAAGATAAAATGAATCAATTAATAGTTTAAAAGTGGGGATATTAATTAATAGTTGAGAGAGAGAGAGTTAATTAGTGGGTTGAGAGAGATAATGAGTTAATTAGTGGGTTGAGAGAGAGAGTGAGTTAATTAATGAGTTAATTAATATTGTAGGGAGGGAATGTGGGTAGTTTGAGAATGTGAATGAAAAGATGGGTAGTTTGGGAAAATTTTGTTTAAAATGTGGGTAGGATCGGAAAAGGTTCGGGAATGGGAGAGAGAATGACTTGGCTCACTTGGAAAAAGGATAAAATAGGAGGAAAGAGAGAAGGAGATAAATTATTTAATTTTTTCAACCAATCACATTGTCGACACGTTATTCCCTTTTTATTCCCTTACCAAATTCCCTCCCCAATCATTTCTCTTATAATAATATATTATAAACAGAATTGGGTATTTATTTAATGAATATTTCTAAATAAAATATATTATATATAAATTAAAATTTGAATCTTATTAAAAATTAAAAATAAAACCATTGATTAAACATATTTTATTTAAAATTATCATTATCATTCATTTTAATAATTTTAAATAATATATATATATATTAAAATTATTAATTTTGTTAAAAAATTGAAGAAAAAAAAATCATAATTTCAAATAGGAGTGATAGAGAGAGGGAATTTGGTAAGGGAATGACTTGACATCACCTTCATATTGTTGAAAAATGTAAAAGTGAGAGGAAAGAGAAAAAAGAGAAAAATTACCAAGTCATTCCCTCACCAAATTTTCTCACCAAATTTTCTCACCAAATTCCCTCACCTAATCATTTCTCAATTTCAAAATAGTTTATTACTTCAAATTTTTAAATATATATTATAAAAAAAAATTATAATACAAAAGTTGTTAAATTTTCTCCATAAATTTCTCTAATTAGCTAATCTCTTGAATATCAATGATTTCAACTTGTTTGTAATTAAATTATTTAGGTAAATTTCTTTATAATCATGTTGATTAACAAATTAGTTATATTTTATTTGTCTTAAATATTTTTGTTAAACCTTTTTTATTTGATCTAATTATTTATTTTCAAAATAATTCATAATACTCCGTTAAAAAAATCTAATAATATAATATAATATGCTTGTGGTGGGTGAATATAGTTTTTGGTATTTAATTTTGGTAATTAGAATAATATTGTTAATTGAATTAAACTTTTATATGAATATTATTATTGAATTTAGAATGAGAAATGATTAGGCAAGAAATTTGGTGAGGGAATGACTTATAAATCTTATTCGCTAAAAAAAACACTGAAAAAATCAAATAATTTCTCTCTTTTCTCCCAATTTTACATTTTCTAACTAGGTGATGGCAAATGCCAAGTCATTTCTTCACCAAATTTCCTCTCTATCCCTCTTCATCACCAAATTTCCTCTCTATCCCTCTTCATTTAGAATTATGTTTAATTTTTTAAATAAAGAGTTACTCTCTTAATATTATTTGTAAAAAACAACCCAAACCAGAAACTATAACTCAAAAAATTTGGTAAAAATTCTCCTTTTATCTAACTTATTTTACTTTTTAACCCTTGTTATTTAAAAATTTAAAATATTTACCTAAAAAAATTATGATAATTGGATCTTCGACACTAATCACATTTATTCTAAACAACAATTAATATTTATATTAATTTTTATCAAAAAAAAATATATATAAAACCTAAAAAAAATAAAATCAACAATCTTTTAATCCGGGAATCAAGAATTAGTGCAAAACTTGTAAAAGAGAGTATAGATGAACAATAAAGCTAACTCAATGTGTATTTCTTCCCACTAAAAGCTACAAACTTCTTCTTCTCTTTCGGCTCCTTAACTTCCGATTGCTTTACCACCACGGCAGCAGGTAAACTAATCACAACATTCGCCATATATCTCTTCCCAAAGCCATCTCCTTCCGATTCAACATCCTTTACACCACCGTCGTCCAACCTCCTCGCCTTCCCAGAGAATGGTGTAAAAATATTCACATCCTCCTCCATCTTCTTCTTTCTACAATCCGCTATTACCGGTCTAGATTCTGGTTTTAGTTCTGGTTCATTCAGGGAGAATTCAACCTCACAGTCGGTATCGATAACGCTTATACCGATGGACGGATTAGTTTCCACGACTTCAATATCGTACTTTACATCGTTATACACTATTGGTATTATATCACCAGCAGTCAAACAAGCGAATTGTCTGAGTGTCTTTTCCAGAATCACCTTAGGGTTATGAAGCTTTAGAAAATTTTCATTCAAAGGGTTCAATTTAACATACTTCCCTTTTTCCAGATTTACGCTACGAAGAACAACTTCATCACCTTTCTCAATACCCAGATTCAACATCATCCATTCAGGCAACATCGCTATACCTTCCTCCGAAGTGAAATCAATTACCCCACAATGTGACGACGACGACTTGTTTAATTCATCATCTTCTTCTTCGCCGCTTTCATTATCATCATCATCTTCATCTTCTTCGCCTCTTTCATTATCATCATCTTTTTCGCAGCTTTTATTATTATCATCTTCTTCTTCACCGCTTTCATTATCATCGTCTTCTTCGTAACTACTGTCGTCGTCATCAGCGTAGTCACTTTCATAGTCGACTAAGGTAAGGCGGTTACGGCGGTGGTGGTCGGAGTTGGTGTTCGGAGAAGAAATTATGTAGTTGGCGTCGCTGTCGTGGTCAGAATTGTGGTATTTGTTAATACGGAAAAAGTAAGGAAAAGTAACGTTGCGCTCGATCAAACTAGAGAGGGCAGACTCCGGCAAGACTATTCTGTTTCCCTCGTTAAGATCGGGATTAGGGAAACAGACGTAGTAACTTTTGAAAGGAAAACTGTTTGTAGCGTAGAGTTGCTCCATGATGGTTAGACAAAATCAATGAATGAAGAACTGAAATTTTCTATTTATAAACTGATTTCCTTTGTAATCTCACTTTTTAAGATATTTAAATATAATATATATATACATTCAAATATATAATATAATATATATTATATATTTTAATATATAATATATATTATATTTAAATATATTATATTGAAATATATTATATATTGAAATATACCCGAAAAAATATATATAGGTAATATTTCCTTATAATGAGATGTCTGAAAAAGAAAAAAAAATTCTAAAAAATATTAATTAAAAATTTGTGATTTTCAAACATTACCAATAAGATATTGATGAGAACTTTTGAGTTGAATTGGCATTTAGGTTGGAAAATACATTATTATTTTTACACGTTTTTATTTAAGGAATTATTTTAATACTATTTATGTTTTATTCGGTTTTAAAAATTTCCGCAGATTACCGTTTATAAAATATTTAAAAAAAATAAAAAAATTATTTAATATAATATATATCGTAATATATTGAAAATTTATATTATTATAAAGATATAAACTTATTATTTTATAAAATATAAGGAATAAATAAATATATTAATGATTTTATATATTTAATTTTAATTATATATTTTATATTTATAAAATAAGTAAAAATAAAATATGTATCATTTTAATATTTATATTATATATTATTTTAATATTCATATAATATAATATATTTTATATTTTTAAAATTAAATAATTAAATAATATGTAATTAATAAGTTAATTAATAAATTAGAGACTAAAGATAAATATTTTGAGAATAAGAATAAAAGGTTAGGTACTATGAAAAAAAAATGGTAGGACTGGTTAGATATGAGAAAAATTTATACAAAATCAAATATCATCTCATCATTTTTATTCATTACATCACTCAAATCATTAATCAAAATATTAAAAAAAAATTCTCTATTTTAAATTATTATTTTTTTATTTTATTTATATATATATCAATACTTTTTAAATCTTTTTATCAAAAATAATCATCTCAAAATTATTACCAATTATTATTTTTTTCTCCCTCAAGGGTTTTATAAAAACTCAAACCAAACAAGCTCCTATAATACATGGTCCTATAATACATGGGTTGGATTTTTTTTTCCATTAGTCTCTCTTTTCATATTATGATTGAAAGAACAATAGACATATTTTAGTTTACAAGAAAACTATAAATCGGGTTCAGGTATCCGAAATCGATTTGTTTCCGACCAAAATTATCCAAAACCAAAAATCAAATTAATCAGTTTGGTTTCTTCGAGTACCCGACCCGTGGGTCCAATGTCATGATCCCTTTTAATTCATAGGGTTCTATAAACATTAATATGATCCCCTCTTCTAGCCTAGTGGCAACAAGAGGTGGATATCCCCCAAGCCTCCATGAGGTCCTGAGTTTGAGCCCGTCAGGCGGCAAATTCTGCGCCTGGTTAATTGGTTAAGTATGTTTGCGGGCTATGTACTTAACCCGCGGGGATTAGTCGCACTTCATAGGAGTAGCGGAACCCAGCGTTCTAAAAAAAAACATTAATATAAGAAGGCAAATTTTATATCTCAAGTTAAGAATTTAACACAAGAATGCCGGTAAAACTCTCTACTAATAATCCGTTGGAGGTTTTTTCCTAATCAATAGGGTATCCATCCCTTCACGCAAGACATTGTTTATAAATAAACATTACGGTAACTTTCTCCAAATAAAGTTTGGTTATATTTCTTCTATCCCTCCATTTGTTTACTACCAATAGTCATGGCAGGAACACAAGCCTTGTCTGAAACAATGGAACCTGTTCCTATCACCCAATATTATCTCTCTGTCAACAATCTCAGATATGATCTTGAAAGCATTGTGGCAATCTTCACACACACGAATGTTCTTCATTATCCGAATCGGGTCTCCTCCATTTGGTGTCTTCATCAGCCCGAACACCAAAGCTAACTTCTCACTGTGACGACACACAACTTTCACCTTTTCATTCTCTTCCATGTCCAAGAGAACCACTGATGTGTTGGGTACATACCCTTTTAGCTTCATTATTTTCAACATTTCTTCCCACATTTCAAATATCTTCTCTGATTCTGGATGCCCCTCATCTCCCCCAGCTGAAAACTCATGTACAACACCATTAACGCTAATTGAACTCCATCCAGGTGTCTTCTTCACCCCTACATCCCTCATCATCTTCCTCATTCTAGCTACATCTCCCCACCTCTTTAAATCTGCATATATGTTTGACAAAACTACATAATAACCATCATTTGATGGATCAAGTTCACTTAGATGCTTAATTACTTCCTCTGCCAATTCAACATTCTTGTGCAGTTTACATCCACCAAGTAAGGCTCCCCAAATAACTGAGTTCGGCTTTATGGGCATATTCTTGATGAACTCGTGAGCTTCTTGCAGAAGTCCCCCACGACTAAACAAATCCACCATACAACCGTAGTGTTCAATACGTGGAGTTATTCCGTAGTCATTAGTCATGGAGGCAAAGAATTTCCGGCCTTCATTTATCAACCCCATGTGGCTACAAGCATGGAGCAAACCGATAAAGGTGACACTGTTCGGCTTGATTCTCCTCAATTGAGTCATGGTAGAAAAGAGATTTAGAGATTTCTCTGCCTGTCCGTGCATTGCAAGCCCATGGATCATAGCTGACCATGACACAACAGTTCGTTGTTGTTGATCCATACCATCAAAAACTCTCATGGCAGCCTCCAAGCATCCACATTTAATGTACATATCGATTAAGGTGTTGCATATTTTAACATTTTTCCTATAACCATTGCGATCGGATTGTTCGTGAATCCTCATCCCAAGGTCCAGAGCACCCAAGTCCGCACATGCAGCAAGAACTGCAACTAGTGTCACCTCATTTGGTTCCATGCCTACCTTTTCCATCTCTGTAAAAAGACTAATTGCATCCTTCGGCTTTCCACATTGAACAAAACCCGCAATCATAGCAGTCCATGATCTCACACTTCTCTCCGGCATCTTGAGAAACACTTCATACGCCAGATCTACATCTTTTTGTTTAGCCAATTGAGTTATCATTATATTCCAAGTCACAATATCTTTCTTGGGCATTTTCTCAAATAGAAGAGATGCGTCATCCATTGCCCCACAAAGAGCATACAAAAGGACAAGCGTGTTCTGCAAGAAGATGTTAGACCGAAGCCCCAATTTCTCGATAATCGCGTGAACGATCTTGCCGTGTGAAAGATCCAGGAGCTGGGTGCAGGCCTTGAGAACAAAAGAACAAGTGAAAGCGTCAGGGAATACATTGTGATGTCTCAGTTGATACAACAGCGCAATGGCATCCCTTGGACAATCGCTTTCCGCAAATGCCCTTAAGCATGAATTCCACTCCACAATTGAATCAGATTTCCCTTCTTGTTGGAAGATTTTATGTGCATAAGAGAAGCTAGGAGTGAGAGCACAAACAGAGGCAACCCTGGAAATGGAAAGGGTAGAAGAGAGACAAGTGTTGGTCTTGATAACATGAGCATGGAGTTGTCTGAGCTCGTAAGGAGAGTTGAAATTATGGATAAGATCGTTGATTAAAGAGGACTCACTGCTTCTCGAATGAGGAGGATTCTTATGACTTGGAGTACTAGTAGTAGTGGTAGAAGAGGAAGAGCGAAAGTGGTGGAGTGTGGAGGAGAAAATGGCTAAGGACGACGCCATGGATTGATGAAACAATTTATCTCAGTTGTAAGTGGCTAGCGGGAAAATATGGATTCGAAATCACTGCACGGAAAATTGACACGTCTTTGCATCCCCATCAACAAGCAAGCTCCTACGAGAAAGCCTTTCATCCATCAAAGTGAAAAGATTAATTCAACTACTATTAAACTAGAGGTAAACCAAATATTAAATTGTTGATCAAAGAAGAATTTCTACAAACTTAAATAAGTTTTCTTTACCATTTTGAAAATCGGCTAATACAATTTATTGCTTGATTAGACCACCCACCTGGTTGAGCAAATATAGTGATTGACTACTGGAACAGGAGTTAAGAGGTGGGAACTGAGCTGCTGAGATATCAATACCGAATCAAAAAATCATTTGCATATGAAGCAAAATAAAGTAACAGATAGAGAAATTATATAAAAAAAAAACTAAAACCATTCAAGATCAAACAACTAATCCTAATTGGTGGGTGGTTCTAATGTGCCTTGTAATTTGGAAGAATTGTAAGTGGGTACAAAAAAACAATCACTGTATAGTCCTTCATTTAAGTTGTAAGTGATGTTCTATAAAAGCAATCTTTTAGTTCAACTTAAAGTATGACTATGCAAAGAATCAAGAAAGTCAACAATCAAGTAGTTTAATAAAGAAAGTGTAATTAGATACCTTGAGAATCCAATTTATTGCAACAACCTCAGGAGTTGCACTGGAGACTCCAACTGAGTTCAGAAGAGTTTGTGTTGTGTGAAGACACTCATTGCACCACCAAAGAAATGATGTTATATGAAACAAACAAGAGAAAATGACATAAACAGGGGCATTAGGGGTCTACAAGCTAACATAAAAAATTGATCCACTTTACATCAAATCATAAACAATGACAAATCATGCCATAACTACTAGGTTGGTATATCAATGTTCCATAATTCTAACATCATTTGAAATTACAGTTACTGTTAGAAAAAATGAAATTTGAATGTGGTTATGATCCTTATTTTCTTAGAATTAGCAATTTAGCAAGCCCATATTGACATTTAACCTAATCCCTAAATTCTAATTTCTAAAACTAACAATCTAAGTTCAAATATGAACTAAATAGTTTAACTGTCTTATTTAATAAGAGACTAAAAGCTCATTGCAAATCACAAGAACTCATGACCACAAGATTAAAGGCAATATTTAAAAGCAATCATGGAAAGTTTCAATTGTTTAATCCAATTAACATATAGAACATACACAATCATGGAGAGTGGTGCATTTAAACCTCAATTACATAAGAAACAGCATCTATGACGATATGAATATTTGCATTGGTAGATATCTAATACCTGATTCCTTGTCCAGCGGTAGAATCGATTGGAGAAGATTGACGGAGATGTATCAAGTAACGACGGCGGTCTCTGGAAGTCTCAACCACAAGTGTAGCTTCCAGGTAAGGTAAAATTTACAAATCGGTCCCTGAAGATAAGAAGAGAGAAACATTTTAACCGATCATTACAATTACAGTCCGTCCCGCGGCTTCAAATTTAAATTGAAGTGGAGTTTTTTTTGGGTGGAGACAATATATAATATGTGTGTATCGATTTTAAACTATTTTAATTAGAATATTTTTTTTTTCAATTGAAAATCGAATTCATTTTTATTATATATTTTATTAAATATAATTAAATAGTTATATATTTTAAATCTATAAGATTTTATCTTTTAAAATTTGCTTTTAGTGAAAGTTAAAAAAAAGAGTGCAAGCTTAATTTTTGTAATAAAAGAGTATAATTGTGTATGTGTTTAATATTTGGTCTGAACCGAATATTCGACCGAATTTGAATTTTAATATTTAATTTTTTAATTTGTTTTAAAAAATAAAAATTTTAAGAACCTGAATTGAGTAACTCAAATAACCCTAAACCAAACCGATGAATACGATACAAATAATTGATTGATCGGGCGGGGATAGTATTTGTATTCCCGCTCAGACTCAATCAGATTCTATTCGGGATTGTATTTGTATTCCTGCTCACTCAAATTTTGTCCGAACACTAATAAACAAATTAGATATATAATTTCACAAATATATTTATTTATTCTTTATATTTAAATATATATATATATATATAATAATAATAATGTTTAAATTCAACTAACACCATGTACATAATCCACTTCATCAAATATTCTCTCATCTCTAATACTCTCTCTTTTTTGATTAAATTTTGTTTCCATTAATATATATATATATATATATATATATCCTTAATACATATCATTTAAAAAAATTATTTATATTAATATTAACTCAAGATATAAACAATTTTTTTATATAAATGCACTTACCTTCATAATTTTTATATTTATTGTATTTATATATATATATATAAACAAAAAAAAAATTATAAATGAATCTATCTTCATAATTTTATATTTATTTGTTACCTTATATATATGTTATATTATTTTTTATCATTAAATTTATATAAATACATTTATCTTTTATCGTACATTTTTTTCTCTCATATATATATATATATATATATATATTATTTTCTTTATGAGTATAAATAATTTTTATGTTAATATAAAAACTAACTAATTGGTAATAAATATTAAATACAAAATATATATACATAGACAAAATAATAAAATTATTACAACAATCATAAGTGGTGTAGTGGTTTAAGTATTTACATTTCATGCTTAAGACTAGGATTCGAATCCCTTAAACATGCAAATTTATATCTTTAACAATGTATTCTTGACTAAAATATATGGTGGTGCAACTTTTAAACAAATGATAGGCATATGAAAGTGTGAGGTCAAAATTAGTGGTTGATTTAACAAACAGATGTCGGGTGATGGGGGTTGTTTGTTGAGTGTGAGGTCAAAATTAGTGGTTGGTATGACGAGCATTTGAAAGTGTGAAGTCACGAGATGGAGGTCGGCATATGAAAGTGTGAGGTCAAAATTAGTGGTTGATTTAACAAACAGATGTCGGGTGATGGGGGTTGTTTGTTGAGTGTGAGGTCAAAATTAGTGGTTGGTATGACGAGCATTTGAAAGTGTGAAGTCACGAGATGGAGGTCAGTGGTGGGTGGTTTGTCGAGTGTGAGGTCAAAAATAGTGGTTGATTTAACAAACAGAGGTCGGGTGATGAGAGTTGTTTGTTGAGTGTGAGGTCAAAATTAGTGGTTGGTATGACGAGCATTTGAAAGTGTGAAGTCACGAGATGGAGGTCAGTAATGGGTGGTTTGTCGAGTGTGAGGACCGGACAGAATTAGTGGTTGGTTTGACGAGCATTTGAAAATGTTAGGTCACGAGATGGAGGTCGGGTGGTGGGTGGTTTATCGAGTGTGATGTTAGAATTAATGGTTGGTTTGATGAGCATTTGAAAGTGTGAGGTCACGAGATGAAGGTCGGGTGATGGGTGGTTTGTTGAGTGTGAGGTCGAAATTAGTGGTTGGTATGACGAGCATTTGAAAGTGTGAAATCACGAGATAGAGGTCAGTGGTGGGTGGTTTGTCGAGTGTGAGTACGGACGTAATTAGTGATTGGTTTGACGAGCATTTGAAAGTGTTAGGTCACGAGATGGAGGTCGGGTGGTGGGTGGTTTATCGAGTGTGATGTTGAAATTAATGGTTGGTTTGACGAGCATTTGAAAGTGTGAGGTCACGTGATGAATGTTGGGTGATGGTTAGTGGTTGGTTTGACGTTGGATAAGAGGTTTGTGTGAGTAAAAGAGAGGTTGACTAAGATTAGTGAGTGGTTTGTCGATAGAGACATGAAAAAGTGTGAGTCACAATATTATGGTCAGTGAATGATTTGTCGAGGGGATAAAGAGACATATGAAAAAGTGTGAGTCACAAAATAATGGTCAATTGGAGGTTAGTGGTTGAAGTTTGATGAGATATAAAAAGTGTGTCATCAATTGAGGTCGACTAAGATTGGTGGATAGTTTGCCGACACGGGATAAAAAATGCATATACAAAAATGTGAGTCACGAGATAATGGTCAATTGAGGGGTTAAGTGGATGTCGATAGGATAAAATATATGTTAATATTTAAGATTAAACTTAATTTTTACAAATTAATATTAATTTTAAATTAATTAGAATTGAATAATATTAATTTTATCTAAAATATTTATAGATAAATAATATTATATATATTCTTATTAGTACAAATGCATCGGATTCATGGATGATTTGTCGAGGGGATAAAGAGACATATGAAAAAGTGTGAGTCACAAAATGATGGTCAATTAAAGGTTAGTGGTTGAAGTTTGATGAGATATAAAAAGTGTGTCATCAATTGATGTCGACTAAGATTGGTGGATAGTTTGCCGACGGGATAAAAATGCATATACAAAAATGTGAGTCACAAGATAATGGTCAATTGAGGGGTGAAGTGGATGTCGATGGGATAAAATATATGTTAATATTTAATATTAAACTTAATTTTTACAAATTAATATTAATTTTAAATTAATTAGAATTGAATAATATTAATTTTATCTAAAATATTTATAGATAAATAATATTATATATATTCTTATTAGTACAAATGCATGGAATTCATACTAGTAAATAATTAAATCCCTTTATTTTTATTTTAGTTTTAGTTATTTTATTATGTTTAAAATAATTGTATATTAAAAATGAAAAACAAAACATGACATTAAAAGAAAAAATAAGAAAAAACGGTACTTAATTATGGAGAGTGAATGAGGGAGGGAATGACATGTCACCATATCACTAGTTAAAAAATTGATAAAAATTGAAGAGAGAGAAAATTTGTTATTTTTTCAGACAATTAGATTCTGCTACGTCATTCCTCTCAAAATTCTTTCCCTTAATCATTTTTCATTATCGAACTTATAAATTTTCGAGAAGAACGATTAACTCCCCGACAAACTCTACTGACTTTCCTGAACTAGTTTTAGAAAAAATCATAATAATAGTATTATGAATTATACGCATCAGACGACTACGATCATTAAAAGTTTGACGATTTTTTCCAATCAGATAATACACCAAAAAATACTTGAAATGTTAACCCAAATATGTAGGTTTGTCATATCAGTCGCATCAATCCAAATTTTACAACAACTACCCAAAGACTCGGTTATCACCCAATTAATCATAGTAATACTCCACAAAAGACTTCAAATACTAGTCACCCCTCGACAATGCAAGAGTAAGTGAGTTGTTAATTCAATATCTTTGTGACACATACGACTAACCATAATACAACATTTTTCATTCATATATCATCAGTTAGAATTCCACCATAAATGACGCTTCATCCAAAGAACGAGATCTTAGTGAATTTTTTGACTCCCAAATTTTTTCCCAACAAAAATCACATGGAATCGTCTTACCAAACAACTTGTAGCAATGCTCCACATAAAAACTATCAATATTTTGTCAACGCATAACGTTTTATTCATACGATGACATTTGTTTGCGTTCGGCTAGCGAAAGCTCTAGACCGAAGATCAAACATGTCCTTAACTATGTCATTTATACACATAACAATGAAAGAAAACTTATGTTACGTCGTAACTAGACTTTTGACACTACATCAAATGTTGTCCCAAAATTTAATCGAATAATCATCCTTCACAATGACTCTAATCTACTCACGAAATATTTTTCACATAGAATAAATTATACTTCAAATCCCACACCTCGCTGGAAAATTAGATATTTACCAACTAGACCAATCATTATCATACTTACATTTGATTATCGATACCTAAAGACTATTCGATTCTATTTCAAATTTACTACACCATTTTGATAAAATAATTTTATTAAAAAAATAAGATCTCGAATATCTAAATTTCATTTATCTTTATTTAAAATAAGTTAAAAAAGAAACATTTTTTAAATTTCTTTATTTTCTCATAATTTTAAATACTAATTATAATTTTTGTATCACATTATTTTAATATATTAAAAATATAAAATAAACTTAAATAAAGAATATATTATGAAAAAGAAGTAACAAATGGAAGTTGATACATTCATGAAGTACCCTAGCAACCGCACAATGCAATTAATTGTATTATTATTATTTTGTAGGACTGTGATTGATTATAACATAATTTTAAATCAAATTATTTTTTAATGAAAATTCAATCATACTATTTTAATGTTAGCCCACCAATACTTTTTTTTAACCATTGTGTCAAATAAATTTCACACACTAACAAAAAAAAAATACAAAAACATAGGAAAAAAATACAAACAAAACAATATGATTATTCAACATTAAGTCATAAAATTTTATAAAAATTAAAATACCAATATAACTTTAAATGTCATTAAGAATGACTATGATTTTCCAAGCAAAACAAATAGGAGAAGAAATCTCAAACTATGACCAATATGAATGCAAGAATACTTCTACTTTTTCTTCCATAGCTCCTAAGAACACCGACCAGTATTTTTAAGTTTATTTATTTATAATAATATAAAATTTTAATATATATAATATTAAAAAATTTAATTAATATAATTTTATCAAATAATTTGTTTTTTCAGAGTGAATATGGTAGAATGATAATTATGAATGGGAAGATGATAAATGTATTATGAGCCCTTTTCATCCTAATTTTAACCATTCAAACAACATAAACAAACAAATTAGGTTATTACATTCATCCATTGCCAAAAAAAAGAAAGAAGAAAAAGCCGCACGGTTTGAGAGTTGCTAACAACTGACCCCGAGGTTGTTCTTATTATATCTTTCGGCCACACTTCCTTTCTCCGACTCTAAATCAAGGCATCAATCAAATCAATCAATCAAGCAATGTCTTCCCGGCGATTGCTGTATATTCGTAGTCTATGTCGAACAGCAGAAGTTGGAGAATTTTCTTATTTGTGAGTTAAATCTTCAAATTATTTTTCAATATGTGAGTATGATTGTGGATGTTTTACGGCATATTTACTTCGATTTTTCCTCCTTTCAGGATTCGAAGTGTGAAAAACTACTCCTATGCTTCAATCACTGGTAAGTTACCCCACCAATGCCTAATGTATAAATGTTCTTGTTTGTCAACTGGCTCGTTTTTTATAATAGTTAGACTTAAACCCGATGTTCTTCAGATAGTTAATCACCAGTAGACTGTGTAGTAGGGAGTATGTTCTAATAAGCCTTTATTTTGTACACGTATTTGTTTATTCCAGTTTAATGGAAATGAGATCATATATAGGTGTCAGAATATGCACTCTTATATTGCCACCAGGAGGCAGCACGATTGGTCAATTGAGTTTGCACCCTAGTCTAGAGTCCAGATCCCATCTATGATTATCTAACAAAGTTTACATTTTCAAATCCTAAGGAGAAGATTGTTTGTCATCTAGAGAAAGAACATATTTCTGCTTCTAAGAGCTGAATGATTTGGGAATGTTTCAAATGGATAAAGATCATGAGATGTTAGAAAATCAATCCTAATTCATTTGAATAAGAATCATATTAGCTCACAACTTTACAAACCCTAACTACTAAGAGGTAAAATGAAAATATTTGTTGCAATGAACTGATTTTTGAGCTGGTGCCAAATATTGTCAAGTTTTGGAGCTAATTAGCGTTTATGGCCTCTTCTATTTGTGTCCTTTCAGTAATTTATTCCTCATTTTATTTTTTCTTGTGTAACCTAGGCATCTTGCGTACTTCTTTAATATAAAAATTAACCTTTTTCAAAAGAATAAATCAACACTGATGGTAGGATAGTTTTTTGTTTATAATTGTCTAAATTACTGAAACTGTCCAACTCTTTTGTACCCAGACAATAAATTATGTAAATCTTCTTCTTTCCTGATGCATGGACAGAATGACTCTTCATGGAACAAAGAAGGTACAATAATTGTTTATTCACTCCCCTATCATGTTTTAGTTGCAACAGACTGGTTACGCAGCTTCGTGATGAATGAAGCATCTACATGAAAATGATGGGTTTTTTTCTTGATGCAGTTTTCCAAATATATCACCGAAGCATTTCTTCTTGTCTAAGAAAATGCAATGACAATCAGTCTTGGGCATCTAAAACCACAAATTCTCAAAGCTGTATGGCGGTAATTGCATTATGTTGTTAATGCCAACTTGGTGTTTCTTAACATTATTTAATGTTGTCTAGCTTTCACCACAAGCACCTTATGTTGTCTTCCTTTCAGGGTTTGAGCAACATTAGATTCCTAGCAACACAAGCAAAATCCCCTAGTCAAGCGCGACAAATGGTATGATGTGTTTACTAATGTTAGTAAATGACTAAATCACTGTTGTTGGAAGGGGGGACATTAAAATGTAAAATCTACTCAACAAGTGAAAGCACCTTTGGAAAAATCTAACACCAATATAATTGTATAAGGCTCTAACAAAACAAAAATGTTCTTAGTTTTACATGGAATAGAACTCTCAATGTCTTGATACATGTCTAAATGACCGATTCTAGATGATATGGAAGAGAATGAGTTTATGATTTTATGGAGGTTATGTCACATACTAGGTTTAGATGGGCCTGACCTAAGCCCATTAGATGAAGAATATTATTAGCTAGATAGCCTAGGGTTTGTTATTTAGGTGTCTCTTACACACTGAATTTCGTACATTCAGGGATCATTCCAACTTGCAACGTCAAGTCCAGGACTTATATACGAGGCTTATGCACCCCGGGAGCCGGTTTCCTTTTTCCGGAGGTTAGTTTGCACTCAAAGAGGCACTTGCAATGTGCCTAATTAGACTTTCCTAATTAATTCTTTATGTGCCTATTTAAGACCTAATTGAGTGCTATGGAGGCTTATAACCATCCTAATAATCAACATGCAATCTTTTGAGTCATTTGTTGAAGTTGACCCAATTGCAGATGGTGAATCGAACATGGAAACAAAAATCTTGCTGTCTTATTAAAATATAATAATGAAAGTTGTAATTTCATCACAATCAATTCAAACACAGTTTGGGAATGATAACAAATGATGTTCTGGTACCAGATGTACATGTCCATGATGTGTAATGTAGCAATATGTCCCTAAATTTCTCAAGGGCCAGCACAGGAAGTTCCATCCTTTGTAATGCATATCATGCACGATTCAAGATTTAGAATGAGTTCTATTTCCATATCCCTAAGAAACCAATGGTAGAAATAGTACACCCCTTTGCTGTAAGTCAAAATGAGGTATAAATTGATTTATGATGGCATATGCCTATTATTTTGTTTTTTTTTCTCTAAACTTTGGACTGTTTTTCTCAAGGATTTATCTACTTTTGTTTTAGCCTTACTATGCAGACACATGTCTTATGTTGATAATTATATGGTTAATGTCTTGCTCCGTCCTGAAATTGTTTGTTTGAAGTTATATCGAACTGTGTTACTGCACCTTGATAATGAATGAAACAATGATAGTGGTAATCTATGGGTTTTCATGTAACAGATGGTTCACGAGGGGTGGTTGGAAAAGAACAAAAGAAGATATTATGTTGGAGGTAAAATGTTAAACTGATGATCCATTTACTCTTTAAACAGGTTTCCCAAATTTTGTTACTGAGTGAAGGGGGTATCCTGGGCTCTTTGTTTGGACAATATTGAGAAACTATTTGCTCATTGTATTTAACTCATGTTAAATTCATGTAATTGAAAGAATAATTAATTAAAATTATAACCATGTCCTGCAGCTATATTGTGCAACTCAAATGACAGATGTTTATGCCATTCTAGCTTCTTGTGAAATTAAACTAGTTTTAAAAAAAATGAATAACATGCCTCTGGATGTTAATTCTTTTCATTATTCAGCATGTGTTTACTGTACAGTCAAACAATGATATGAAGAGTTCTGGCAATCTGATCAGATCAGATCTTTGGACTGGCTCTGTACTGTTTGACAATGTGGTTAAGAAAATTACAAAAACAAAATGTCACAGAATAACTAGAGAGCATGTGAAGTCAAATAGAGATGTGATTGCCTGCAGATTCATGTGTTGCACCTTGTTTGCAGCTTGGCAAACATTAGCCTCTTCATTATCCTATGGTTATGTTTTAGTTTGCTCATTTGCAGCTGAAAAGTGCTTATGCTATTGCTAAATTACGGAAAACTGGCTACTCAAAGCAGAAATTCTATGCAGAAGCAGTGCAATTATACAAAGAGGTGAATGCTGATCTTTCTTGACTATAGTATGTAATGCAAAACTAATTTCCATACATATTGGGGCAATATGTACTGATATATATGTATAATTATGCAATAAAAAGAGGAAAACAATTGGCTTCATTTATAAACATCATTTCTATCATATTTCTCATCTAGGTGTGGATCTAGAATAGATCTTGAAAACATGATGAATGCATTTATCAACATAAGTTAATCCTTTCCTCCACTGCAGATAAATACTCATATTGCAGAAGGCGATAAAACATCCTTGAGAAAGGCAGTAACTGAGAACATGTATTCCGTAGGCTTCTTTCTCCCTTTCTGATGTTTAATTTTTTTTCTTTTTTTGACGCTTAACTTCCTTTATGATGTGTAATATATATGAATTGATCTTATATCTCTTCCCTTATTTCTCTTGAAACAGGCTCTTAAGAATGAAATAAAGCAACGTGAGACTATATGGAGCAAGGTTCACTGGGAACTAATAGAAACATCTGTTAAAATCCGTACACTAAGAGCTCGGATGGTGTGTGTTTTTATCTGTATACTAATAAATGGAGTGAAGCTTTTGTTTCTAAAATAGTAGCAGGAGTCACTTTTTTATTTTCATATTGTACCATTTTTCACAATTTTAAAACATTTTTATATAACGAAATAATTGAATATTATGACTAAAACATACTATGGGCTAGTAACTAATAAACCCATCATTCTTCCAATGTGTACCTGGAAGTAGGGGATGAGCTAGGGCTATGATAGAGAGAGGAGAGGATACTGTGGGATGAGACCTAGATGAGAAGAGAATATATAATTCTTAGTGATGAACTAAGAATAAAGAGAATATAGGAATACAGAATTCCTTTTAATCTTGCATGCCTTCTACTAACTTCTGGAGGCTTATTTTATCAGCTAACAGCTACTAAGAGCCCTATTAACCGCCTCTTTATTGTCCAGCTCAGCGGCGGTTCCTTAGGATAGGTTACCCATCCTATCCCTCCACTGTATCATTTTTTTTTCAAACCTAATTGCCTCAGCTTGTCATATTGGATGAAATTGTCCACTCTTATTACTTCTGTCCTTGATGCCACCCGAATTTCCCGTTTAAATCGTAATGCAAGCCGAATTCATTGTTTATTTAAGACATTTTTCTTCAGTATTTGGCATATGCATTTGTGTGCTCAAATGCTAGTACAAATATAAGTGGATTAGCCAAAGTTGAATAGGAAGAGTAGGACTCTGTTAGAAGGACAAGAAGATTGTTACTTTTATATGACTTGAGGTTTTCTTTCCTATATTGTTTGGAGCCAATGACACTATTGATAATGATAATTATTTTAAAATGTCAATTTTATAGCATAAAAAGGAGTGATCACGAAGTGCGTTCCCAAATTACAAGTAAACTAATGCTAATTTTTAGGCTGCCCAAACAAATTTATGGTTGTACTATTGTTACAATCACTAACTCCATCTTTAAAATGTGGTTGACTGTTTTTATCTGATAATTGAGTGTTCATATGCTCCTTTTCAGATTGGTGTTGATAGAAATGACCACAACAAGGTGTTTATACAGCTGACTCTTGAGTTTCAGAGTAAGCAGGTAATGTATTAGAAATTTCCATATACATGTAATTCATCTCATGATTGAGGTGGACTTCTTCTTTCTATTTCTGATATTTGAGTTTGGAAAATCAGCAAAGCTAATGTGACCACAGTTAGATTAGTCTTGGCCCTCTTGGCATCTACTTTGATCAGTCTTACTTATGATATTGAAATTGCAAAAATATTTAATTTGATCCATTTTGTTTCAGAAAAAATAATACCATTCTTTTTCTTATTTATATACTGGTTTGGCCAAATTCCTATTTTGGTCCTTGATTTTACACTCAAACATAAACTTGGAGTCTATACCTAGATTTAATACTATTTTAGATCATGAATTTGTGTCAAAGTCAAGTGTCTAATTCTATACCTTGTTTTACTTCTGGTTAAAGATATCCATATAAAATATTTTAAATATGCCTAAATTCATACAGTATTACTAAGTTTATATTGTAATACAAATCAAGGACAGCCTTTAACTAATTTACATTGATTATGTACATCATACATAGTCTTAATTCATATTATAGAAATGTCTGATGTTAGGTTGACACTTGTCTTCTAAGACAAGTTCAACACTCAAAATAGGTTAAATTGAAACACATGCCTTTAATTATAATTTTTTTATACAAGTTTGAGATAGCTTAGTTCTGAACTCTGAAGACAGACCCTTAATTGAGTTTTTTTGATAATTGGAAGTAAAAAGATTACTTGCTAAACTTGTAAAAAACAATCTAACTAAATCAATTTTGCAAGTCTGAGACCTTAACTAGTAGTAGTTTTAACTTTGAGATAAACATTGCTTTGATAATACACGTTTAACATTGTTGGAAAAAAAATAGTTGTAGTTTGAGAGCACTCTTAATCATATTTAGATAAGTCTGGGGTTCAAAGTAGTAGTTATGAAGGATGGAGTTGACGATTTAACATTTTCTAAAACATTACGGAAAAATACTGGTTTTTTGTATAAAGAAATCCTCAGTTGACAAAATTTTCAAAGTTGAAGGGTGAACACAAGTAGAATGGTTAATTAGTGATAGTTGTGACTTGTGATGATGGAATATGACTTGGATTTCTAAAACTTATATATTGCATAATGTATATGTTATGCAGAAGTTTGAGGCATATAATCTAAAGGGTGTTGCTGTGGCAGGAGACAAGACCAAAGAGGTAATACTTCTTCTTAGTAAACTTTTTTACCTTACCATCATTTGAATAATAGTCATAAGAGGGTGCATAGTTTTATTGACAAGAAATAGTTTGACGACTTTTAATTTGTTTTATAGGTGAATGTACGAGACATATGGGTCTTTGAGAAGTCTCTTTTTCAGAAGGGAGCATATTGGCGTCTCTGCGGTCGCATTAAACTGTAGTTGCTTGTTACTGTATTTTATTATTCAACAACTCCTCATCAGGTAGAGCTTCTGCTGGATGGATGGAAATTCTAAAATAATAATAATAGACTTTTATTAACTTGGGTTTTCTATCATTGTTGCTGAGTAACAGTTATGTTGAATGATTTTATCATCAAGGTGACTAAATTTTGCATAATTAGTTATGGATTGGACAATTATTTTGAGACTTCATTGTCTGTTACTTGAGTTAGATGGAATTCTAATGATTATTCTAAAGGGAATGAGTATATTATCTTTTTACTGTCATTTGCTTATTATTATTATTTTATATATATATATATATATATATATATAATAATAATAATAATATTTTTTAAAAATAAACTCTTACTTGATACGGCAGTGTGTATTGCAGTCTAACAAACAATGGCTCCATCATCATAATTTGATGGATTACATAGAAAGATTTTGGTTGAATTATTATTTTAGCGGTTTAATTATATATTTATATTTTATAATTTATATTAGTTATTTTATAAATATTAAATATATTATAAATAATATTTAATAATATATATATATATATATATATATATATATATATTAGTTATTTTTAAAATTTAAAATTATAATTTATATAAAATTATTTTTTAAAAGAATTAATTTATATAACTATTAATTTAAAATAGAGACTTTTAAAATCTAAATATTATTATAATATATTATATTATTGTTATAATAATATTAATAATATAATATATTATAACATAGAAAAAAAAGATAGAAAATACCATAAAAAGACAGCGCAAACAAAGATTTGAAAAAAAAATCATTTAATTAAAAAATTGAGTTATGGGTTCACGGAAGATCGACTTGTAAAATAAGAAGTAAAATCGGACTTAACCCGGTTGAACAAACCTATGTATAAATTCCTGTCAGGTTTTGATAATTTGGTCAGAGTGCAAAAAATTGGAGATTTATACCATACCAAATGAACAACAAATGTCACCAAATTGATCATAGTTTACACAACAACTGAATTGGGAACACATTTCACAAGTGTTTCAAGTTACATTTAGAGAAAATACTAAAAACAAAACACAAGAGAATGTTGTGTTACATGTAAACACGCCAACCTGATGAGGATGTACCTCTGTTAAATATCAGCCAGAGGACATTGATTCTAGAAATACACTTATCACAATCTTTCATCAACACCATCATCATCATCATCTCGGTCATCATCACCATCATCATCATCTCGGTCATCATCACGATCAGCATCATCATCCGAGCTCGAGTCTGCAAACTTGTCAAAGAAAGCATCAAGGTACCAGCTACAATTCTCATTCCATGCCCCCTTTTTCACTTCTGCGCGCCATTTCTGGTCTGCTATCATTTCTGGAGAAAGTCCCCATTCAAGCATTTCTTCCTCCGAGTGATGGACTGCCAAGCTGTACTCCCCTCCTTTGCCTAGTTGCATCACCCTATACTCACAATTCCCCAAATTGTTAAGTTGCTCGAATTGCTCAACCGTCCATTTGAACCATTTCATGAGGAACACGCGTGAAGTGAGCCCGTGAGACACAATAATGAGATTTATCTCATCAGTTGGTTCGTGGGGAAGTCTGCGCATGTATATGTCTCTCCATAGAGATTCAAGAAAATCTGCATTTCAGATTATCAAACAATTAGTAAGACTCACTCAACTTCCTATCATAATACAGAACCATTCTGGTTGCTGCATCACACAATCACTAAGTTACAAAGTACATGGAACCAACAATCTGAAATGGTCCAAGTTAACAATGCAATTATTTCATCCATTGAATAGGTATTGTCAACAACTTGACATGTTCAAAACTGATGTAACTCGGAAAAGCAAAAAGTAAGTCATGAATTCAAGAGCCATAACTCTTGCATATGTGAAGAACTAACTGACTACAGCTACAAAGGTTGTTTGAAGAATTGATCTCCTACCCAAGTATATAAGATGTGACAACCATCTACCATGAACAAACACAAACACTTCATCTTGAAGAAGCTAGAAAGAAAGAAAAGACTTACTTGAAACACGATCATAGACGTCAGCAGCAGATTCTCCTTCAGGAAATCTGTAAAAAAACCTTCCAAATCGCTCTCTAGTCTCCTTAATCACCTTCATCCTTTCTTCCACCTGAAAATTTCCAAAATCCTGCTCCCTCAGGCGACATTCTTCTCTCACCCCAATGACTCTCTTTCTAGGGAAGGAACGCCCGATCTCGAGCAACGTGGAGCGGGTCCGAGAGTAAGGGGAAACGTAGGAATAGATCTTCCAGTTCTTGGACTGCCCATCGTTCGAAACCACCTTGCGTATCTCAGCGCCGGCGACTCTCGCCTGTTCTATTCCTTCCTGGGTTAATTGGATTTTGTTGTCCGGCGTAGTCGTATAAGCTGCTCCGTTCTGATTTCCTTGGCTCAGACCATGGCGTACAAGGATTATCCTCTTAGGAAGGGACTTGGTGTGATGTGGGTTATGCTGATTTTGGGTCATTCTGTTTTCTTCAATTTCTCTCATCATCGATCTCTCTCGCAACTCACAATTTCATATATGTACGTATGCTTATAGAGAGAAAGATACGACTTTTAGAAGCAAGCATGATAAATTAGCTTGATTTTGCTGAAAAGAAGCTCACAGCTGTTCCACTGACAAATAGAATAGATTTCTTGACCGGATGTTTCCGCAAGCAAGAGTCTTTACATGAAATTGATCATCTTTTTTTTCTACTCTTTTATCACTTTAAATTAATTTAGCAATTTAGGTTAATATGGAAATTTAAAAAAATTGATGAAATTTAAATGACTCCCTTTGTTTACTTTTGGGTTGTTTTTATTTTAAAATTTTAAAAATACAAATAAAAACATTATTTATTTTTATTATTATTAGAGTTGGAAAAAAAGTTTGAAAGAATAAAGATTGAAGAAAAAAAAGCTTAAAAAGTAAGGTTGAAGATGAAAATAATATTTTGTTATTAAAAAATGAAGATGAAAATTCAAGACATAAATATTTTTTTTAATTAGAAGATTGATGTTGATGTAAGTGTGGGTAAAATAAATAAATAATATTTTTTTTATTGTAATGATGTGGGATGTGAAAAGTCGTTGAATGTCTTAACAAAAAAGAATATATTATTGATTTGTGTTTCGCACTTTTTTATCTTGATTTCAAACCTAATCAGATAACCTTCTCTTCTTCACCTTATTCTCATTCCCAATCTAAGCCCGATTTAAAATCCCTAAGTTCGACCATCGATATCTTATCCAAGAGTATCGATATATGTACATTGTCGTTTCTTTAACCAATACTAATGTTCAACATTGATCTTATCACTACAATTCATTTAAACTATAACATTTTCATGCACCCTTTCATTATCTACATCTAAGAAAATGTGTTTTAGGATCTTTTTCTATAAGAATTATTTAAATAATCGTTTATTAAATAACTATTATATTCCTTTAGCTTTTTATTCATTAAATTAATTAATTTATAAACTAAAATATCAAAATATTATTTATTTTTTAAAATAAATATATTTTCATTAAATATTAAATAACTTTAAAAAAAATTCACCAATAACTCAATTTTTCATAACAATCCAGCTAAATATGATTATTTAAATTAGCTCATGTTATACAATTAATCCAAATCCAAACAAACCTAAGAAATGTATGATTGTTTTATACTTAAATGATCAGATTTTCTTATTCTCTTCTAGGCAATAATAGGCAATAATAGGTAAATATCTTCGACCTCTCAAAGTTCTGGGTTTGAGCTCGTCAAACCATAAATTATGGTTAAGTGTGTTTGCAGACTTTGTATTTAACCTCCTTCTAACATATTTTTTTATTTTAAAATAGTAAATGATTGAATCAATTTTAAGACTTAACGATTTATTAATATTTATTAGAATATGTTAACAAATAACCAACATTACGTTAGTTATTATAGTTTGGTTATTTTTAATTTATTCCCTTCATAAAATTAAAAATGTCACTTGGGTATCCTTACTTTATATTCATGACAAATACACTCTATAACATAAATTTAATTTTACATTAGATCACATTTTGACTTATATTAAATATGACATTTGCACAGTTATTTATTATACTAGTAACCCTATAAATTTTAACAATTTCCCACTAAGTCATTATATACAAAATAAATGTATTAACCATAATGCGCCCGAAGTTTTATGTCATCTCAATCATATGTTGTATAAATAATTTTATCAATTAATCATATCAATATAGGACCAAAGATCGTTGTATTTAAGCACAACTATATCCAATAGTGATCACATAAATCAATACAATTAATTGACAAATCATATCATGAATGTGAGTAATGTAAATTTCATGCACATTGATTTTTTAATGTCAATTTTTAACATGTCCTACCTGACTTAGTGAGATCATATTTTGAACATAATTATACAAAGTGTAATTAACTAAATAATACTTCATTTTTTTTTATCAAAATAAAAACTTCATAAATATCTATAAAATAACTAAACTGAAAGACAATCAAATTATAAACTCTCACTGAAGTTAGAGATCGTCGATCTCTACAACACTCATACGAGTAATATTCTCTTGAAAGACATTTATGATAAATTCATTGTCAAGGGGTTTATAACCACAGAGTTTGTACATAAATATTTTATAGAAATCTATTAAATTTGTATCATTTCTTTCACAACAAGAAACTTGATTTCAATATCACCTAATTTGATGCCTAGTAACATGTCACAAATTCTGCAGCAATAGTGATGACGTTGTAAGTGTTTGTCTAACACTTCTTCAAGAAACGACAAAACTAACAACAAAAATATAACCTAAAGTGAATTTCATACTTTTTTGGCATCCCGTAAGATCGAATTCAGAATACCAAATTATTTCAAGACTATCCGACCTCCTAATAAGAAATGTCAATTTTGTATCATCACTTTATATTCATGACAAATACACCCATAAACCATAAACTTAATTTCACATTAGATTAAATTATTTGGACTTATATTAAATATGACATTTACAAAATTATTTATTATATTAGTGACCCTATAAATTCCAACAATCTCCCACTGGATCACGTATGTATAAAAATAAATTTATCAACTATAATGCGCATGAAGTTTTATGTCATCTCAATCATATGTTGTATAAACAATTTTATTAATTAATCGTTTCAATATATGACCAAAGAGTTCGTCATTGTATTAAGCACAACTAGACCCAATATTGATTACATAAATCAATACAATTAATTGACAAATCATATCATGAACGTGAGGAATGAAAATTCCATATACGGTGATCTTTTAATATCAATTTTCAACTGGTCATACTTGACTTTAGTGAGATCATATTTTAAAAATAATTATACAAAATGTAATGAACTGAATAATACTTAATATTTTATCAGAATAAAAACTTCATAAATATCTATAAAATAACTAAACTAAAAGACAACCAAATTATAAACTCCCACTAAAGTTAGAGATCGTCGATTTCTGCGACACTCATACGAGCAATATTCTCATAAAATACATTAGATGATAAACTCATTGTCAATGGGTTTATAACCACATAGTTTGTACCTAAATATTTTATATAAATCTATCAACTTTGTATCATTTCTTTCACAAAAAAGAAACTTGATTTCAATATCACATAATTTTATGCCTAGTAACATGTCACAAATTCCGCCGCAATAGTGGATGACGTTGTAAGTGTTTGTCTGACACTTTTTCAAGAAACGAAAAAACCCGCTAGCGAGAAATATAACCTGAAGTGGATTTCATACTATTTTGGCATCCCTTAAGATCGGAGTTAGAATACCTAACGATCTCAAGACTATCTGACCTCCTATAAATGAACATTTAATTCTTAGTTCTTTTCAAATATCTCATAAAATTGACTACTTAATGTCAAGAAAAGTTTGTGACAAACAAAATGCCACCTACATATAAAACCATAAATAGACGTTTAATCCCACTAAACTTGTGATACATAAATAATCAATTAAATTCACCTTAAAATCAAAAGAGTGAATTGTTATTTTGTGAAATTCATGCTATCACTTACGAGACGCTTCTTTAAGTCCACAAATGAATTTTTTAATTTGCAAACTGTTGTTTTTGGCATAATTAGAATCCCACATCGGAAGGTGATGGGAGTGAAAGAAGTTTCTTAGTATATAAAAGAAACTATATTCACAATTAGCATAAATCCCACATCAAAAGAGAATGGGAGTTGGGGAAGTTTCTTAGTGTATAAAAGAAACTCTCCCCAGTTTGGTTTATTGCACCCAATATTTGTATCTCTTCTTCCTTATTAATTGATAGCCTTAGTGCTCAAAGACGTAGACAACATTTTGGCCGAACTCCGTTATCAAATTTTGTTAGTGTTCTTTCAGTTTGTTTTCTTCTTTTGTGTTTCTGTTAGGGTTTTTTCCCAACAAGTGGTATCAAAGCCGAAGGTTCGTCCTTGACATGGTGGAGTCTTCAAAAGGGGCGTCAACTCCTTCGTTATCCTGGATGAGGACACCGATGTCGAATTTGAAGTTTGCGGTGGAAATCTTTGATGAAACTGGGCATTTCGGCATGTGGCAAGGTGAGGTTCTAGATTGTCTTTTTCAGTAGGGTCTAGATGTTGCTGTTGAGGTCGGAAAGCCAGATGGTATAGAAGAAAAAGAGTGGAGTATCATGAATCGGTTGGCGTGCGGAACAATTCGATCGTGCATGTCCAGAGAGCAGAAGTATGCTATGAAGAATGAAACTTCTACACAGAAACTGTGGCAAGCATTGGAGGATAAATTTCTGAAGAAGAGTGGTCAGAATAAGCTCCTTATGAAGAAGCTATTGTTTCGGTTTGATTACCAATCAGGTACTTCTATGAATGAACATATTACTAAGTTTAATGAATTAGTAGCAGATCTGTTAAACATTGACGTTAAGTTTGAGGATAAAGATCTTGCGTTGATGTTGCTATCATCCCTTCCTGATGAATTTGAACACTTAGAAACAACGTTATTTCATGGAAAGGGAAATGTTTCTCTTGATGCTGTAAATTATGCTTTATATAGTCATGAATTGAGAAAGCAGGATAAAAGGAAAAGCAAAGTAAGTACAGAAGATGAAGCATTGATGGTCAAGGGCCGTCAGCAAAGCAAATCAAAAGGGAAAGGAAGAAGATCTGAAAGTAGAGTTGCCAAAGATGAATGTGTTTTTTGTCGTGAGAAAGGACATTGGAAGATTAACTTCCCAAAGTTGAAGAAGAAAGAGAAAGATTCTGAAGATGCGAATGTTGCAGAAAACAAAGGTGATGCAGATTTAGAATACTCTTTATCGATGTCACGCACAACATCACATCCTGATGCGTGGATATTGGACTCAGCCTGCACTTATCATATGACACTAGTTCGAAAGTAGTTTTTTGACTTTAAGGAGCTGAATGGTGGAGTTGTTTACATGAGAGATGCTAATACATGTAAAATAAAGGGGATAGGTTCAATCAAGCTGAGAAATGAGGACGGATCCACCAGAATTATCAGAGAGGTTCGGTACATACCGAATATGAAAAAGAATCTCATTTCTTTGGGGGCCTTGGAGTCAAAAGGCCTACAGGTGAAATTGGAAAATGGAATTCTTAAGGTAATCTCTGGAGCGCTAGTGATGTTGAAAGCTATCAGGAAAAGTAATAATTTGTATTATTATCAAGGTAGTACAATTAATGGGACAACAGATGTATCAACTTCCGGGAGCAGTAAGGAGTTAGAGGCAACAAAGTTATGGCATATGCGATTGGGGCATGCTGCTGAGAAATCATTGCAAACTCTTGTCAAGCAAGGATTATTGAAAGGTACAAAAATTTGTAAGTTAGATTTTTGTGAACATTGTATTCTGGAAAAACAAAGGCGAGTAAAATTTGATACTGCTATCCATAACACCAAGGGTATTTTGGATTATGTGCACTCAGATGTCTGGGGACTTGCCAAGACTCCTTCTCTTGGAGGTAGACATTATTTTGTTACTTTTATTGATGATTTTTCCAGAAGAGTATGAGTGTTTACTATGAAGAATAAAGGTGAAGTGTTTGAGATTTTTCTTAAATGGAAAACTCAAGTTGAAGACGAGACAGGAAGAAAGATCAAAATTCTCCAGACTGATAACGGTGGAGAATACAAGAATGATCCATTCCAGAAGTTATGCCAAGAGTGTGGCATATTTCGACACCTCACAGTCAGAAAAATACCACATCAGAATGGAGTATCGGAACGTATGAACAGGACATTGGTGGAGAAAGTTCGATGTATGTTGTCTAATGCTGGGTTAGACAGGAAATTTTGGGCAGAAGTTGTGTCATACACTCAACATTTGGTAAATCGCCTACCATCATCTGCACTTGGTGGCAAGACTCCATTAGAGGTATGGTCTGAAAAACCTGCAACTGATTATGATTCTTTGCATATTTTTGGTTCTACTGTATATTATCATGGAGTTGAATCAAATTTGGATCCACGAGGAAAGAAGACTCTTTTTATGGGATTTACTATTGGAGTTAAAGAATATCGCCTCTGGTGTTTGGATGCAAAGAAAACCATTATTAGTAGAGATGTTACTTTTGAGGATTATTTAATGTTAAATAAGGTAACACCAGACAAGATTGATTGTACTCTACAACAGGTGGAGTTTGAGCAGATAAAGATAAGTCCAACTATAAGTGACTCTCCGACGACAGACGAAGAGTTAAATGAGGAAGAGGTTATAACTCAAGAACCTTCAGAACAATGTGAATCAATTGCTGTAAACAAGCCAAGACGAGTTACTCAAAAACCAAGTCGGTTTGTTGACATGGCGGCCTATGCACTTCTAGTCGTAGATGATGTTCCATCCACTTTTTCAGATGTTAGTCGAAGTACTGAAAATGGAAAAAGAAGAGGTGTTATGGAAGATGAGATGCAATCTATTCAGAAGAACGAGACATGCAAGTTGACGCATCTACGAAAAGGGAAGAAGGCTATTGGTGGTAATTGGATCTTTGCTAAGAAAGAAGGATTTTCCGAAAAATTTGACGTTCGTTACAAGGTAAAATTGGTAGCTAAAAACTACGCTCAAAAGGAAGGAGGTGATTATAATGAGGTACTTTCTCCTATTGTTAAACACTCTTCCATTGAAATTTTGTTGGCCTTGGTAGCGCAGATGAATTTGGAGCTAGCTCAACCAGATGTGAAGACCGCAGGCATACACGGTCATTTGAATGAGGAAATCTACATTTATCAACCAGATGGATTCAAAGTTGCTGATAAAGAAAATTGGGTTTGCAAGTTGAACAGATCATTGTACAGGTTGAAGCAATCGTCGAGACAATGGTACAAGCGACTTGACAAGTTTATGATGGAGCACAAGTACACAAGAAGCAAATTCAGTTCATGTGTGTATTTGCGCAAATTGCAAGATGAGTCTTACATTTATCTACTCTTATACGTTGATGATATGTTGATAGCATCAAAGAGCCAATATGAAGTTGATAAATTGAAGGCTCAATTGGGTAGAGAGTTCGAGATGAAAGACATGGGGAAAAGCAAATCTAATTGTTTAGATTTGGTAAACACCTTCCGCGTTTGAGTCGGCGCTGAAGAGCGCCAATTGGAAGCACTGAAGGTTTATTTTTTAATATTGCAGATTAGTATTTGGATATTGTGCCAAGGTGGAGATTTGTTGTTTTTGGCACAAATAGAATCCTACATTGGAAGGTGATGGGAGTGAAAGAAGTTTCTTAGTATATAAAAGAAACTATATTCACAATTAGCATAAATCCCACATCGAAAGATGATGGGAGTTGGGGAAGTTTCTTAGTGTATAAAAGAAACTCTCCACTCTTTGGTTTATTGCACCCAATATTTGTATCTCTTCTTCCTTATTAATTGATAGCCTTAGTGCTCGGAGACGTAGGCAACATTTTGGCCGAACTCCGTTATCAAATTCTGTTAATGTTCTTTCAGTTTGTTTTCTTCTTTTGTGTTTCTGTCAGAGTTTTTTCCCAACACAAACTATATTAATTTGGTCTATCGGCACAAAATTTTCTCGTTGCACTATTTTTTTCAATGTCAACATTGAGAAACTCCTTTACATCTATTTTGATGAAGCTCCATGTCAAAATATGCCCATAAATTTTCCTTAAAGAGTCATTCGATTAAATTGAATTATCGCAAAAACACTTAATTTTGAGGTCGTTGAGTTTGTACTTAATGAATTTGATCAACACTTTCTTGTTACTCTTGATTTCTTAACTTTATCATCAATATGAATAAAATCCTTATCAATTTCAAAAACATTTGAGATATAAATCAATTTCATCAATTGGAATTATTAATCTAAATCATTTTCAAATACAAAATCATTTCTCCTTCAAACTCAATATCCTCAATACACAATATTGCAGTCTCTTCTAAAGAAATATCTTTAACCTGTCATCATAAAAATTATAGTCATTAATAACTTATAATATTCAATGAAGTGGTAGCAACTAAATTCAAATAATAATTTATCTTATCTCAAAATACTTAATACAACATTAATATCAAGTCTTTGGACAATAATATTAATTGCTAATAGTATTTTAGTGTAATAATTAAACATTAATAATAATAGATGTCAAATAATCAATCTATCTTTGAATGGATTAATTATTCACATAAATAAGACTTTATAATTATTACATGTTTATCACCCCAAGTATTTATACAATTTCGTCAATTAATTAAAAGCCTTTGGTCCAAATAATATTATTATATTAATTACACAATACAACCATTCATAAATTTTCTTGAATTAATTTCAACAAACATTGTCACTTTGGTGATTATTTATATCAATTAATACAATCCAAATAATGAACAATAATATCATTATTTTGAATTTAAATGTCATATTATTATATATAACCCAAATTAATAATATATAATTTACATTTAATTTATTTTATTATAAGAAATAAAATTATACCAAAGAGAGTTACTTAGTATACTACAAATTATATATAAAAAATGAAATAAATAATAATTCTTAAAGATTTATTTAATCAAATTTCAAAAATCCTTATAGCCCAATACATGAGAATTTAAATTTCATTTTATTAATTCTAAATTTAAATAAAAAATTGATCGTAATTTTTTTAAATTCTCAAACAAAGAATATAATAAAATATTTTCTTAATTTAAAAATGTGATCCTTAATTCTCATAATTACTTAGTCAACATAAAGAATTTATTTATCAAATAACATCATAAATAATTGTACTATGTACTCAATTATTTGATAACATGCTTTTAAATAATCTATAAATAAATTCACACACATATATATGGTTGTTGAAATATCTATAAATTTAGAAATTTTTATATAATAATAATAGTGAAATAATTCCTCTTTAACTTAAAGAGAATCTAAATATTCATAAATCTAGGATCTTAATGGCATCAATGAATTATCATCTTTAGACATTCCTTAGAATGATTTTCTCTTTGTTGATGGGGACGTAAAGGAGAATTGTCCATACTTCAAATGGGGATCATTACTGTTACAAATAATCAACATTATGTTAGTTATTATAGTTTGATCATTTCTAATTTAAACCTTTCAATAAATTAAAAATGTTGTATCCTCACTTTATATTCATGACAAATATACTCATAAGTTATAAACTTAATTTCACATTATATTACATTATTTTGGTTTATATTAAATATGACATTTGCATAATTATTTATTATGTTAGTAATCTTATAAATTCCAACAAAATCTTGTGATGATTGTAAAATACTGATAGTGACATTTTTAGAAATAGCTAAATGGTTCACCACATGATCGTAGCTAACTATTGAATGTGTTTAGTTTTAGAAGGAAATTAGATTTTTTTAAGTCATCCCATGTACGAGGAAGATCATCAACATGTCAACAATCGATTATCATGATAATGAGAGTCATGATCATGAGGAGCTAAACAAAATGATTAATCCTGGGTGTGTCTTTGGTTTGGTTATGATTTTCGGTTTGACGTTGTTCTTCTTCAGGCTTTGGGCTGTTGATATCACAACTCCTTCCTATGAAGTTAAACTTTTTAGACGATTTTCATTTTCTTTTAAGTGGACTTGAGTTTTTTACTGGGATGAAGCTAGTGTTATTTTATATTAATTGATGAATTATTCTTTCTAGGATGCAGTTTGATCTTGTTAATAAAGAAGCAATGGACGAATCAATTGAATGGAGATGCAGAAGTTGAAAGGAGTTCCTGTTGGAATTATTTCCAATATTTGGGTACATATATAATTTAATAATTGTATATTAGTTGTTATCATAATAAAGATTAAAGCCCAAATAAAGTGATCTATTAAAGTATAAAGGTTATGGGCTTATTTGGACATCTATAATAAATATAGGGACATATTTGTGTAGAAGCAGAAATACTATTCATTATTTCGTTGATGGGCCGAATAATAAATGAGTATATTAGGGCTAGGTCCCCAACCCATATAGATAGCCAACCTATTTGTTTCTCTCATCGAACAATAAGGTTTATGTTCATCTCTCAAGAACACTAAAAAAGAAGGCTATCGATATAGGGTTGGAAGACTTAAACCCCACCCACATCTGACATTCCGATCCAGGTCCAGATCCAGAACAAGAAGATCCACATTCAGATTCAGGTCCAGATTCAAGATCAAGAGAAGATCAAGAAGAAGAGAATAACGAAGAACGACTTAATGAACCGTTCTGCATTCAAGATCTAGGTACGTTTCCGCAATTACAGGTTATCTCGATTTATCGACATAGAGTATATAGATTATAGACTTAAGGATTAAAGATCTAGACTAAAGATTCTAACAAGTGGTATCAGAGCCTCTCTATGTCGATCTATTGAGATTTAAGTTTATAAGAATTTTTAAGAATATGATTAGACATTTTTTTTGTTCTTGATCTAATTTGGCTAGTTATGTTCTTCATCTAATTTGGCTAGAACGGATAATGATAGAATGAATTAATGAATAGTAACAACAATATTTGATGTATATATTAATCTAAAATTTTGGATTAGATTAAAATAAAGAAAAGACATCAAGTATCTAAATAATTTTAGATATTCAGATTAATATATTTTGTTTAAAGAATTATGATTAAAGAATGGTTCATATTCTTTAATCAGATATAATATATGAATATTTAATTAATTAGAAAGATATAATAAAGAAGTTAAAATAAAGAACTGATCATATGTTATAAAGAAAGATATCAAATATTGAAAAGGATTTGTTAAAGAATATTTGTTAAAGCATGAGGAAGATGAACAGTTTAGAAACGATCTTTATTAAATTATATGTTATAGTAAAGAATTAAAGACTCTAGACATCTAAACGATTTTTCAGAAATAATAAACGGTTTTAGAATCATAAAGAATAAAGAAGATGGAAAAGTTTTATTTCAAGAATTGGATTTAATTATTAATTTGAAAATAATAATTCAAATTAATAACCTGAATTTAAGTCATAAAGAAAGAAATATATGGTAAAGAAGTTGAATTTGTTTTTAAAGAATTGGTGAAATTAATATCTATTTATTATTAATTAGATAATTAAAGAGATATTAATAAATATATTATATATATTTCGGTTATATATATATATTTTGAGTACGAATTAATTAAGGAAATTTGAATTTTAGAATAATAATTTATTAATATTCTAATTATATAATAATTATATAATTATATAAGTATGCAAGGAATTAAGGAATTCAGTTTTGGAATAATATTATAATTAATTTAAGGAATTAAAATAATAATAATAATATATATAAGGAATTAAGGAATTCAGTTTTGGGATAATAATTAATTATTATAATTAATTTAAGGAATTAAAATAATAATAATAATATATATAAGGAATTAAGGGATTCAATTTTGTTTTGGAATAATAATTAATTATTATAATTAATTTAAGGAATTAAAATAATAATAATTATATAATTATGTAAAGAATTAAAGAATTCAGATTTTAGAATAATAATTAATTATTATACTTATTATAATTAATTTAAGGAATTAAAATAATGATAATATTATTTTAATTAGTTAAAGATTGAATAAATATTTATTCCTGAAATAATTGTTAATGTATTAATACATTTATATACAATTAAGAATAAAGTAAAATATATTATGGAATTCTAGAATTTTAAAACTTTAATATATATCTATGATATAGGTTATGATTTGAGAATTAAGTAAAGAAAAATAGTTACTTATCATGTTTATAATCTTTTATAAATATTGATTACATTAAGTTTGTAATATATTTAATGAATTAGTATAAAAACGGATGTATCATCCATTTAATTTATGACTTAATTAATGTATGGAATATATTCAGAAATTAAGAAAAAGTCAATTTATATAAATATATTCAGAAATTAAGAAAAGACAAGAATAAAGAGATTATTATTTTATTAATAATAATAATTTACAATTAAAGAATAAATAAATATCAATAACTTATTTATCCAGAATTAAGTTATTTATTCAGAATTAATGAAATCAATTAACCTAATAATTGATAAATTTAGAATTTTGAGGAATCTGTGTAATTGATTATTTAATTATTTATTATATTTGGATGAATAATCAATAATGTTATATTACACATTTAAATATATATACATATTTCGGTCTTTATGTATATATTGTGTTGATTGATATTAAGAAATAATTGAGTGATTAGTAAAATCACAATTATTTGTTTTGTGTAACACATATGGAATTTATGCAATTTTGATACATAAAACAACATTCGGATTTTCGGTGTTAATAACACATTCAAAATTTGGTACAATTTTAGGTCCACTTAAATTTGTAATTATGCGGTTGTTAATCGGCCCAAAGGAAGGTTAATAATTGGTCGTATTGCAAATTTAAATAATGTACAAATTATTAATTTATAGAACATATTTGTTTTATAAGATTAAGACGGTTGTGTTTGTAACTATGCGATTATTAATCGGACAAAAGGAAGTTTAATAATTGGTCGAGTTACACACTTAAAGTATGTACATAAGTCATTAATTTATTAAATCAATTAATTGAAGCAACATCCTACCAAAGTAGGCTCTCTTGTGAAGGTTAATATGTTTTATAAATTAAGAAGGTAGTGTGTATGTATTTCATGCGGTTATTTAATCGGCCCAAAGGAAGATAAATAATTGGTCAGAATAACATTATGCACATGTGGTAATAAATATGTAACAATTATTCGGTGGGCCATGTGAATAATTGGAATATCCAAAGATAACCAATTATTTGACAGGACTTATTGTTAATATTTGATTACTACAAAAGAGTACCGTTTGCAAGTTAATATTTAATATCCAAAGACTAAATATTAATGTTGCGTTTGGTATCTTATGATGAGACGTACCATTATTTTGAATTTATGTGATTATTAAAATTTTGTGAGTATGGTTGTTCATTTGTTTTGTTATCTAATCAAGTTAACACTTCTGCTTATACGGATTATTTTTTTGTCAACATCTTAAGTTCATTTTATATGATATAATTTTTAAGACATATTTAGAATTTGTTGTATTTTTAAGAATTATATCTAAAATGGTTAAAATTGCTAAGGGTATTATTAGAATAAAGATTTCATAAATAATATATGTTTTATTTTGTTTCAAAAGTAATACATTAAAGTCAGAGTTACAATAATGTATTCTCATGCATCTAATTTGGATTTTCTTATTTACACTTAAGTTAATTGATGTGAATTGTAGTTGTCTAAAGGGAGACATAGTCTCTATATGAACTCACATCAATTGTGTGTAAGAAAAATAAAAGATTGAAACAAAAATAACATAAATAGTGTTCACTTAGCAAATACCTTAATACATAATAAAGAAATGAAGTTGTAAGAATTGTAGATATTGCACCTAAAAGAAAATTACTAAAGAAAGTGGTGCATAAAAGAATACATATTATAGTTTGTTTTGTTTGTTCTAAGAGTAATTTAACTTCAGTACTCATACACATTTAATGGTAACTTCAGTATTACTAAAGTAAATGTGTTGATGTACGGTTGAGTTAATTGTCAAAAGTCAATTGATGGTGAAAGAAACATCGGCGTGGGCATTGACAATTCATATTAAAGATGAAGAAATAAAGAATTACTTTAGATACTTTTTTTTTATTTGGAAACAAACATTTATGGAATATCTTCATGTAATTGATTCATTTGGAAGGAAGAGTTAAGAATTACAACTTATATATGGAATAAAGATTCAACTAAAACAACTAGTAAATTCTTTTGGGGTTGTCCAGTTAAGGTCAGACCTTATAGGTCTAAAGAAAATAAACTAGACTAAAGAATTTCTAGATGTTAATTATTGGATATTTTGAAAGAGCTAGAGATAAATTTAGTCTCATAAGTACTTCAAGATTAGCCTTGAAAATAAATATATATACATAATACTCCTTAAACAAGAGTTTAATGTATGCTCTAGATTATATGAATCAAGAAATTAAGAATATTTATGATGTTGGACAAATACTTGAAGGATCCTGGTTTGGATCATTAAGAAAGCAACCAAACAACTAATGTGATATTTTAAGAACAAAACATTGCATACTCATATAGTGAAATTGAATCGGATAGAGATCATTTGGTATATTGATTCGAATTTTGTTGGATACTAAAACAGTCGAAAATTCGTGCCACATCATTTTAGTTTAAAGAATTAATTTTTGGAAGAGTGTTAAGTAGACACTCGAATTATTTCAAGTTGATGGAAGAATTTATTAGGTGTTTTGTGGTATCCAATTAAAGAATCTGACTGCAAAATTTTGTCACGAGGTTGCAAATTATGAATGATATAGAAAGACCACTAAAGTTATTACGTGACAATAATTTGCAGTTCTTTTACTTTAATAGTAATATGAGTTTGACTAAGTCGAACTATTTGGAAAATAAAGAATTCAGAATGTTTATTTATCTATTGAGCATATTTGGACAAACTCTAAAATTACGGATCCGTTCTCTAAATATTTGCTATCCGAGGTCTTTCATGAACATATTGTTCATATGGATATTACATATTTAGATGATATACAGTTTTAGTGGGAGTTTGTATTGTGATGCTTGTATAGATACAATTTGGAATTTATGTGCACATTAAAGAATTAGTTTCTAAAGAAATTAAAGATTTAGTTTTTAAAGAAAATCAAGATTTTAAAGTTATTCAGATTGATCTCTATAAGGAATAAAGGAGGATCAGTTGGTATTAGACATGTTAAAGATCACACTACATGTTAATCCACACTACACACCCATGTTTAATCTATGTCATTTGATTGTATTGACATATGTGACTATTGAGGGTTTAGTTACGAATTAATGTAACAAAAACCGCTTTAATCCTATGTTGTTATAATTGATGGACGAGATTGATATAGATGTATTTGTAATGATAACAATATTTTGAGCTCTTAAGGTTATAATATACAATTGAAGGAAATATTATATGACCCAAGTGGGAGATTGTTGGAATTATTTCCAATATTTGGGTACATATATAATTTAATAATTGTATATTAGTTGTTATCATAATAAAGATTAAAGCCCAAATAAAGTGATCTATTAAAGTATAAAGGTTATGGGCTTATTTGGACATCTATAATAAATATGGGGACATATTTGTGTAGAAGCAGAAATACCATTCATTATTTCGTTGATGGGCCGAATAATAAATGGGTATATTAGGGCTAGGTCCCCAACCCATATAGATAGCCAGCCTATTTGTTTCTCTCATCGAACAATAAGGTTTATGTTCATCTCTCAAGAACACTAAAGAAGAAGGCTATCGATATAGGGTTGGAAGACTTAAACCCCACCCACATCTGACATTCCGATCCAGGTCCAGATCCAGAACAAGAAGATCCACATTCAGATTCAGGTCCAGATTCAAGATCAAGAGAAGATCAAGAAGAAGAGAATAACGAAGAACGGCTTAATGAACCGTTTTGCATTCAAGATCCAGGTACGTTTCCGCAATTACAGGTTATCTCGATTTATCGACATAGAGTATATAGATTATAGACTTAAGGATTAAAGATTTAGATTAAAGAAACTAACAGTTCCATGTGCATTAAGAAATTAATCGAGGTTTGTATCATCTCTTTAGTTACAAACTCCTAATTGTTTTTTCATTAATGTTGGACTATTCCATTTCCTAGGAAAATGATAGGAGATTCTTAGTATTACAAGTATTTTTGACTCAGTTCTAGTCTTTTAGAAAAGAAACTTATAACTTCAAAATTTATTTTTGCTAATACACTTGGGTTTTGTTGTTTACATTGGATTAAACAAATATTTGTTTTTCTCTTTAATTAAAATAAAATGGCTGATGAAAAGGAATTCAACTTTAAAAAGGATAATGGAGGAAAGTGGTGCTAATGTAAAAACGTTCTTTTAGTTTGGATCCATAATGATCAAAATGAAAGATATCAATAAATGGGAGATATCCCATATGAAAAATAAAAAATAATACTTTGCTTATCTAAAGATTAAACTATTATGATCTCCTTCATCAAAAATTTGTTTATGTTGATATATTTTCAAACAATGCATTTTTTTTAAAGAAAAGATAAAACAATTTCATTAACATGTTACAAAAAATAAGACATCATGAGGGAATAAATGTAAATAAAAAAATTAATAGAAGATGTTAGAAACAAACCTTAAATTGAAGTTATTTTTTTTTATGATTACAGTGAGACTTATTATTAACGAATTAGTCTCTACAGGAGGAGAGGAGAGATTTGGTTCTCTTATATTTTGAAAAGTTTTTATTTTGTTTTTAAAATATTCTATAATATTGATTCCATTTTTATTACCCATCATGATATAAAAGAGAGGACCATTAACTTTTTATGAATGTATAATAAAATATTTATTAACTATTAAACATTTATACATGGCAATTTAATTTTTCTATACAATTGTTGTCCATTTCTTGGTTCACATATGGCATGTGACAGCAGTTGTATACACTTTATTGTTTTTTTATTATACAAGTTCTTAAACTTTATTTTTATATTTTAAGGTCTTTAAAACTTTAAAAAGAATTAGAAAACTTTAGCTTAGACTAATATTTGTCTTGACAACCACTTTCTACATTGCAATTTATTTATTTTTAAAGAGTTTTTATCATTTTTGGTCCACGCGGCATCTAGTTCCATTAAATTGAAAAATAAATTAATATTTTTTATTGTTCAAGTTATTAAATTTTGTCTTTCTAAAAAAAAGTATTGTCTATTTCTTATTTATTGATTTGCGCCATATTTAAGTTAATTGAAATTTCAGACATTTTCTCTTAAATCTCACAATTAGCACTTCTTATTGTTAAAGTTATAAAAAAAGAGATTTTATTTTAACGATTTCAAACGTCGTTAACTTAATATCTAGATGGTATTTATTAATAAATAAAAGATCTATTTCAGTAATTTAACTACAAAAGGTTCTATTTACAACTGTTAAAATCGGCTGCGAAATTACTAATCATACTAATTGTAAATTTGGTCCCTAAAATCCATTGCAATTTAATTCGCAAAATCTGATACTCATTAGTAACATTGTTTTGTAGGTCTCAAGAAATGTTGTAAAATCATATACAAATGTTAACTATATATGGTAACATTTATAATTATTGTTTGTTACAAGTCAATTGTATTCATTTTATTAACAACTAAATTATTGTTATTTTTTTGGGGAAAAAAATTATAGTTATTTTATTAGACACTATGAGTAAATAAATGAAACAACTAATAAAATATAAAAAATATAATGTTAATATATGATTGTGAAAATAAGTTATTTGAGACAATTACACAAGTTTAGTAGACAAATTGAGCTAAACATAAATCTACAATGAAAACTAATGGACATGGTATACCTGATTAAACTTGAAAACGTCAACAAAGAGATTCCTCCTAAATTCCTAATATGACAAAAAAAAAAAATGTATTTGACCCGTTAACAATAATCGGTCTAACCCACCATCGGAGTTAAAATGACAAAAATAGTGTCTAAAAGAAGTTTTATTTTCATTTTGGGGTAATGTTAACTTCTAAATTAAAATAAAATTGTCGGTCTAATTCATTTATTCTAAACTTTTGACACTTTAGTTACGATTAACTAACGAGTTACCCATTTAATTTATTTTGTAATTAATATTTCTTGAATCCCATGTATTTAGGGATATATTTGATTTGATTATAAAGTAGGACGAATTTTGAAGCATATGAGGTTTTACTATTCCTTCTTAGAATGTGGATTTGCTTTCCTCTTGCTTAAATGACTTCATTTTTATTTTAAGAATGGACCATTTAAGTAAATTGATCACATGTCCCGGATTTCAAGTTTTAATATAATACAATCTAATTTTCTTTTGGTCAACAAGCTACTTGTATAAAGATCTATTTATTTTATTTTTGTCTTTACTACTAAAAAAAAAAAGTCACCAATAACTCAATTTTTCATAGCCACCCACCTACTAAATAAGATTATTTAAATAACCTCATGTTATTCAATTAACCCAAATCCAAAAAAACCTAAGGAATGTAGGATTGTTTTATACTTAAATGATCAGATTTATTGTATCAATATAATCATTTTCTAGTCTAGAGACAACAATAGGTGAATATCCCCAGACTCCTTGAGAGGTCTTGAGTTTGAGTCTGTCAGACGAAAAGTTCTGGATCTGATTAAATGGTTAAGTGTGTTTACAAGTTATATACTTACCCCTTGGAGGCATATATTTTTATTTTATCAACATAATAAAAAAAATTAATCACCAAAATAGTAAATGATTGAATCAATTTTAAGACTTATCGATTTATTAATATTTACTAGAATCTGTTTACAAATAACCAACATTATGTTAGTTATTATAGTTTGGTTATTTATAATTTAACCCCTTTATATTAAATATAAACTTTGCACAATTATTTATTATACTAGTGATCCTATAAATTCTAACAATCTCCCACTGGGTCACGTATATACAAAAATAAATGTATCAACCATAATGCGCCTGAAGTTTTATGTCATCTCAATCATATATTGTATAAACAATTTTATCAATTAATCATATCAATATAGTTCCAAAGAGTTTGTCATTGTATTTAAGCACGACTAGACCCAACAATGATCACATAAATCAATACAATTAATTGACAAATCATATTATGAATGTGAGGAATTAAAATTCCATGCACTGTGATCTTTTAATGTCAATTTTCAACTAGCCCTAATTGACATTAGTGAGATCATACTTTAAACATAATTATACAAAGTGTAATGAACTGAATAATAATTAATTTTTTATCAGAATAAAAGTTTCATAAATATCTATAAAATAACTAAACTGAAAGACAACCAAATTATAAACTCCCACTGAAGTTAGAGATCGTCGATCTCTACAACACTCATACGAGCAATATTTCATGAAAGACATTATGTGATAAACTCATTGTTAAGGGGTTTATAACCACAGAGTTTGTACATAAATATTTTATAGAAAACTTTCAACTTTGTATCATTTATTTCACAACAAAAAACTTTATTTCAATATCACCTAATTTGATGTCTAGTAACATGTTATAAATTCCACTGCAATAGTGGATGTCGTTGTAAGTATTTATTTGACATTTCTTCAAGAAATGACAAAAGCAGCTAGCAAAAAATATAACATGAAGTGTATTTCATACTGTATTGACATCCCGTAAGATTGGAGTTAGAATACCCAATGATCTCAAGACTATCTGACCTCCTAATTAGAAATGCCAATTAGGTATTCTCACTTTATATTCATTAAAATACACCCATAAGCCATAAACTTAATTTCACATCAGATCATATTATTTTGGCTTATATTAAATATGAAATTTTCACAATTATTTATTATACTAGTGACCTTATAAATTCCAACAATCTCCCAACTAGATCACGTATGTACAAAAATAAATGTATCATCCATAATGTAACTGAAGTTTTATGTGATCTCAATAATATGTTGTATAAACAATTTTATCCATTAATCATATCAATATAGGACCAAAGAGTTCTTCGTTGTATTGAAGCAAAACTAGACCGAACAGTGATCACATAAATTAATAAAATTAATTGACAAATCATTTCATGAATGTGAAGAATGGAAATTTCATGCACGACAATCTTTTCATGTCAATTTTCAACTGGTCTAACTTGACTTTAGTGAACTCATATTTTAAACATAATTATACAAAATATAATAAACTAAATAATACTTAATTTTTAATGAGAATAAAAACTTCAAATTTTTTTATAAAATAACTAAACTGAAAGACAACCAAATTACAAACTCCCACTGAAGTTAGAGATTGTCGATCTCTACGACACTCATATGAGCAATATTCTTATGAAATACATTAGGTGATAAACCCATTGTCAAGGAGTTTATAAACACATAATTTGTACATAAACATTTTATAGAAATATATCAACTTTGTATCATTTCTTTCCCAACAAGAAACTTGATTTTAATGTCACCTAATTTGATGTCTAGTAACATATCATAAATTTCGCTGCAATATTGGATGACGTTGTAAGTGTTTGTCTACACTTATTCAAGAAACGAAGAAACAAGCAAACGAAAAATATAATTTGAAGTTGATTTCATACTATTTTGGTATCCCGTAAGATCGAAGTCAGAATATCCAATGATCTCAAGACTATCCGACCTCCTAATTAGAAATGTCAATTAGGTATCCTTAATTTATATTCATAACTCATAAGTCATCAACTTAATTTCACATTAGATCACATTATTTTGGCTTATATAAAATATGACATTTGCACAATTATTTAATATACTAGTGACCCTATAAATTCTAACAATCTCCCACTAGGTCACGTATGTACAAAAATAACTATATCAACCATATTGCGCTTGAAATTTTATGACATCTCAATCATATGTTGTATGAATTTTTTTATCAATTAATCATTTCAATATAGGACCAAAAAAGTTCATCGTTGTATTTAAGCACAATTAGTTCCAACAATGATCACATAAATCAATATAATTAATTGACAAATCAATACATGAATGTGAGGAAAAAAATTCCATACATGGTGATCTTTTAATGTCAATTATCAACTGGTCATACTTGACTTTATTGAGATCATATTTTAAAGATAATTATATAAAATGTAATGAACTGAGTAATACTTAATTTTTATCAGAATAAAACATCATAAATATCTATAAAATAACTAAATTGAAAGACAACTAAATTATAAACTCCCACTAAAGTTAGAGATCGTAGATATTTACGATTAGGGGTGTAAACGAGTCGAGTCGAGCCGAGCACCATACTACTCGAACTCGACTCGAATTGTATTGTAAATACTCGAACTCAAACTTGATCGAGTACCAAAATATATATACTCGAACTCGGCTCGATTACAATTCGAGCTACTCGAACTTGAAAACTCAAAAAAAAAATTAATTAAAATTATATTTTACAACTAAATAATATTATGAAATAGTGAAGGGCTGAAGATAATGAATAAACTGTTTCATTAATAGTAAATCCAAAAAATAGATGCTTCAAGGTTTATTATGAAGAAAAAATATACTAGATAAAAGAATAAGAAGAGATATAGAAGTTTGACCGTTTGAAAATGAAAAGTGAAGAGAGATAGAAAGATTGAATAGAAAGAGAAGAGAGTGATGAGTTTGACTGTTGGAAATGGAAGGGTAGAAAACGGGAATGGGATGAGAAAACAAAGATATCAAGTTTGGTTGTTTGAGAATGGAATGAGAAGAGACCGGGGATTTGAGAATGAAAGTCTTGGAAGGCATAAGGAAATTAGTTTTTATTTTTATTTTTATTTTTTATATATATTTATATATATAATATATATTATATTTATATATATATAAAAATACATATAATATATATATATATATATAAATATATAATATATAATATATAATATATAAATTATAATATATAATATATAATATATAATATATAATATATAATATATAATATATAATATATAATATATAATATATAATATATAATATATAATATATAATATATAATATATAATACATAATATATAATATATAATATATAATACATAATATATAATATATAATACATAATATATAATATATAATATATAATATATTAACGAACTAATCAAACAACAAATATAAAGACTCGAACTCGGTCAAACTGAGTTCGAGTCGAGCTTTGACCGAACTACTCACGAACTACTTACGAACAACTTGACTCGTTTACAACCCTATTTACGACACTTATATGAGTAATATTCTCATAAAAGACATTAGGTGATAAACTCATTGTCAATGGGTTTATAACCACAAAGTTTGTATATAAATACTTTATAGAAATTTATCAATTTTGTATCATTTTTTTCACAACAAAAAAACTTTATTTCAACTAGTAAAATTTCCGATAAGAATAAAAAACAAAATAAATTAAAAAAATATAATAATATCTATTCAATGTTTAAAATTCTTAATAAATCACGAATAATATATTAAAATAAAAAAATATAACGCTCTCATTCCACATTTTATTAACTTTGGTAAAACAATTTATTTTCTCACATATTTTTTTCGAATTAATCTCTCATCTCGTGACTTTACACTTTCACTTTGTCAATCAAACATTTGATTCATATTTTTTAATAATTAACATCGTGACATCACACTTTGGTCAATCAAATATTTGATTCATATTTGTTTAACCACTTTCAAATGATATCAGTCTATTATCCATCGACAAACCACATCTCAATCACACTTGGTAAAAGATTGTACTTGTTTTGTTAGGTTGTAAGTTCGAAACATACAAATAACATTTTTAATTTTATTTTTAACCGTTTTAAATTTATGGACGGGTCAACCCACAATCCGATTCAAGTATCCATTTACTCTCACATATATATCTAAATTAACCACAGTTCTCGACCCGACAATCCAGACACTTTAAAAATTAAGCATCATTATATATATATATAGATTAGTTAGTTATAAATTTGAACTTTTATTGTTAAAACGTCTTGCATTCATCAAATTTGGTGTTGAATCTAAAATATAAAGTGTTGTTAGCTTAGTTGGTTAAAGGGTTGTACTTATTTTGTTAGGTTGCAAGTTCGAAACATATAAATAACATTTTTAATTTTATTTTTAACCGTTTTAAGTTTTTGGGCGGTTCAACCCACAATCCGACCCAAGTATCCATTTACTCTCATATATATATATCTAAATTAACCACAGCTCTCGACCCGGCAATACGGACACTTTAAAAATTAAGCATCATTATATATATATATATAGAGAGATTAGTTAGTTAAAAATTTGAACTTTTATTGTTAAAATGTCTCGCATTTATCAAATTTAGTGTTGAATCTAAAATACAAAGTGTTGTTAGCCTAGTTGGTTAAAGGGTTGTACTTGTTTGGTTAGGTTGCAAGTTTGAAACATACAAATAGCATTTTTAAATTTATTTTTAACCGTTTTAAGTTTATGGGCAGGTCAACCTACAATCTGACCCAAGTATCCATTTACTCTCACATATATATCCAAAATAACCACAGCTCTCGACCTGGCAATCCGGACACTTTAAAAATTAAGCATCATTATATATATATATAGAGAGAGATATCACCTAATTTGATGTCTAGTAATACGTCACAAATTCGACTACAATAATGGATGACGTTGTAAGTGTTTGTCTGACACTTCTTCAAGAAACGACAAAACCAGCTAGCGAAAAATATAGTTTAAAGTGGATTTCATACTATTTTGGCATCCCATAAGATCGGAGTCAGAATACCAAATGATCTTAAGACTATTCGACCTCCAATAAATGAGAATTTAATTCTTAATTCTTTTTAAATATCTGATAACAATGTCTACTTAATGTCAAACAAAATTTGTAGCAAACAAAATGTCGCCCACATAAACCATAAATAGACGTTTAATCACACTAAACTTGTGATACACAAATAATCAATTAAATTTACCTTGAAATCAAAAGAAAGAATTGTTATTTTGTGAAAGTTATGCTACAACTGACGAAACGCTTCTCCATAGATTAATTTATTTAATTTGTAAACCATATTAATTTAGTCTCTCGGCACAATTTTTTTTGCACTAACTTTTTTTTAATGTCATCATTGAGAAACTCCTTTACATCTATTTTTATGAAACTTCATATGAAAATATGCAACAAGTATCATAAATTTTCCTTAGAGAGTCATTCGATTAAACTGAATAGTCGCAAATACACTTGATTTTGAGGTTGTTGAGTTTGTACTTAATTAATTTGATCAACATTGTCTTGTTACTCTTAATTTCTTAACTTAATCATCAATAGGAATAAAATCCTTATCAATATCAAAGACATTTGAGATATAAATCAAAATCTACCTCAATAGGAATTATTGATCTAAATCATTTTCAAATACAAAATCATTTATCCTCTCAAACTCAATATCCTCAAAAACAATATTAAAAACTCTTTTAAAAAAATATCTTTAACTTGACATCATAAAAATTATAGCTCTTAATAATTTATAATATTCAATAAAGTAAGAAATTAAAAGGAATCAATAAACTCAAAGATCAAACAGTTGTAGAAGAAAACAAGAAGGATTCTGGGAAAAAGGAAAACAGTGAAGGAAAAAAAAGTAAAAGGAATCAAGGTGAAGAGGAAAAAAAAAATTTTGTAATGCGAAGGATCATGATGGAAAAGGAAGATGAACCTCAAGTTGTTGTTGAGGAAACTCAAGAGAAAGACACCCAGAATTTCACAACTGAAATAGAGAATTCAAAAGTCGATGAAGAAGATTCCAAAACTGATGTGGATTCTGAAGCTGAAGCCGAAGATAATGAAGACAAAAATACAGAAATTCAAGTTGAAGATAACAAAGGTAAAAGCCTTGAAATTCTCAGAAATAATTCTTTCTATCAAATCAGAACGGGCTCGTACAAAGAGAGAATTCAAAATGAGAAACAACAATACTCATCATCCTCTTCAATACAATCTCCTTACATCGTTAGAGGAAGAGGAAGAGGAAGAGGAAGAGGAAGAGGAAGAGGAAGAGGAAGAGGAAGAGGAAGAGGAAGAGGAAGAGGAAGAGGAAGAGGAAGAGGAAGAGGAAGAGGAAGAGGAAGAGGAAGAGGAAGAGGAAGAGGAAGAGGAAGAGGAAGAGGAAGAGGAAGAGGAAGAGGAAGAGGAAGAGGAAGAGGAAGAGGAAGAAGACCTCTCAATGAAGATAGATGGCATGCGAAAATCCCAGGCTGGGATAGTTAGGTTTGAATGTAGTCTTTTCTATTTGTAATCTCTGTTTTTTTAGAAAGTATGAATGCTACTAATTAGTTTTTTAAGGTCTTTTGATTGTCATCCTTAATCATAGCTAGGGTTTGTCTAACTTTGATTTCTGACCCTCCCACTTTTGGGATTTTAATGAAATGGTTTTAACCGTTTTCCCAAAAAAATATTCAATAAAGTAGTTGCTCGTATTTATAAACTTAAGTAGTAATTAAATTCAAATAATGATTTATCTCATCTCAAAATACTCAATACAACATTAATATCCAGTCCTTGAACAGTAATATTAATTGCTAAATTATTTTGGTGTAATAATCAAACATTAATAATAATATATGTCAAATAATAAATCCATCTTTGGATGGATTAATTATTCACATAAATAAGACTTTATAATTATTACATATTTACCATCACAAGTATTTATACAATTTCGTCAATTAATTATCAGTCTTTGGCCAAATAATATAATCACATTAATAACACAATACAACAATTTAAAATTTTATTGAATTAATTTCAACAAATATTGTCACTTTGGTGATTATTTGTATCATTCAATACAATCCAAATAATGAAAAATAATATCATTATTTTGAATTTAAATGTTATATTATTATATAGCTCAAATCAATAATATATAATTTATATTTAATTTATTTTATTATAAAAAATAAAATTATACCAGAGGCCAAATCTTAAATACCCAGAGTTGACTGGTGTAACTTAGTATGGTTCTCTAAGGCTATTCCAAGGCATGCTTTCATTCTTTGGTTGGCCATTAGAAAGAGATTAAGTACACAGGACAAACTCAAGCTTCAAGTGGGCAACTTTATTTGATAAAAGGTCTCTGTACACAAAGGTTCTGGTACCTGAATCGACCCTGATGTTGTAATGTTTGAAATTTACCTGAATTTGAAATTTGTAATGTTTCACATTAATTAAACAAAATAAAGAGAATTCCTTAGTATATTACAAATTATATAAAAAAATTAAATAAATAATAAATCTTCAAAAATTACCTAATCAAAGTCTAAAAATCCTTATAGCCCAATACATGAGAATTTAAATTTCTCTTTTTTTAATTCTAAATTTATTTTAAAAATTGATTGTAATTTTTATTTAATTTAAAAAATTTATCCTTAATTCTCTCACAATATATATTGAGAGAATCTAAATATCCATAATTATCTTGATAATTACTCAGAAAGAATTTATTTATCAAATATCATAAATCCTTGTATTATCGTACTTAAATTATTTGATAACATGATTTTAAATAATCTACAAATAAATTCATGCATATATATATATATGATTTTTGAAATATCCCTAAATCTTGGAATCTTTATATAATAATTGTTTAATAGTGAGAGATCTTTATATAATAATTGTTTAATAGTGAAAGAATTTCTCCTTAATTTTAAGAGAGAATCTAAATATTCATAAATCTATTAATTTAAAAATCCATAAATCTAATATCTTAATATACCAATTGTTAGAAATTGTGAGAAATTAAAATCTAAAGAATGTGGAAGGTACCTTAATTGTAATCATGAATATTCTCTTTCTTAAGAATGAAATTGTTCTTTAATCTTCTATTTCCTTAAATGGAATGGTTCTTCCAAATTGATGAGTGCATGAATGATTTTCTCTCTCTGTTGATGGGGACGCAAAGGAGAATTGTTCGTACTTCAAATGAGGACCATTACTGTTACAAATAACCAACCTTATGTTAGTTATTATAATTTGGTCATTTCTAATTTAGACCCTTCATAAAATTAGAAATGTCACTTAGGTATCCTCACTTTATATTCATGACAAATACACTCATAAGTCATAAACTTAATTTCACATTAAATCACATTATTTTAGCTTATATTAAATATGAAATTCACACAATTATTTATTATACTAGTGACCCTATAAATTCCAACAGAATCTTGTGATGATTATAAAATATTGATAGTGAAAATTCTAAATGTTTTGGAAGGAAATTATATATATTTTTTAATTCATCCCATGTACGAGGAAGATCATAACATGTCAACAATCGATTATCATGATAATGAGAGTCATGATCATGGAATGATCATGGAATGATCATGAGGAGCTAAACAAAATGATTAATTTTGGTTGTGTCTTTGGTTGTGGTTATGATTTTCGGTTTCACGTTGTTCTTCTTCGGGCTTTGGGTTGTTAATATCACACCTCCTTCCCCATGAAGTTGAACTTTTGAGACGATTTTCATTTTCTTTTAAGTGGACTAGAGTTTTTTACTGGGAGGAAGCTCGTGTTATTTTATATTAATTGATGAATTATTCTTTCTAGGATGCAGTTTGATCTTGTTAATAGAAAAGCAATTGATGAATCAGCCGAATGGAGATGAAGGTAAGATGAAGAAGTTGAAAGGAGTTCCATGTGCATTAGGAAATTAGATTTTTTTAAGTCATCCTATGTACGAGGAAGATCAACATGTCAACAATCGATGATCATCGTGATAATGAAAGTCATGATTATGGAATGATCATGAGGAGCTAAACAAAATGATTAATCTTGGTTGTCCCTTAGAGATTACGAAAAATATGTTTAATGCCATTTCAATGTCATCGAAGGGCAATAACTAAATTTTTCTAATAAATTTACAGCCAACGCAATATCTAGTCACGTGTTATTTGTAAGATACATTAAGTGCACCAATAACACTTAAATAAGGCACTTCAGGGCTAAGTTCTTCTTCATCTTCTTCTTTTGGCTTAAATGGATCTTTTACAGGATCAAGTACTCGGACGACCATTGGTGTACTTAGCGGATGAGCAAAATCCATCCGAAAATATTTCAATACCTTTTGGGTATAAGATGATTGATGGATGAACATTCCATTTTCCTAATGCTCAATTTGTAATCCAAGGCAAAATTTAGTTTTCCCAAAATCTTTGATTTCAAATTCCTTTTTCAAATATTCAATAGATTTTTGCAGCTCTTCATGAGTTCCAATCAAATTTAAATCATCAACATATACTACAATGATTACAAATTCAGATCCATTTTTTTTATGAAAACACATGGACAAAATGGGTCATTCACATAACATTTTTTAATCAAAATTTCACCAAGACGATTATACCACATTTGGCCAGATTACTGAAGCTCATACAATGATTTTTGCAATTTAATAGAGTAAAACTCTCTGGGATTTGATTTGCATAAATCAGACATCTTAAATCCTTCTTGGATTTTCATATAGATATCAGTTTTTAAAGAGCCATAAAGATAAACAGTTACGACATCCATTTATCTCATTTCAAGTTTTTCTCGTACTGATAGGATCACAAGATACTTGAATGTTCCCATCCATGACCAGGGAATATGTTTCCTCAAAATTAACTCCTGGTCTCTGGGAAAAACTTTGGGCTACAAGCCTTTCTTTGTATCTAAAAATTTCATTATTTTCATTTGTTTTTCTTACAAACACTTATCTGTAGCCAACTGGCTTTACATTTTCCGATGTTTAGACTATTGGGCCAAAATGTTAGAATTATCCTAATTAGATCCTAATTTAATGTGTGAGAAATTAAAATCTTAATGCGGCGGAAGCGTACCTTAATTAATCGCATGAATAGTGAATCTTTTGTTTCCTTAAACTTGGCATGGATTGAATGATTCTTTCCTTATATGGAATGGTTCTTCCATTTGATGAGTAAGTCAATAATTTTCTCTCTCTGTTGATGGGGACGCAAAGGGAGAATTGACGTTACTTCAAATGGGGACCATTACCGTTACATATAACCAACAATAAGTTAGTTATTATGGTTTGACAATTTCTAATTTAGCCCCTTCATAAAATTAAAAATGTCACTTAGGTATCCTCATAAAATTTCATTATTTTCATTTGTTTTTCTTACAAACACTTATCTGTATCGTCGTTGTATTTAAGCACAACTAGACCCAACAATGATCACATAAATCAATACAATTAATTGACAAATCATATCATGAATGTGAGGAATGAAAATTTCATGCAAGGTGATCTTTTCATGTCAATTTTCAACTGGTCCTACTTAACTTTAGTGAGATCATACTTTAAACATAATTATACAAAGTGTAATGAACTGAATAATACTTAAGTTCTGATCAGAATAAAAAACTTTATAAATATCTATAAAAAAATTAAACTGGAAGATGTCAAAATTACAAACTCCCACTGAAGTTAGAGATCGTTGATCTCTACAACACTCATACGAGCAATATCCTCATGAAAGACATTAGATGATAAACTTATTGGCATGAGGTTCACAACCATAGAGTTTGTACATATATATTTTATAGAAATTTATCCACTTTGTATCATTTATTTCATAAAATAAACTTGATGTCAAAATCACTTAATTTGATGCCTAGTAACATGTTATAAATTTCGCTGCAATAGTGGATGACGCCATAAGTGTTTGTTTGACACTTTTTTAAGAAATGACAAAACCAGCTAGCGAAAAATATTAACCGAAGTAGATTTCATACTATTTTGGCATCTCGTAATATCGGAGTCAGAATACTAAATGATCTCAAGACTTTCCGACTTTCTATATGTGAGCATTTAATTCTTAATTCTTTTCAAATATCTCGTAAGTATTGGCTACTTAATGTCAAGCAAAATTTGTGACAAACAAAATGTCATCCACATATAAAACCAAAAATAGACGTTTACTCCCACTGAACATGTGATACACAAATAATCAATTAAATTCACCTCAAAACCAAAAGAGAGAATTGTTATTTTGTAAAATTTGTGGTATCACTAACGAGACGCTTTTTTAAGTCTATAGATGAATTTCTTTAATTTGCAAACCATATTAATTTGGTCTCTCGACACAAAGTATTCTCATTGCACCAAATTGTTTTTCAATGTCTCTATTGAAACACCTCTTAACATCTATTATGGTGTATATCAAAATATGAAACGAGTACTATAAATTGTCCTTAAAGAGTAATTCAATTAAACTGGATTGTCATAAAGACACTTGATTTTGAGGTTGTTGAGTTTGTACTTAATGAATTTGATCAATATTGTCTTGTTACTCTTGATTTTTGAACATTATCATTAATATCAATAAAATCCTTATCAATGTCAAAAACACTTGAGATATAAATCAAATCTTCCACAATAAGAATTATTGATCTAAATCATTTTTAAAGACACAATCATTTCTCCCTCAAACTCAATATCCTCAAAAAAATATCGCAGTCTCATTTAAAAATAACTATCTTTATCTTGACATAATAAAAAATTATAGCCCTTAATCACTTAGAATATTTAATAAAATAGTTGCTCACATTTATAAACTTAAGTAACAACTAAATTCAAATAATGATTTATCCCATCTCAAAATACTTAATGCAACATTAATATCAAGTCTTTGGACAGTAATATTAATTGCTAATAGTATTTTGGTGTAATGATCAAACATTAATAATAAGACATGTCAAATAATCAATCTATCTTTGGATGGATTAATTATTCACATAAATAAGACTTTATAATTATTACATATTTATCATCACAAGTATTAATGCAATTCTGTCAATTAATTATCAGCCTTTGGACTAAATAATATAATCACATGAATTACACAATACTACCATTCAAAATTGTCTTGAATTAATTTCAACAAACATTGTCACTTTGGTGATTATTTGTATCAATCAATACAATCCAAATAATGAACAATAATATCATTAATTTAAATTTAAATGTTATATTATTGTATATAACCCAAATCAATAATATATAATTTTCCAAGAAACATATAATTTATTTTATTATAAAAAATAAAATTATACTATGCCAAATCTTACTTTGAAATTTGTAATGTCTCATTTTAATTAAATTAAATTAAATAATAAATCTTCAAGATTTATTTGACCAAATTTCAAATATTAGCCTAAATCCAATTATTAATTAATTTATTAATAATTATTAACCTTAATCTTTTAATCCTAAAATAAAGGATATAATTAAAATTTTTATTATATATTAATTTATATATATATATATATATATACTTAACCTTAAACATTATTCCTTAATTCTCTTCTCATTTATAATATATATTATATATTATTTAATTCCTTAACAACAAATATTAACCGTTAATCTAAAACGGTTAATTTAAAAAAAAAAGAAAAAAGAATTTCTCCTTTTAACGAGAAAATCTAAATTAAAACAGAGAATTTCTCCTTTTTAACGAGAAAATCTAAACCAATATCAACCGTAAATTTAAAACGGATAATTCCTCTTTAACGAGAAAATCTAAACTTTAAAACAGATAATTCCTCCTTTAACAACTTTAACGAGAATATCTAAACGAGAATCTAATTTATCCATAAATCTAGTAAACATTATTAAATAATATCATAAATCTTTATATTCTTTAATCAGTTATTCCATATTATTGGAAAAATCAATATATCCATATATTCCGAAATCAATATCCATATATTCCGAAATCAATATCCATATATTCCGAAATCATGAGAGAGAAAATTCGAATATTCATTTTATCTTAATCGTAAAATTCAAATATTCCTTAATTTATCGACTTCATAAAATTTAATCTAAATTCAAAACAAAATATATGAATTTAATGAAAGATATATCTTTCCGATTAAAATTTTCATAATCTAAGATATATATATATATGATTATCAAAATCAATATATTTGTTAATCCCAACAAAAATATATTTTTAAGTAATCTATAAATAAATTCATGCATATATATTCTTGAAATATACATAAATCTAGGAATCTTATATCTTAATGATAATTGCTTAACCTTAATCTATCTCAAGTCAATCTTGATGATATGTATAACGATTACTATTTAAATGTAAAATCTTTATATTATCATACTTTGATAACATGTTTGTAAATAATTTATAAATAATTCAAGCATATATATATATATATATAATCCGACTAACATACATGCTTTGAAATTATCTACAAATTCATAAATGAATGCATATATCATTCCAGAGAATCTAAATATCCCTGAATCTAGGGATCTTATCTTAATAATATAATAACTAGTCAAAATAGATAATTATAATATATCTTAAATCTATCGTAAATCTTAATTAATCTTAATTGATATATAATCATTTATATTTAACCAGACTTACCGAGAGAATCTAAATATCATAAATCAATAAATCTTTATATCAAATTAATATATATATATATATATATATATATATATATATATATATATATATATATATATATATATATATATATATTTCTAATAACATGCTTTTATTTTGATTATGAATTGCATTTTCATTCATATATCTACACCGATATAATTTTCTCACATAATTTAAATTAGGATGGCTCTGATACCAATTGTTAGAATTATCCTAATTAGATCCTAATTCAATATGTGAGAAATTATAATTTGAATGCGGCGGAAGCGTACCTTAATTAATCGCATGAATAGTGAATCTTTTGTTTCCTTAAACTTGGCATGGATTGAATGATTCTTTCCTTATATGGAATGGTTCTTCCATTTGATGAGTAAGTCAATAATTTTCTCTATCTGTTGATGGGGACGCAAAGGGAGAATTGACGTTACTTCAAATGGGGACCATTACCGTTACATATAACCAACAATAAGTTAGTTATTATGGTTTGACAATTTCTAATTTAGCCCCTTCATAAAATTAAAAATGTCACTTAGGTATCCTCACTTTATTTTCATGACAAATACACCCATAAGCCATAAACTTAATTTCACATTAGATCACATTATTTTGGCTTATATTAAATATGACACATGCACAATTATTTATTATACAAGTGACCCTAAAAATTCCAACAATCTCCCACTGGGTCACGTATGTACAAAAATAAATGTATCAACCATAATGCGCCTGAAGTTTTATGTCATCTTAATCATATGTTGTATAAACAATTTTATCAATTAATTATATTAATATAGGACCAAAGAGCTCGTCGTTGTATTTAAGCACAACTAGACCCAACAATGATCACATAAATCAATACAATTAATTGACAAATCATATCATGAATGTGAGGAATGAAAATTTCATGCAAGGTGATCTTTTCATGTCAATTTTCAACTGGTCCTACTTAACTTTAGTGAGATCATACTTTAAACATAATTATACAAAGTGTAATGAACTGAATAATACTTAAGTTCTGATCAGAATAAAAAACTTTATAAATATCTATAAAAAAATTAAACTGGAAGATGTCAAAATTACAAACTCCCACTGAAGTTAGAGATCGTTGATCTCTACAACACTCATACGAGCAATATCCTCATGAAAGACATTAGATGATAAACTTATTGGCATGAGGTTCACAACCATAGAGTTTGTACATATATATTTTATAGAAATTTATCCACTTTGTATCATTTATTTCATAAAATAAACTTGATGTCAAAATCACTTAATTTGATGCCTAGTAACATGTTATAAATTTCGCTGCAATAGTGGATGACGCCATAAGTGTTTGTTTGACACTTTTTTAAGAAATGACAAAACCAGCTAGCGAAAAATATTAACCGAAGTAGATTTCATACTATTTTGGCATCTCGTAATATCGGAGTCAGAATACTAAATGATCTCAAGACTTTCCGACTTTCTATATGTGAGCATTTAATTCTTAATTCTTTTCAAATATCTCGTAAGTATTGGCTACTTAATGTCAAGCAAAATTTGTGACAAACAAAATGTCATCCACATATAAAACCAAAAATAGACGTTTACTCCCACTGAACATGTGATACACAAATAATCAATTAAATTCACCTCAAAACCAAAAGAGAGAATTGTTATTTTGTAAAATTTGTGGTATCACTAACGAGACGCTTTTTTAAGTCTATAGATGAATTTCTTTAATTTGCAAACCATATTAATTTGGTCTCTCGACACAAAGTATTCTCATTGCACCAAATTGTTTTTCAATGTCTCTATTGAAACACCTCTTAACATCTATTATGGTGTATATCAAAATATGAAACGAGTACTATAAATTGTCCTTAAAGAGTAATTCAATTAAACTGGATTGTCATAAAGACACTTGATTTTGAGGTTGTTGAGTTTGTACTTAATGAATTTGATCAATATTGTCTTGTTACTCTTGATTTTTGAACATTATCATTAATATCAATAAAATCCTTATCAATGTCAAAAACACTTGAGATATAAATCAAATCTTCCACAATAAGAATTATTGATCTAAATCATTTTTAAAGACACAATCATTTCTCCCTCAAACTCAATATCCTCAAAAAAATATCGCAGTCTCATTTAAAAATAACTATCTTTATCTTGACATAATAAAAAATTATAGCCCTTAATCACTTAGAATATTTAATAAAATAGTTGCTCACATTTATAAACTTAAGTAACAACTAAATTCAAATAATGATTTATCCCATCTCAAAATACTTAATGCAACATTAATATCAAGTCTTTGGACAGTAATATTAATTGCTAATAGTATTTTGGTGTAATGATCAAACATTAATAATAAGACATGTCAAATAATCAATCTATCTTTGGATGGATTAATTATTCACATAAATAAGACTTTATAATTATTACATATTTATCATCACAAGTATTAATGCAATTCTGTCAATTAATTATCAGCCTTTGGACTAAATAATATAATCACATGAATTACACAATACTACCATTCAAAATTGTCTTGAATTAATTTCAACAAACATTGTCACTTTGGTGATTATTTGTATCAATCAATACAATCCAAATAATGAACAATAATATCATTAATTTAAATTTAAATGTTATATTATTGTATATAACCCAAATCAATAATATATAATTTTCCAAGAAACATATAATTTATTTTATTATAAAAAATAAAATTATACTATGCCAAATCTTACTTTGAAATTTGTAATGTCTCATTTTAATTAAATTAAATTAAATAATAAATCTTCAAGATTTATTTGACCAAATTTCAAATATTAGCCTAAATCCAATTATTAATTAATTTATTAATAATTATTAACCTTAATCTTTTAATCCTAAAATAAAGGATATAATTAAAATTTTTATTATATATTAATTTATATATATATATATATATATACTTAACCTTAAACATTATTCCTTAATTCTCTTCTCATTTATAATATATATTATATATTATTTAATTCCTTAACAACAAATATTAACCGTTAATCTAAAACGGTTAATTTAAAAAAAAAAGAAAAAAGAATTTCTCCTTTTAACGAGAAAATCTAAATTAAAACAGAGAATTTCTCCTTTTTAACGAGAAAATCTAAACCAATATCAACCGTAAATTTAAAACGGATAATTCCTCTTTAACGAGAAAATCTAAACTTTAAAACAGATAATTCCTCCTTTAACAACTTTAACGAGAATATCTAAACGAGAATCTAATTTATCCATAAATCTAGTAAACATTATTAAATAATATCATAAATCTTTATATTCTTTAATCAGTTATTCCATATTATTGGAAAAATCAATATATCCATATATTCCGAAATCAATATCCATATATTCCGAAATCAATATCCATATATTCCGAAATCATGAGAGAGAAAATTCGAATATTCATTTTATCTTAATCGTAAAATTCAAATATTCCTTAATTTATCGACTTCATAAAATTTAATCTAAATTCAAAACAAAATATATGAATTTAATGAAAGATATATCTTTCCGATTAAAATTTTCATAATCTAAGATATATATATATATGATTATCAAAATCAATATATTTGTTAATCCCAACAAAAATATATTTTTAAGTAATCTATAAATAAATTCATGCATATATATTCTTGAAATATACATAAATCTAGGAATCTTATATCTTAATGATAATTGCTTAACCTTAATCTATCTCAAGTCAATCTTGATGATATGTATAACGATTACTATTTAAATGTAAAATCTTTATATTATCATACTTTGATAACATGTTTGTAAATAATTTATAAATAATTCAAGCATATATATATATATATATATAATCCGACTAACATAACATGCTTTGAAATTATCTACAAATTCATAAATGAATGCATATATCATTCCAGAGAATCTAAATATCCCTGAATCTAGGGATCTTATCTTAATAATATAATAACTAGTCAAAATAGATAATTATAATATATCTTAAATCTATCGTAAATCTTAATTAATCTTAATTGATATATAATCATTTATATTTAACCAGACTTACCGAGAGAATCTAAATATCATAAATCAATAAATCTTTATATCAAATTAATATATATATATATATATATATATATATATATATATATATATATATATATATATATATATATATATATTTCTAATAACATGCTTTTATTTTGATTATGAATTGCATTTTCATTCATATATCTACACCGATATAATTTTCTCACATAATTTAAATTAGGATGGCTCTGATACCAATTGTTAGAATTATCCTAATTAGATCCTAATTCAATATGTGAGAAATTATAATTTGAATGCGGCGGAAGCGTACCTTAATTAATCGCATGAATAGTGAATCTTTTGTTTCCTTAAACTTGGCATGGATTGAATGATTCTTTCCTTATATGGAATGGTTCTTCCATTTGATGAGTAAGTCAATAATTTTCTCTCTCTGTTGATGGGGACGCAAAGGGAGAATTGACGTTACTTCAAATGGGGACCATTACCGTTACATATAACCAACAATAAGTTAGTTATTATGGTTTGACAATTTCTAATTTAGCCCCTTCATAAAATTAAAAATGTCACTTAGGTATCCTCATAAAATTTCATTATTTTCATTTGTTTTTCTTACAAACACTTATCTGTAGCCAACTGGCTTTACATTTTCCGATGTTTAGACTATTGGGCCAAAATACTTTTCTTTTATTCAGTGAATCTAATTCGGACTGAATTGCTTCTTTCCATTTTGTCCAATCATTTCTTTTCTGACATTCTTCAACTAATTTTGGCTCAGAATCCTCATCATTTTTTATTACATCAAGTGCAATATTATATGCAAATATATTATCAACTATAATCTCCTTTCGGTTCCAAGTTTTTCTAAAAGTTATATAAATGAAAGATATTTCAATAACTGCATTATCTTCTAGATGAATATTTTTAATCCTTTTCGATAACTCCATCTTCAGGGGATATATCTTTTCAAAGAACTTTTTCGGAGTTTTGATCATCTATTTGCACACTCCTTTTCTTTCTTAGATTTTTGTTTTTGTAACTTAAAGGTCTACCGCATTTTTTGCGTTTAGTAGATTCATTAGCACTTAGAATTTGTCCTTCATGGACATTCATTTTAGCTAGTGCATTTGTTGCCGCAATATAAGATTTTTTTAACTTTTGTAGCATCATTGAAAGCATCAGGTAATTGATTTACAATTCTTTGTAAATGTATAATTCTCTGAACTTCTAGTTCACATTGTTTTGTACGAGGATCACTGTTATCAAGTGGAATTTTCTACGAAATTTCTTTTTTCAGTTGATTATTGTCTCTCCTTAATGCCGGGAAGTGTGATTTGTCAAAAGGACAATCTACAAATCTCGTAGTGAATAAATCACCCGTAGTTGGTTCAAGATATTTAATAATTGAGGGTGATTCATACCCGACATAGATGTCCAACCTTATTTGAGGTCCCTTTTTAGTTCTATTAGGTGACATAATTGGTACATGAGTTGCACACCCAAAAAATTTCAAATAGGAAATATTTGGTTCATTTCTAGTTATAATTTGCATAGGGGAGTAGCTATGATAGCATGTTGGTCTTATTTTCAGAAGTGTTGTAGCATGCAATATAGCATGTCCCCAAGCAGAAATGGGGAGTTTTTATTTAATTAACATAGGTTTTGTAATTAATTGCAATCTTTTAATGAGTGATTCAGTTAGACCATTTTAAGTATGTACATGAGGAACATGATGCTCTATTGTAACTCCAATGGATGTACAGTAATCATTAAATGCATGTGATGTAAATTCTTCAGCATTATTAAGGCGTATTTTCTTTATTAAATAATCTGAAAATTGTGCTCGCAATTTAATAAATTGTGCAAGTAGTTTAACCAAAGCTAGATTGCGAGTTAACAATAAACAAACATGAAACCAGCGCGTTGATGCGACAATTAGTACTGTAAAGTACTTAAAAGATCCACATGGTGGATCAATTGGTCCACATATATTGCCTTGAATTCGTTCTAAAAATGTAGGAGATTCAACTCTCACTTTGGCTAGAGTTGGCCTGGTAATTAATTTTCCTTGAGAATAAGCAGCACATGTGAATTCATTTGAATTAAATATTTTCTGGTTTATTAGAGTATGGTCATTTGAATTTTCAATTATTCGCCTTAACATTATGCTACTAGGATGCTCAAGTCTGTCGTGCCAAATAATAAATTCATTAGTAGCCTTTAGACCTACTATATTATGTATTTCAGTCGCATATATTTTTTTGTATAATATAGGTCGGATGAGAAAGTACGTAGTTTTTCAAGTACCATTTTCTGGCCATCTATTATTTGAGTAATTAAGATATATTCATTTTCTTCTTCATTTTCCGTTTCAGTATGATATTCATTTTTCCGATTATCATTAAAACTTAGCAGATTTCTTCGAGCCTTGCTCGAGAATAAAGCATTCTCAATTGCAATTTTGGTTCCTTTAGGGAGAAATATAATTGTTTTGCCTGAACCTTTAATGCAATTGGCATTACCGCTTATGCTTTTTACCACGGTCTTTCCCATCTTAAGGTGGGAAAAAAAATTTTGCTTTTCAAAATATTGTGCGTTGTCCCACTGTCAATAAGGCAAATGTCGTCTTCAATTTTGGCATTCATGTCTTTTGTAAGACAAAAAGAAGGTAACACCAATATTAGTACAATATATATTATAGAAAATTACAATGTATGGGGTTTTGCCAAAAATATTATAAGTACATAAGCACAAATATATTAGAATTAACAGTCTAAATTATTCATTTAGATGCCATCAATGAAGTCATTGACTTCTAGATGCGTGATATATTTATTTAGGATGTCATCTCGGGTTGCCAGATTTGCTTCAGCTTCGACCCTTTCTCTTTTCTTCGAAGCCTGATACAATTCAGCTAAATGACTAGATGTGTGACAGACTCAGGCCCAATGACCCTTAATCCCACATCGATCACATGGTTCATCATTTTTAGGCCTAGGATTATACATTTGTTGAGGTCTATTTGACATATTATTATTCATTCGATTTTGATCAAAATGGTGCATGTTTTTGTAGTCATTTTTGCGTCCCCGGCCATGGTGTTGATTTCGGCCATGGTCAACACTAGTTGGTCGAGTTTCATGATTTCAGTGATGAGCTCGGAGCTCGGAGTATCTTTTGAAACTCCTTTCATGGTACTGTTATTGTAAGACCGTATTTGAGGCATGGAATGTAGAGAATGTCTTTTCTAGCATGTCTTTTTCAGTTATTTTTTCTCCACACAACTGGAGTTACGATGTAATTCTAAACATTGCGGAGTTATATTCTCAGACAGATTTAAAATTCTAGACCCTCAAACTGTGCCATTCACTCCGAGCTTTGAGTAGTACAATCATTCTAAGATGATCATATCTCTCTTTCAATTTCTGCCATATCTCTAGAGGAGATTCGAGTGTAACATATTGTAATTTAAGTGCTTCATCGATATGATGGCACAGGAAAATCATGACTTTTGCCTTTTCCTAGCTCGATGGCTTTTTATCGGGGACAATAGTTTCCTCTAATCCCATGGATGCAAGATGCTGATAATGTGTTGTAAAACAACGGACTATTAGCTAATAAAAATACTAAATAAGTAAATAGTTGGAGAATGATATTCAAATATAAACACAGTGCAGAGAGTGCAGAGAGTGCAGAGAGATTAAGAGAGAAAATTGAGAGATCTATATATTATCCATCATAGAAAAGCCTATTTATAAGGATGGAGGGTTACATACATATTGTCACATATATGCTCATGTGTTTGAGAAAAATTAACATCCACTTGTTAATATGTTGTTTCATAACAACATACATAATGACACATTAGTATACACTTGTAAGATACATTAGTATGTGTCATAATTAAATCATCACATGCAAATATTATTAACATCCACCTGTTATTCTCTTTATTTTATAACAGTAAAATCATATACAAATGTTAAATATATATATATATATATATATTAACATTTATAGTTATTTGTTTGTTACAAGTCAATTGTATTAGAGTTATTTCATTAGACCCTATGAAAGTAAATAAATGAAACAATTAATAAAAGATTAAGTTAATATATGATTGTAAAAAATAAGTTATTTGAGTCAATTAAACAAATTTAGTAGACAAATTGAGCTAAACATAAATGTATTTTTACTAAATTCCTAACATGACAAAAAAAAAAGTAAAATATGTATTTGACCGGACTCACAGTTCAAATGACAAAAATGGTTGCCTAAATGACAAAAATAGTGTCTATAAGAGGTTTCATTTTCACTTTGGGGATAATGTTAACTTCGTTCCTTCACAAATTAAAATAAAATTGTCGGTCTAATTCATTTATTCTTGACTTTGACACTAGTTACAATTAATGAGTTACCCATTTAATTTATTTTGTAAGTAATATTTCTTGAATTGCATGTATTTAGGGATATATTTGATTTGATTATAATGTAGGAGAATTTTGAACCATATGAGGTTTTACTATACCTTCTTAGAAAGTGAATTTGCTTTCCTTTTGCTTAAATGACTTCAATTTTATTTTATGAATGGACCATTTAAGTAAATTGATCATATGTCCCGGATTTCAAATTTTTATACATTACAATCTAATTTCTTTTGGTCAACAAGCCACTTGTATATAGATCTATTTATTTTATTTTTGTCTCTACTACTTGGCCCACAATTAAAAAAATACATAGTCAACACATGCTTACAAGTCAGAAAGTGCGGCCATTTTGTATGGATTGATTTGAACTTATTCTCAGATTTCATTTGAGAGAGAAATCACCATGGTTGATGCAGCTCTAATAAGAGGTTTGCTTTCAAACTTGGTACCTCTGATTAAGGATGAATTCTCATTGTTTTGGAGTTTTAAGAAGGAGGTTCAAAAGCTATCGAGCACGCTTTCTTCAATTTGTGTCGTACTTGAGGATGCAGAGAGAAAGAATGTGCAGGACAAGGACAAACAAACGGAAGATTGGCTGCGGAAACTCAAAGATGTGGCGTATGAGGTTCGAGTCATCATGGAAGACTGCACCTTTGAAGATCTTCGTCTTCAAGTCAACATGCGTAACTCTTCAACCCGGATCAAGGTAACCAACTCAATAATCCATCCTTTTAGCAGTACTTGGACACGTCTAAAAGTTGGTCACAAAATTAAGGATGTTCAAGAGAAGCTAGACCAAATTTCTTCAGAGCGCCAAAAGTTACATTTGCGTGAATCTATTCGTGACTCAAAAGTAGACAAGTTCACTAGTAGTTGGCGTGAAACCATGTCTCTTTCTAGTTGTAATCAAGTATATGGGAGAGATAAGGAGAAGAAACAGATTATTGATATTCTAGTCAATAATACATCTATGGCTTGTGTTGATAAAAAACTATCTGTTTTTCCCATTGTTGGAATTGGGGGTCTTGGTAAAACAACACTTGCTCAAATGGTCTTCAACGATGAGGAGATTTCTAAGCATTTTGAAACCAAAATATGGGTTTGTGTTTCTGAAGAATTTGATATTAAATTGGTGATCAAATCCATCATAGGAGCAACAAATGAAACTTCCTTAGAGATATTGCAGAAAATGATTCAAGATAGATTGAAAGGGAAAAGATATTTGATTGTATTGGATGATGTTTGGAATGAAAATGTTGATGCATGGGATCAGTTGAGATCTATATTAGATTGTGGGTCAAATGGTGCGTTCGTTCTTATCACGACACGTAAAAGAAATGTGGCAAGAATCATGGAAACGATTCAACATTTTCAGTTATCATTACTCTCTAACGATGATTGTTGGCTACTCTTTGAAGAGCGTGCATTTATGTGTGGAACACCAAAAACTCCAAACTTTGTTGATATTGGAAAAGAAATAGCAATAAAATGTAAAGGTGTTCCCTTAGTTGCCAAAACATTGGGAAGTCAATTGGGTTTCAAGAGTGACGTGAATGAATGGTGTGAAATAAGAGATAGTGAGATATGGGAGATGTCTCAAAATAAAGATTTCGATCTCTTATCTATTCTAAGGTTGAGTTACTATGACCTCCCTTATCATTTGAGAAGATGTTTTGTGTTTTGTGCTATATTTCCCAAAGATACTATAATTGAAAAGGAGAGAATAATTCAATTGTGGATAGCCCATGATTTAATTCATACGGTTAAAAATCAAGCAGTTGAAGATATTGGGAATACAATTTGGAAGGAGTTGTGTTGGAGATCCTTTTTTCAAGACGAGAAATTAGATTGGTCTGGACTTCATGAAATATGTAAGATGCACGATCTTATGCACGATCTTGCCCAATCTGTTATAAAAGATGAATGTTATACGTTGGATGCTAATAGCTCTCGTCATGTATCAGTAAAGGTTGAGGAATTTGTCAAAACATCAGTTCCTTCTCTTAAGAAATTTGGAGGGTTGCAATCAATAATGCTTTATGAAAATGTCTCAAAGGAAATATTGAGTGTCTTGAAGGAACTTCCGGCTTTACGTGTCCTTGAAGGCAATGTACAATATCAAGATTTGCGTTACGTGGGAAGTCTAAAATATCTTAGATACTTGTGCATTATCAATAGTGAGATAATAACATTGCCTAATAGTATTTGTGATCTCTTGAACTTACAGACTTTAAACCTCAATCATTGTCCTAAGCTTAAAAGTTTGCCGAGAAATACAAGGGACCTTATTAACTTGAGACATCTTCATTTGGCGAGTTGTTATGCATTAAAGTATATGCCTAAAGGGATGGGGCAATTGAAGCATCTCAAGACGTTAAGCTTGTTTGTGATAGGCAAAAAAGAGAGAGGCTGTCAACTAGATGAATTAAAAGAATTGGATATCCGTGGATCATTGAAAATGATGAACCTTGGAAGAGTTAGTGATGCATCTATTGCAAGAGGTGTAAGTATGGCTAAAATGTCGAGTATCAAAAAGCTGGAGTTGTTTTGGAGATCTAACGATGAAGTTGATGATAATGAGAGCAAGAGTACTAGAGATGAGAAAATTGGTGAAGCTCTAGAGGTTTCATCTGCAAGGCTGAAGATATTGGGAATGAGTGGTTACAAAGGTGTGAATCTCCCTAAATGGGTGGGAAAATCACATCCTTCTCTAACACGCCTTGAGCTTTGGGACTTGGACATTGTGAGTATTATTGCTAGTAGTAGCAATGACAATGAAATGATAGCACTATTCCCTTTGTTAGAGCAACTTTCAATTAGTAAGATGATGAATTTGAGTGAATTGGTGTCATCTAGCTGTTGGAGTACTGGAGCATTTCCTAATCTATGCACGCTGTATATATCTGATTGTCCAAATCTAGGGAGATTGCCGACTCATCTCAAAGCACTCAAACATGTAACCCTTGAAGGTGAATGTTCGGATGAATTGTTATATAGCATCGGGAATCTTACTCACACTCATCTCAGACTAATTGGATTAAATAATGATTTGGAGCACATATTCACAGTCAACAACATGAATGGAAATGAAGTAGTGTTATTCTCTTCATTAGAGGAACTTTTCATCAGTAAGATGATGAATTTGAGGAATTTGGTGTCTCCTACTATTCTTAGTCTCGGAGCATTCCCTAATTTATGCAAGATTGAGATACGTTGCTGCCCAAAGCTAGGGGCCTTGCCACCGCATCTCAAAGCACTCAAAGATGTAAGTGTTTGGGGTGAATGTTCGGATGAGTTGTTATATAGCATCTCAAACCTTAGTGCTCTCACTCAGCTCCATTTACAGGATATGGAAGAAAGAAGTGTTTTATTCTCAGCTGGTAATGAGATACCAACCTTTGCGGACAATAATAATGAAGCAATATTAGTAGGAGTATGCTCAACTTTCCAATCTCTTCAATCCCTGTCTATTTGGCACTGCTACAAGTTAAGGAGTTTGTTTGATGAGGGAATGATAATGCAAGAGACATTAAAGTTTAGTGCCTGCCAGAACCAACAAAAACATCATCATCTTCTCCAAGGACAAACAAAAAGAACAAGAGGTCTCATTAACTCTCTCACGGAATTGGATATTCGTTATTGCCCGGAGTTGATGATATCACTTGAGGAATTTGAAAATCTCAATATTAATAATTCACTACAGAGATTGTGTTTAAGACGTTGTACTAAGTTGGTGTCTTCAGAAGAAGCGGACGATTTTATCACACTCCTACGTTCCCTTCGAACAAGACTTGGTCGTGAGAAGTTCAGAATAGATACTCTATTGGAAGAGGAAGAGCAGAGCATAGTGGCCATATAAGAAAATTTGGTATGTAGCTAAACAATTACATTCTTCCATTGCAGAGCTCTGTTTCTATGAGTTCAGAGTAAATATTCTTCCATTGCAGAGCATGTGAACTCTTTTGATGGATTTTCTTACATTTAACTATAGTTTTCCTAGTTTTTTTGATAATGGAAAGAAAATGTGTATTAGGTGTTGTCCTAAGTTGGTGACTTCAGAAGAAGCGGAAGATTTTAAGGCATTCCTACGTTCCCTTCGAACCAGACTTGGTCGTGAGAAGTTCAGAGTAGATATTCTATTGGAAAAGGAAGAGGAAGAGAAAGAGCAGAGCATAGTTGCCATATAAGAAAATTTGGTATGTAGCTAAACAATTACATTCTTCCATTGCAGAGCTCTGTTTCAATGATTTTATTTTTATCATCAACATAATTCTAACTTTCTATCGCTTTAGGTGTTTCTTTCACCATCTTCTTTCCACTTTCGATTCCATTATATAATGTCATATTCACAATATAACATATGTTATAATGTCATATTCACAGTATAACATATGTTATATAATGTTTTGCATCAGGAAAATTCAGGAATCTTCTGCTGGTAGAAAGTGGAGAACTTATTGTTGATGCATCAAACTATGAATAATCGAGACAGATAAGCCAAATATTGTATAAAAGGATTTGATCTAATTTTCTTTGCACTTTTAATTTTATTTACATATTTGATTTGATGCATATATAATTAAATCTTTGTTGATCAGAAAATGTGTACAGTTTGGTGAGCTGTTATTGAGACTCTTGATTTATGTTTGATAGCCATGAATCTCTTACAACATCTAAAATTTATAGTTTTTAGATCTGTAAAAAAAACTGTTTATACTATTAGATCTTAAATGATTTGGGAGAACCTCAATGAATCTACATTCAAATGACATTTTAATGAATGAATATCTCAGTGCTTCAGATAATCCTCTTGTAACTCAAGATGATAGCTTTCTTAATAATTCTTAATGTCTAGACAATGACTCTCTCTTAGAGCTGTTTGATATAGGTTTTCTTTTTTGAAAATCTTCCTTTGATGAAAACAGGTAAATTATTTGGGTAAATGGATAGAGGATCTATTGCAGTATTTTAGTTAATGATTTGAAAAATAATAATTGATCTAGAACTTGAAACATATATAGGTTTGTCTTTCTGAAAATTCTTTTATCATATATAGTCTTCAAATATTACACTTTTCACTTTTCAATATCATATATACATTCAAATCTAACCTAATTGTTCAGCTTATTTGTGCAGGAAAACAATTATAGTCAAGAACAATGTCAAATTTCTGAAAAATCCAAATCTGTCAGTCTTAATAATAATAGAAATTGCAATGAAAAGAAAAAAGTATGTAGAAGACATAAGATAGATTTTAATGTGAAATCGAAGATGAGTTATAGATTTTGAAATGGTCTTAAAACTCTAAAGTGAGCTGCCATTGCTAGCCAATTCATTATAATTCAAAATTACACATATTTTTAGTACGCAATAGTGCAATAGTAAACTATGTATCCAAAGGCAACCATTTCCTAAATTGCTTTCATGGCAACAATCCACCTCCCTCCAATAACAACACAAATTCTGAATTCAGACTAAAACTCTCAAATCTTGGTTTGTGTTTAACCCACAATGTCTTTAAGTATTGATCATATAGAAATATTAAGAAACTATCCATAAATTTAGAAAATGAGACTAAGTTAAAGTTTCTAAAATTTTAAATATGATATCATCTGAATATGACAAAAAAATGTGTTTCAAATTATACATCATGTTAGGTTCACAATCAAATTTAGATACACCTTGAATATAAAAAACTTAACAAAGAAATAGGGAACATTAATGTTGCATGTCTAGTGATCAAGACATTGAACTCTAAATTCCCTGAGTTTAAGTCTTGGTGGGACCTTTTTTTTATAATCTTTTTGGAAAATGTCTCTTTACATCCGTGAATTGGGAGCGATTTTTCAAATCCATGGGGTTTCTTAATTTTCATGTGGAATAGAAAGAGATCAAGTAATTGGCGCTTATTAAAGCAAAGGGTACTCGGGTTTCTTCAAGTGTTTCTTCGCTACAATTGTGTATCACATTTGAATGGAGCGAAATTCACGAGCTTTAACAAGAGTTCGAAGCAAAGGGTACTCGATTTTCTTCGAGTGTTTCTTCGCTAAAGTCGCGATAAACTCTTTTTCGTTTGTTTGATATCCGATTGATTTTAATTTGGTATTTTTTTTTCTTCAAGTGGTTGTATGTTTCCATTTTTATTAGGGTAAAGGTTATTTGACTTAATTTCAAAACTCTATGTTTTGTTTTATTGTGAGTTTTTTTTAATAAATAACTTACTCGTTTTCTAAAAAAAGAAAGATTGAAATATTTTAAAACTACCTAATAAGACTAATCATAGAGACATTTTGAGTAAATATTTTATATTATTATTTTATTATTGTATTAGATAAAATTAGTATTTATTCAATTTAAAGCAATTTTTGAAGTGAAATAATTATTATTATTATAATTCATTCAACATTTTTCGATATGAATTATTCCATTTGAGATTTTACTCGGTTTAACGCGAATTAGATAGAGCTTTTATTTTTATCCCCTAACTTGATTTTGTCTAGAACACTAATAAACGCAATTAATATACACTAATCTTTTCCTCTTTGACTTCTTACTATCATTTATCGGTTAACCAATAATATCATTTCTTACCTAATAAATCTCTCATATTACTAATCTTGTGACCTCACTTCTGCACTTAGCCATCTCAACAGTACCAATATTTTTTACCATCATTTTTGACAAACCAACCATCTCATCATATCACAAACCTCTTAACTCTCACTTTTTTGTTAAAACAACAAATTCATTCATATATTTAACCATCAATATTTTTTGTTCTCCAATGAATATCTCAGTACTAATCTTTTGACCTCACTTTGAGTATTTTGTACCTCAACAATCTCATATCATTATTGCGACCTCTTTACCCTCATTTCAGCAAATCAACCACCAATCCAATTGACATCTCATTTTGTGACCTCACTTTTACACTTCAGTCAACCAACCATCTAAGTCACATATTTAACCACTAATATTTTTTTCTCAATGGACAACTCTTATTAATGTCTTTTATCCCTTACCAAACCAACCACCAAAATCTCAATTGATTTCTCCATCTCATGACCTCACACTTTCAAATGTCTCTTATCCCTCGGCAAATCAACCACCAATCCCAATCGATCTCTAATATTGTGATCTCACACTTCGGTCAATCAACATCTCATTCACATATATTTTTAACCATCAATCACAATCGACCTTTAATCTCGTGATCTTACAATCTTTTGTTATTGGATTCTTATCTTTTAGAACACTAACCACCAATCTCAATCTTACCGGTTTTTTATCCTTTGTCAAACTAGTTACTAATCTCATCGACCTCTCATCTAGTGACCTCATACTTTCACATGCTTCTAATCCCTCGACAAACCAACTACTAATCACAATTGACCTATAATCTCGTGACCCTACGATCTTTTGTTACCGACCTCTTATCCTTTGGCAAACCAATCACTAACTCCAATTGACATATCATCTCGTGACCTCATTTTTTCACACGCCTTTTATCTCTCTTCAAACCAACCACCAATTACAATGAACATCTTCATCTCGTGACATCACATTTTTACACGCCTCGTATCTCTTGGCAAACCAACCACTAATCTCAATCACACTTTCACACGCCTCTCTTATCTTTCGGCAAACCAACTACCAACCTAAATCAACCTTTTATCCCTCGATAAACGAACCTCCAATTCAAATGTTATTGGCCTTATTCATTGGTAAACCAATTACCAATCTCAATCGACCTCTTATCTCGTAACCTCACACTTTCACACTACATGTCTTTGATCCCTCAACAAACCAACCAAAAATCATAATCGACCTCTAATCTTATGACTTTACGATCTTTTGTTACCGAAATTTTTATCCATTTGTAAACCAACAACCAATCTTAATGTTAACGACATCTTATTTCTTGGAAAACCAACTACGAATCCAAATCACATTTCCACACGTCTCTTATTTATCAATAACTCAACCGTCAATCTCAATTACACTTTCACACACCTCTTATCCCTCGGCAAATAAACCACCAATCTCAATCTACCTCTAATTTTATCACCTCATGATTCTTTATTATTGGTCTTTTATCCCTTAATAAACCACATCTCAATCACACTTTCACAAGTATCTTATCTCTTGACAAACAAACTCTCAATCTCAATCACACTTTCACATGCCTCTTATCCATCGGTAAATCAGCTACCAATTCCAATCATATTTTCATACGCCTCTTATCCCTCGGAAAACCAACCACCAATCTCAATCAAATTTTCAAACGCCTCTTATTCATCAGAAAACCAACCACCAATCTCAGTCACAGTTTCACACGCCTCTTATTCTTCAGTAAACCAATCACCAATCTCAATCATAGTTTCACACGCCTTTTATCTTTCAGCAAACCAACTACCAATCTAAATCGACCTCTAATCTTGTGACCTCACTATCATTTGTTATTGGTATCTTAGCTCTCGACAAACGACATCTCAATCACACTTTCACGCGTCTCTTATCCCTAGGAAAACAAACCACCAATTTCAATCGACATTTAATCTCGTGACCTCACACTTTGGTCAATCAAATATTTGTTTCAAATTTTATAACGACCCTCATTTGTTACCGACATATTATCCATCGACAAACCACATCTCAATCACACTTGGTTAAAAGGTTGTACTTGTTTTGTTATGTTAAAAGTTCGTAACATACGTATAACATTTTTAATTTTATTTTTATCTATTTTAAGTTTATAACGGGTTAACCCACGATCCGACCAAAGTATCAATTTATTCTCACATTTATATTCAAACTAACCATCGCTCTCGACCCAACAAACCAAGGAAATTCAAATTAAGCATTATTTATATATATATTAGTTAGATAAAAAATTAAACTTATTATTATGAACGTCGGACGACATTCAAATTTGGTGTTTTTAAAATATAAAGTCTTACTTATTTAATTAAAGGGTTATACTTGTTTTATTATGTTGTAAATCTCGAAACATATCTAACATTTTTAATTTTATTTTTAACCATTTCAAGTTTATGGGTGGTTCAACCCACGATTCGACCCAAATATCAATTTACTCTTAAATCTATATATCAAAATTAACCACAACTTTCAACCCAAAACCAAACAAATTCAAATTAAGCATTATTAAATATTATTATTATTATATATATATATATATATATATATATATATTATTTTTTTTGAAAGAAAAAAATAATATACAATTCAAATATGATTTGTTATGGTGTTAGCTTTTTAAATAAAATATAATAATATGACAAAGAAATCTTATGATCTAGGTTGATTTGTGAAATAAACTGGATGGGTGCTTGCTCAGTCAACCATTCATTTCTGAAATGTTAAATCTTATCTCCATTCATATTTCCTAGACGAGAGAGAGAGAGGAAGAAGATAAAAGAAGAAGAATGTCTATAGTACTAGTGTTAGCTCCAAATACTCACATATCGTACATGGTGGAATCGAACGACAATTGGTTCAACCAGAAAGAGCAACAATCGTTTGTTGGTAGTAAAAGAGGATTACTAGGATCTTCTACCAATTATAATAACAAAACTTGGTCAGGAAACAGGAAAAACAAGATTAGCAGCAGGAAATTATTAGATTGGAAAACGCATGCTTTTTGGCCGGATTCCAAGCCTGTCGTGTTAGAAATGGAGTCCATTCTTGATTCTGAGCAGCTCGACCAAGCATTGCTCATGGCAGACAATCTCTCTCAACCCATCATCATCGATTGGTCGGTCTGCCTGCTCTGTCTGTTGCTCTGCTTAATTAATTAACTCATCATATTCTTGATTCTTTTCTAACTTATTCTCTCTCAACTATAGGATGGCATCTTGGTGTCGTAAATGCATATACCTGAAGCCTAAATTGGAAAAATTGGCTGCAGAATATGATACTAGGATTAAATTCTTTTGTGTTGATGTCAACAAAGTACCTCAAACTCTAGTAAAACGTGGAAATATATCTGTAAGTCTACTTCTGTCCAATTATAATTATAATTCTTTCTTCCCCAACTGATTTTGTTCACAATTTTATTATGCAGAAAATGCCAACAATCCAGGTCTGTTCATTCCATTCCTAACCCTTGTATTAATTAGTTAAATGAAGAAGTAAAGAGACTGACTTTGAATTTTTTGTTTCTATTTTGTGGCCTGGGGGAGCTGGTCATCCAGCTTTGGAAAGATGGGGAAAATAAAGCCGAGGTTATTGGTGGGCATAAAGCTTGGCTTGTCGTGGATGAAGTCCGGGAAATGATGGACCAATATCTAAAGTAGTTAGCAACCACTCTCAAATCCAACTTCCTTTTGAAGAAGGCAAAGGCAAAAGCAAAAGCAAAAGCAAAAGACTATTGTTTCTATCATGTATAGTTTTGATTTCCCAATCCCATGCTATTTCATTGCATTATCCATCGTCAAATTGCAGATAAGATATAGAGTTACCATCGTCTGTACATTTTAAAACTACACTTGTCAAAACTGGTATTGAACCAATTAATAGACTAAAAAGAATAGCAGCCTCCAGAATTTGCTCTCAGTTCTCACTTGGGTGGACAAATAATTCATGAAAAAAACAGTTACACATAAATATACAGTCTCCACTTAGATGGTTTCGGCCTTTTTCATTCTTTTTGTTGCAAATGTTTCCGCCACTAGTAGAGGAAAAGCAATAGTTGCATCGCAGTGTACCTGTTTGGGAAAAAATAATTTAGTGGAGAAATATAGCAGTGTTGGGATCGTAATTGAGTAGTAAATGAAAGTAAAGACAGATAAAAACCTTAACGGACTTGGCAGATCCTTTTATTTTACCCCATGACACTGCTTCATCTGGACGGGCTCCAGAATCACTCCCATCGAACTCCTGTGCTGTATTGATGAAGACAGCAAAATCTGCACCATTTCGCATCATATTGGCATTGCAAATGTGATGCTTTGGCAGCCCACCTCCAAGAATTATCATTCCTGTTTTTCTAGAATTTGCATGGACAGCTTCACCATTTATAGCCCTAATATCTGTTCATTTACAATATAGATTATGTATTGAAGGCATGCGTGTTTACTACTTATTACAAAACCTAAGATAATATTTACCAAATATTGTTAATTTGTTTCTTCATGCATGTTTACCTTGCACAATGTCAATGATTAGACCAGGGTTTCGGAAAGAATGAAAATATAACATATCTCCAAGAGATCCATCAGTTAATCCAGGACAAAATACTGGAATATTATTCTGCAACGCACACAAAATGTAATAAAAATCTTAAACGATATACAATCCAAGAGATGGGAGTCAAAAATTGATTGTCATATTAACGATATGCAGAGAGAAGATACCAACCTTGTATGCCCAATAAAGATATGAACTTTCATTGTTAATTTCCTTTCCAAGACGTGCAATTACTTTAGATGGTGTCCAAGATACGCTCTATATGCAACAAAGAAAACAAAGTATGAAAATACATTATTAGGACTAAAGTGCAACTTCATATTCTTTCAAAATACTCAAACAAATCATCAACTTATAGTTAGAAAAAAAAATGATTTGGAAAACTGTCACATGATTATCTTTCCTTTATATCAATCTAGGCAAAGAAACTAATTTCTCCTTTATGACCATACAAACTCTAAGTTAATAATGATGAGCAAGTCAAAGATCAATGACATAAACAAAACAAAAAATAGTGCATGAAAGTAATAAACCTTTGACTTCTGCTCTTCCAGCATCTGGTCAAAAATTGGGATAATCCAATCCTCAAATTTGCAGTAGTTTTCATTAGGAACCAACAAGTTACCAATGCGGTTGAGACCTTTTGAGCGCAAATGAACTCCAGGAAGAGAAAAATCGCCTTTGTATGTTGGAGCAAGGCACTTTATAAGATCCTCTTCTATGCCACCTGCAGTGGTAACTACAACGTCGACCTGCATTTAAGGCATCCATTAAGCAAGGCAACATAGTTCAATTGGTTGTCTTTGCCAAGCCATTCTGAGTATAACCACTGGTTTTACAGATTTGAAACCTAAAAAGTTTTCTTATTCATGATGGTCAACTACTTAAAGCTGGTGTCTTAATCCAAGCACTAAAATTGTATTTGTTTATCTAGTTCTCTTTCTTTATTAAGCAAGTAAGATTTAACCCACTACACCTCAACAAAGAATGTAAGCAATTGGAATAAACAAGGTAGAACATTTTTCTTCACAACTAACCATATGATGCTCAAGCAGGAAACGAACTGTGTCTCGAACGCCAGATGAAATCAGATTGGAAGTAAATCCTAGAAAAACCTTGGTTGTTACAGATTCTCTATATGCTGGATTCATCTCCTCAGCACTGCAATCTTCAGCCAGTGGCTCGTTAGACAACCTCCAATCAAGCTTCAATATTCAAGGAAAACCAAATTCAACAGAAATAGAACCCGTATTAATTTCAAAGAAGGAAGATCGATAAAGAAAATAAATAAATGAGAGACAAGACAATTTAAACCATTTGATTGATAAGTTCAATTGCATCTCCGAGGTTGGAAGCCTGAAAGCCAGTGGAAACCATTGATTTAAGAAGCTCGTGGTAGTTCACACCTTTATTGAAGTCATACCCCTCTATCTTAATGCAAGAGCCTTCCAAAGACTCTGATTCTTTGAAAACAACAGAACGAACAACGTCTAAGAGAGGCTCTTGTGTTGCTCCCTCCATCTTTATTAGTACAAATGATCTACACACAAGTGGGTCGTAACAACTATCAACATCAGGATCCCTATATTTCGAAAGTAATCATGGCCGGAAGGATATACTTACTCTAAGAGAAGGAGGCAACTGCACAAAAAGTGGACGACCCTCAGCCTCCGCCTCACTGCAGGGGATCAGATAAAACTAATTAAAGTTTCGATGTGTAATCCAATTATCACATAGAACATACACAATCATGGAGAGTGGTGCATTTAAACCTTAAACCATCATATTCAATCATCTAACCTCAATTACATAAGAAACAGTATCTACGACGATATGAAGATTTGCATTGGAAGATATCTAATACCTGATTCCTGGTCCTGTCCTAGCGGCAGTCAGCAGCAGAGTCGATTGTGAGGACAGAGTGAGTTCTCGGAACAGGTCCAAGTGAGTAACCGGGGTGGAGAAGATTGACGGAGATTTATCAAGTAACGACAGCTGAGGAAAGGCTGTCTCTGAAGTCTCAACCTCAAGTCTAGCTTCCAGGTAAGGTTAAATTTACTTAATTTGTCTAACAAATGGGTCCCTGAAGATCAAAGAGAAACATTTTACCCATTCAAACATAAAAACAAAATTAGGTGAATGAAGAGGGTTGAGAGATGAATCGAGCTGCCACAATTATACATCAAAACTGGGCCGGCCATGGTGATTGAACTGCCCTTGTCTCATTTTCTTCATTAATTGTTTTTTCAACTTGACTAAAAGGGAGAGAAGTTTGATTTTTTGCATTAAAGATTGAATCTACTAAAGATTTAAATTAACATTGCATCAAAAACAGACAAAACCTCACTCAATTATCATTCTTTGTCCTAGTACCTATAATAAAAACAAGTTTCTTTCTTTTCTTATTACATACACATTATTTGCATTTAAACATAAACTAACCTAATCAACTAAACAAGAACTAATTTAACCTAAACTAACATAATTACAACAACCCAATTAAACTAATCAGGTAATCAAACAATATATAGAGCTTATAGACACAAAATACAAACCATTCTACCGAAGGAGAATACAGTTACCGCAGGAATGTATGGAGGATCGGATGTTGAAGTGGTTCTTGTGAAATAGATGGAGGGGTTGCGAGAGACACCTTTGACGGCAAGTGTAAGTTGCAGTCGTCCGGATTTCAGCTGTTAGCCGGCCCTATATAGGAAGAGGAAAGAAGGAGAAAGACACAATTTTTATTTTAAGATTCGCACATATATATATATATAAATAAATAAAGAGAGATCAATTTATTTATATGATGATTTATACTCTTTTTTTTCAAGATTTAATTTTTAAATTGCTCTTAAAGTTTAAAAAAATATCTTTATATTAATTTTAAAATTAATATTTTTGCTTAAATTTATTTTTAATCTTTATTTATTTATTTGTTTTTTTTAATAAGGTTTTTTAATTGATTTTTTTTTAATAATATAAAGATGTTTTATTATTTATTAAAAAATATTAATATATATAAGAGTATATTTAATTTTGTTTACTATATTAATAGATAATGAATAATAATTTTTTAATAAATATTATATATAATTAAACTTTAATATGCATAATTAGAACATAATTTTTTTTTATTTATTAATTACACACATAATACAATCAAAACATATATATATATATATTTTGTTTCTCTAAATATTCAAAAATCAAGAATTTATATTTATCATTTATAAATTTAAAATTTATTTTAAATCAAGAATTTATATTTATCATTTATAAATTTATTTTAAAACGAGGGAAGTGGAGATTAACGTGACACTCACGTCATTCCTTCACTAGCACTCTTTTTCAAATTCTCTCTACCAATCATTTCTTTTCTTTCATAAAAATTATTTAAAATAAATATAAATTACATATTATTATTTTATAAATAATTTAAATAAAATAACATCTTTTGAATTTAAAATTATAAATTAATTTTTTTTTCAAAATAAATCATAAATTTTAAATTTAATAAAATCTTAAAGATTTAAAGAATTTTAAAAGACTAGATTTTGTTTCAATCTGATGGGCTAATGCAGATCATAAAAGGAAACAAGAAGAGTATTGACTGTGCATGCAAGCAAATTCATGTCACAAAATAAAAAGAAAACACTACTGATAGAGTTGAAGTATTATCTTCACACTCAGTTGTTGTTCTTCTTCCTAGTTGAAGTTCTTCTGGTAACTTCTGCTTTTTCATTACTCTTTATTACTACAAGCTCCTCCTCCTCCTCCTCCTCCTTGGTTTCAGCTTCAGGAGTCTCATCTCCATTCCAGCAATCAAATGCCCTAACTATGTAAACCTAAAAAAAACACATTTATTGAATTTATTATTAGCTCATGTAAGTTACATAACCATTAAACAATAAACATGAAACAGCAAGCAGTTACCTTGAACCTTTGGGGTTGTACCAATTGGAAAATTAGAGCATCACCATCATCAAGTTTGTGTTCTAATGCAAATCCTCTCCACCCACCACTAAGACCTGCTCTTTTTCCAATATAAACTGCATTATACTCTTCCCCTTTCTCATCTTCCAATACTATATCCACAGTATCTTTAGGCAGATAAGTTTCGCAGAATCTTGATGGCAGACCCTTGTAAATCAATCACAACAACAACAACAAATTGAGATTCATTTATTCATTTTTCATTCATTCATTCATTCTTCTAATCAACACTCACCAACCAGAAGCAACTATAAACATGAGACCGGACCATGGATTTCACAAAAGATGGATCATTCGAAGAAGAAGACAGCTTGATTTGCAATGAATCTGCACACTTGATTGCCTTTTGCCTTTCTTCGTATGAAGCTGTTTTTATTTCATCCAATGGCCTTGCTATATAGCTGGAATTTCAATTGCATATATAGTTAATAAAAATACTATTTCTTTTTTCAATATCTATCTGCTAATATTCAAACAACAACTGCCCCCTTCTAATCTACAAACCTTGCCCAAGAAGAACTAATCTTTGATCTTTTTCGCACTTGTGGAAGCGCTATATCAAGCTGGAATCAAAATGTATAAATATAAATTAACTTCTGATGAAGAATGGGACATGGGAGATTAAATTAGTCAAAGTGATACTAACTTCTTCACAATACGAAGGCACTGGATTGCGTTCACGGCAAGAACGCCTTGGCTGTTTTGCGTAGATATTTTCTGATCTCGACTTTTGAACTCGTTGCTGATGATGGGTAAGTAAGTAAGTAAGCAAGTAATCAAAAAGATTGAAGAAGAACATGGATTTCTTTCGTCTTTGAACTAAAAACTTACCACAGATTTCTTTTCTGGTGTTTTGAGATTCGATAGACTCTTTGCAATTTTCAAGATGCCTAAATCCTTGAAAATTCATACAAAAAACATAAACTTTTCTCAGCTAGCATGAACCTATTAATTTGTAGCACAAAGAGAATCCATAAACCATTCCATTACCTGAAAACGCTTATTGTTATCTTCAAGACGCTGTTTACGAGCTTCCTCATAGGTGTTAATATTTTTCTTGTCCATTGTTTGCAAGACTTGTTCTAAAAATAATATATATGCTTCTTCCTTTTTGTTAACCTAGTCTAGACTCTAGATCGTCATCTGCGACCTAAAAACCTTCCATAGCACCAAACATCAGCTTATGAAACAAGTTCTGCAACCCTCTGAAGGACGCTTAAAGAAGAACAGTCAACAGTATCTTATGAAATAAACTTTATGAAGTGAAAACAGAACGAAACCCGCTCTAAGTTATGGCAAAACACAGAACAGAAGAAAGTGGATATATAAATGAAGAACCCAAGACTTCAAATAATAAATCAAACCTGAGAAAGGATGGAGGATTACCAATGGCTGCTGCATACAGAGATTGAGACGGCGTGGCGGTAAGCTGGACTAAGGGTTTGCTGCTTACTAGGAGACCTGAGCTGACTAGTGTCGAGTGTGGCAAATTAAGGTTATTATAACCTATATCATGTTTTTTAATTCAACTAGAACAATTTATTACATACTATAATAGTTTAAAACAAAATTAGAACTAGGTTTAATTTATGACTTTAAAATAAGTAATAATGGAGTGAATCCAAACTTTTGAATTATTGAAGAACTAGGTTTGGTAGATAAAAATGACAAGCTTAATTTATTTTTGATGTGTATATAAATTTTTTTAAATAATTTTTTTTAATAATTAGATGCCTTAAAAGAGTAGATAAAAGAGTAATGATTGAGGGAACGAAAACTTTTGAATCATCGAATAATGAGTCATATTAAACTGAAAATAACACGTGTAATTTATTCTTTTATCGTAATATAAATTTTTAATTTTTTATAAATTATTAAATTATATTATTTTAAATATATTTATTAATTTAACAATTTATAATATACCTTAATATAATAAATATTAATAATTAAGAGGACATTTTGAGCCTAAAACAATATGTTGAACTTACTAAATTTATATATAATAAATTTACTCTTCTCTGGTTTATATAATAAATTTTATATTTATTACAATTTTTATATTTTATATTTTTTAAAATTTTAAAATATATAATTTAAAATAAATTATAGAAAAATTAAATAATTAGACAATTTCTAATATACTTGAATAGTTAAACAAATATAGCAATCTATTGTGTCAAAAATAATAACTAATTAAGGAACAAAATAACAAGTGTAATTTATTTTTAATACAGTTTTTATATTTTTAAAATATATATTTAGATATTTAATTCAAATAAATCAGTATAAATTATATAATTTTAAAAAATATTTATTAATTAATGATTTATTAGATATAAAGAAACTTTTGAATAATTGAAGAATGAGTAAGAAAATAATTTTTAACTAAAAACAAAACAAAATAGAGTAAAATAAGAAGTATAATTTATTTTTATTTTGTTTATATAATAAATTTTTTAATATTTTTTAATTGTATATTTAGATATTTAATCTAAAATGAATTATGTATAAAGTATATAATTTTTATTTTATTAATTTAACCATTTATACTATAATAATTATAACCATTTACAATTAAAAGAGTAATAATTGAGGTAAATGTAATTTATTATTCTTTCAGTTATAAAATAAAAGTAAATAACAAGTGGAATTTATTTTTCTCTCAGTTATATAATAAATTTTTATATTTTTTACAATTTCAAAATATATATTTAGATATATAGTTTAAAATAAAGTATGTATAATTTAATAATTTTAAAAAAAGATTAACAAAACAAAATAAATAACACTTGGAATTTAATTATCTCTTGTCTATATAATAAATTTTATATTTTTTAAAATACTTAAATATATATTCAGATATTTAATTTAAAATAAATTATGTGTAAATTATATAATTTTTTTTTTTATTAATTTAACAATTTAAATGATACTTGAAAAAAACTTTTTAACATATAATAATGAGTTGACTTTGTCTAACAAAATAAATAAAGATCATTCTCTTATAAATTTTAATATATTTTTTAATATATATTTAGATATATAATTTAAAATAAATTAGGTATAAATTTAATAATAAAAAAATAATTTCCAACATAATTTAATATTAAATTAGAACAAATATAATAATTTATTGTGAGAACAAAATTTTTAGCTAGAAAGCAAAACAAAATAAAGAATAACACAATGTAATAAAATTTTAAATATATATTTCAATTTTTTTTAATAAAATATATCCAAAATAAATTATGTCTAATTTATATATTGATATATATATTTATATATATATATATATTATTAATTTAACAAAAATAAATAATAAGTTTATATTTATTTCTCTTGGTTATATAATATTTTTTTATTTAAAAATATATATATATATATATATATATATATATATATATATATATATATATATATATATATATATATCTAAATATATAATTTAAAATAAATAATTTAACAATTTCTAAAAATCTTTATTAATTACAATATATATATATATATATATATATATATATATATATATATATATCATTTTTGTTTCAAGTAGATAAAAAAATAAAACAAAATAAAGTAAAATAACAAGTGTAATTTTTTTGGTGTGTATATAATAAATTTTTATATTTTGTACAATTTTAAAATATATATTTAGATATATAATTTAAAATAAATCATGCATAAATTAAATACTTAAATTTTTATTTTTTACAATTTCTAACCATCTTTAATAATTAGAAAAAATATAATTTTTTATCAAATAATAACTAAGCGAACAAAATTTTGAGAAAAGAAATTAAAGTAAAATAACACATGTAATTTTATTTTTATGTTGTGTATATAACACATTTTTATATTTTTTAAAATTTTAAAATATATATTTAATATAAAATAAATTATGTATAAGTTAAATAATTTTAATAGTTTATATTAATTTAATAATTTATAAGATAATCTAATAATTAGTAATTAAAATCATTTAGGATATTAAAATATGAATAATTGAGGAAACGTAACTTTTAAATTATGAAATAATTAGTTGAACTCGTTAGATTAAAATAAAAATAAGTAACATGTATAATTTATTCTTTATATAATAGATATTTATATTTGTAAAAAAATTAAAATATATATTTAGATATATAATTTGAAATAAATTATGTTTAAATTAAATAATTTTAATTTTTTTTACAATTTCTAACATATTTTAATAATTAGAGTAATAACTAAGTGAATACAAATTTAAGCTAAAAATAAAACAAAATAAAATAAAATAACAAGTGTAATTTATGTTTTTCTTGTTTATATAATAAATTTTTAAATTTTTAAATTTTGTAAAATTTTAAATTATATATTTTGATATTTAATCTAAAATAAATTATGTATAAATTATATGATTTTTTTATTAATTTATAATATAATCTAATAATTAGAATAATTTATAATGTTAAAAAGAATAATTATTGAGGGAACTAGCTTTTGAATTATCTAATGATGAGTTGAACTTGCTTGATTAAACTAAAAATAACACGTATAATTCTTCTTCTTTTGTATATATATAATAAAATAGAACAAATATAACAATTTATTGGGTCTAAGAGTAATAAATAAGTAATATATAAGAGAACAAAATGTTGAGCTAAAAAACAAAACAAAATAAAGTACATGCGTAATTTATTTTTCTCTTGTGTATATAATACAAAAATTAAAGATAAAATAAAATATATATTTAGATATTTAATCTAAAATAAATTATGTATAAATTATATAATTTTAAAAATATTTATTATTTTAACAATTATAAGATATCTAATAATCTAAACCATTTACTATATTAAAAGAATAATAATTGATGTCACTAAACTTTTAAATCATTGAATAATGAGTTAAACTTGTTAAATTAAACTAAAAATAAAATGTGTAATTTATTGTTTATATATATATATATATAATATTATATTTAAAATATATATATATTTAAAAATAAATTATTAAATTATATAATTTTAAAAATATTTATTAATTTAATATTTTAAAAGATACTCTAGTAATTATAACCATTACAACAATTTATGATATTAAAAAGTAATAATTGAGGAATCAAAAACTTTTGAGCTAAAAAAACATAAAAATAGTAAAATAAGACTTGTAATTTATTCTTCTATTGTGTATAACATAATTTTTATAGTAAGAATAATTAAACAATTAATATAAAAATTTATGATGTCAAATAGTAATACTTGATGGAATGAAACTTTTGAAGCATCATGAATTGGACTTAAGAGCTAAATAATAATAATAAAAATAATTCGTCTTGTGTGTATAATTAATTTTTATAATTTTAAAATATAGATTTAGATATTTGTTTTTGTTACTCGCGGATGAACAGTCCATTTAAGGTTGGTGGAACAACTGTGTTGTTTGGATATTTTTTCTTTGCAGATTTCTTCAAATCCTGGAAGGATATATCATAGATAGTGGAGATTCATGTTACAACATGGTTGCGGGAATGATGTCATGCCTTTGGTGTTCGGGCCTAAGCCCATGCTAGAAAAATATCTCATTCGACGTATCATTCTAATGGAGGGAGGCTAACATACTAAAGTCAAGATGTTTAGATGGATCTTTACATTTTGAGAGAATTGGACATATATCGAACCCGCTTAGTTCAACTTCAAGGGTGTCAATGTGAGTAGACATATTGATTGATGCAGTGTCAGTTGCGTCGTTGACTGTGATGACTTGGTCATTGACGATGAACCTGAGCTTTTGGTGTAAGGTAGATGCTAAAGCCCTGACTTGATGAAGCCATGTTCTTCCTAAGATCAAGTTTTAGGAAGGTTGCATGTTGATAACACAAAAGTCAACTTGAAAGGGGATGTCGACCACTCGAACGGTGCCCTTGAAGCAACCCATTATCTCGAGGCGAGAGTTGTCGAAACCTCTGACACACATGTCAGATGATATGATCTTGTCTCGGGATACTCCCAACTTCTCAAGAGTCCTCCAAGGACATATATTGAGAACGGATCCATTGTCTATCAAGACCATTGGAATAGTCTTTCCCTCCATTTGCACAGAAATGTAGAGGGCCTTGTCATAGTTTGATTTAGTTGACGGAAGATCCTTGTCTTTGAAGTTGATCATGTTGTGTTGTGAACTAGCGAATATGATCCATACTAGTTCTTCAAGAGTGATGTTGGTAGGGATATTGTCCTTTCTTAACTCATTGATGACTACTTTCATATGCTTGATAGAGTACATTAGGATTTTCCAGATGAAAATGTTAGCATTTTTCCTTTTTAGTTGGTTTAGGAGACAATCTCCTAGGTTAAAAACTCTAGACTCATTCTCTCATTTGGTTCCTACAGAAAGAAAGTTGGGAGGTGGATGACACATTAACCGGTGTAGTTTTTCATGAAACTGGGTTAGAAATTCGTTCCACCACGTGTTGCCGCGATGTCCATCGAGGCATAAATATGGGGAGTCATTTTTTACATCCACCATTCAGAAGTCTCACTTGAGCGGGTTTGAACTTCTTTTTGGGCCAGAGATCGATCATGTTGATCTCTAGTTTAACGTTATGGATCAGGTCTAGTAACACGTTGGAGTCAAGAGATGATTTTTCAATGGTGAGCATGTTGACTTTGTGATCCGATAGCAGACTGTTTGCTATTACTGGCTTGGCGATGACGTTCTGATCAGTCAAGTCCTAGAACATGTGTTTGAAGGCACTACAACTGTTGGTAGTGTGGCCCTTGGCTTGGTGATAGTTGCACCAAGCATTCTCAAACTTTCCCAAGAATGGTCTATCTATTCTTGGGGAAAGGGGTTTGATGATATTATTTTCCTAGAGAATTTTCATCACTTGACTTAAAGGTATTATTAGGTCATCAAAGACTCTATGGGTCTTGGTGCCTTTGGAGGTGTGACCTTGATAGGGGTGGTTGTACTTACTTTAGTTAATGGAGACTTACTTGGGCTCGCCTTTTGAGGTGATTGCTCCTTCCAAGAAGTGGTTACCTGGTGTACTTTTGTCTTTTCCTTTCTCGGGAAACGACTTGGAGGTGGGGTAGCTTTGACTACTTGTCCCTCTTTCCCCTCTTTCTTGTTAACATCATTGATGTTATTGTCAGTCTTTACCAATTTCTTCATATTTTGGAAGGTTTTCACGGCGAATCCAACATAATATCATCTGTTAATATTTTTCAATATCATATTGATTTGTTGTTGTTCACTCGGGAGGGAATCAATTTCCTCGGTGATAGTTTTACATCTTTCGATAAACATGAAGAATTTCTTATTTTCTCCGTGTTTGACGTTCTTCAACATATTTTCTGGTCGTTCAAGGTTGAGATGCATGAGAAGCGTTACATGAATGCTGCAACCAGTTCCTCTATGCTTTGTAGATAGACTATTTTTTGCTGATAATACTTGTGTAGAGCAACATTGTCAAGGTACTAGGGGAATAAGTGGAGAACAATTGGTTCTCCAAGTCGCAATGGGGTCATTGCAGAGGCGTGTATTTTGAAAAAGACTGACGGGTTTCTTTTTCCTATGTACTTAGAAAGAGCTGGAAGTTTAACGCCTACCAGAATAACTACTCGCTCGGAAGCTTTCATAACGTATTTTCAGTCATGATGTTCTTCAGTGCTTTTTCCCTTAACTAACTTGTTTAGCTGGACTTGCATTTCTGCCTTCATGACTTGAACTTGAGCCATTTAGTGCTCGTATTCTATTAGTGGTGGTTGATCATCCGCTAGAATTTGTTTTTCCTGTGGTCCCAGAGGGTTGATTACCTCATTATTTTGTACCCGTGTAGTTTGGTCGATACCCTCTTCAGAGTCTTCGTAGAGAGAGACTTCTTCTTGAGCTTGTTGACCAGTAGGACGAGAGTTAATGGGAGTAAACATAGTCGGATGGCCTAGTTGGGGAATCGAGAAAAAGAAGGTATGTTTTGAGATGTAGACGAAAATTTCTGATTAGTTTAAGAAGTTGTGATCAACACGAGTTGCTCCGCTACATGCTGCAAAGCTGCATTCATTTCCCTGAATTTAGTCGTAGAGACCATTTCAGGTACTAGGAGTTCTTCGTCCATCTGGTGGCATATGAACGTCCGGTTTTTTTATCTCTCTTTCTAGGGACCGTGTCAGCCGTCGCGGTCGTGGACTGTTGCGAAAAGAGAGATGTGAGAGTTTGCAAATTGTAATACATTACAATGCAATGCATATACACATAAAGTGAATCCTAAAGAATGATCATCTCTTTTTTGTGATTCGATCAACAAACAAAGAGTTGTTATATAAATATACTCGTCGAGTTTGTTACAAACAAGAATCTCTTGTTGATATTTTACGAGAGAGTCTAAAAGGGAAAAGTTCGGGATTATAGACTAGTAGTCCTACTGTAGTTTGTTCCTACACTAGAAGCTTCATCTTCTTCATTTTTCTCCACCTTCTCGTATTCTTCTAAAATGACGGTCATGTAGTTCTTTTTCTCTTTTGGAATACCCATTTGAGAGGCGTTGTGCCATTTCACAAAGTATCTCGTATAGGCCTTGTGATCAATTGGAATATCTATAGTGATGACATTTTCTGTATAAGGGGACATAAAGTCACAACCAAACTGTTTGTAGAGGTCGTGAGTGTAGTAGAACGTAACCCATTCTAAGCCCATAAACATTATTATGGGTTCGTCATTCGTAATGTATGCAATTTTCTTAATGGGATACCATGGGAGCAAATTCTTGACTTCATCGTCATTTTCCACGAGGGGTCCTAGTGAAGCCTTCCTCATTTTTTGGTATTGAAGAGAATGGGACAAGATGTCTCTGGGACATACGGGCGCCAGGCGCCCTAGCTTGTCAAGTAGTCAAATATAGAGGATTAGAGGTGAGCCTCTTCTACTCATGTTAAAGGTTAAGAACGAGTCGTTCAAACCCATTAGTGTTTCAACCAAGATGATACCATAGGGTTTTTTGTTTTCCCTACGCGTGTGGTATGCTACCTCCAGGATTTTGGAGGATGGTTTATTATTTGTTGGATCCATGAAGAAATGGGCCAACGGGACTATCATCGTCATCAGGAAGGATTCCATAGTTAGGGGGACTTGTCCATCTCTAATTTTCATCTTTGTCCATTTCTGGAAGTCGATGACATTGGTTTTTAGGATTGTTTCGGATGTGGTCTTAGTATATCTGTATTCCTCTTGCAAGATCTTCCTTAAGGACATCGCTTCTAAACGTGGTTTTATGTGCATAACATTCTTGTTGTCCATCATAATGATGACTCAAAACTCTTCTATGGTTGGGAACATAGACCTCTATTCCACATAATAAACTCGTCATGTATGGCTCCACCTTCTTTGCATTTGCATCATGAAGTTGAGATTTATTTTAAAATTCGTGAAACCTCATGATGAGGGTCAACCGGTAAATCTTATGGTTCCGCTCATTTTCGTAGAAACTTTTAATCCATAGGATCAATTCAACATTTGTCAGCATGGATATTGTCTGTGTTTGAAATTTCAAAACATTTATAAACATGCGCTTGTTTTGAAAAGAAGGAACATGTTTGAGATGTTCACTTAGACTATAAATGCATACACATAATACATATATAGTAGTCACATAAGGGTTGTAGTGACGAGATTTTGGCTGTTTGGGCACGACAAATAATTGGCTTAGTGATAGTAACCGGATTTTTTTATTCTAGGGGAATCATAAGAGAGTTTCATTCACTAATAGCGGAAGGGTAAAACTGTTGCCACTGGGAATTTCCCCCCAACTCCACAATGCATACATACTACCGGATGACTCATCGCCAAAGGGTTGGGTCGATCCCATGCATTCAAGTTTTTCCTCTCGCAACATCACTTGGTTTGTAACAAGTTGTCATTCCTCATTGACAATCTTTGCACATAACATAAGTGTAGAAGTATCGACTTCGATCGGTTTGTATAACATTTTAATTTTACCGATTATTCTTTCAGTCCTAGTCATGCTTCTAGGTTTTAGCGTTATTTAAAATATTGAAACGCCAATATTTAAATGATGGTACTTGCTGCTGACGACGTTGACTAGGGAGGGAAATACCTGAAGAACATCATTTATTTTTAAGGATGTTATGGCTTAGAAATAAACACCAAACATGCCTTAGTCAAAACATTTTTTCGTGGGAAATATCCCAAAAATATTTTGAAATTATTTTTCAATTTTCGGGATTTTTAGAAAATGGTTTGAGGGTCCAAAAATTACAAAAATAATTTTGGGTTTTGAAAACTGGAACCAAACAGGTCTTAGGACCGGAGTCCTAAGCCTTGGGTTCATTTTTATCGGTCGGAGTCCAGAGACCCTCAGTCTGGGTGCTAAGGACTCTCGGTCCTTGGCTGAGATTACCGGTCTAGATGTATAAACCCATCAGTCCTTGTTAGCCCTGGGCTAAGTTTCTCGGTCGAGGTGTATAAACCTCTCATTCCTGGCTAGCTTAGGGCTAATGCCCTTGGTCCCGGGTTAGGTCTTGGGTAAGGATTCCTTGGTCCTAGGTTTGGACCTCTCAGTCATATGTTGAGATTCCTCGGTCTTAGGTTTTGAAATTCTCGGTCCTAGGTCAGACCTCTATGTCTTGGATTGGACCTCTTGGTCTTGGATGAAAATCCTCGATCGGATTTCTTAGTCTTATCTCAAGAATATCGGTCGAATCTCTCGTTATCGTTGAAATTCTCGGTCCTAGGTTCGAATTTCTCGGTCATAAATTTCGGTATGCATAGAGGATTCTTGGTCAGATCTCTCGGTCATAGGCTAACAAGCCTCGGTCCTCAAGAACACAAAAATGTAGGTTTTTAAATTCGTTTTTTAGTTTGGATTCTTTGATCCAAGTGTTTGGGTAGCTTCACAAAGCTCATAGGAATATGTTGATCATCATCTCAAGGTATCAATCAACCTGGATGACAATCAAATCGTTCAAAACAGTTTGTAATCAAAAATTGGATTTTTAATTTTAAGGCTCTTTTGAGGAGAAAAGAGTTAGCCAATAGCTTCCTTATATCTCATATACTTGATTGGTACAAAAACATTAACATTGTCTGTTTGTTTTGACCAAATCAATAACTAAAAATTTTCATTTTGATCAAACATGACAGGATGGATCAAACATTATTCAAACAATTGCCCAACATCTTTATAATCATGTTAAGAAGCTTTTTGGTTGTGATTCAACATAATTAGCCCAAAAACAACAAACATGATTTTTGGATTTTAAAAATTCAAATTTGGGTTTTTGTTTCTAAGACCGATTGATCGGTTCTATCTTATCCAGATAGTTTCTAAATGATCATAAGATCAATATTTCAACCATAAAACACCATAAACAACAAGCATACAAGCTTATACAATTTGAACTATAAAAACTTCAAATTAAACTATATATATGAATTAGAGGGTGATTGAAACCTTAACAAGGATTGAAGAACACTCATTGATCCTTAGGGAAGCTTTTAGGATGCTTAGATCCAAGCTTTAAGGACTCAAACAGAAAATTCGAAAAATCCAAAAGCTTCAAGCTTTAATGACAAAATTTTGATTTTTTTCGATTTGAATGTGATGAGTTCATTGGATTCATAATGACTTAGGGGGAGTATTTATAAAATCCCTAAGTCAGTTGTGAGCTTTAAGTGGACTAAATCAGCCAAAAGCAATTAATGGCGTTTTGGCTATTCTTCCAACCACTTGAACATATACGGATGAATCACCCCTATCGTTGTAGGAGAATGATCACCGTGGTAGGGTGAACATTTCGGCCTTTAAATCAGCAGAAATGGTTGACTATTGGCTGAGTTCCAAGAAGAGAAGATCAAAGACGGGTCTTTGATCTTATCTACTTCGGCGACGCATTGTTTGGGTGTTATGTCTAATGTTGTTAGCGTTTGGGCGTTCCGTTAGCATCCAAGCTAACGGGGAGTTACCCAATCAGGTGCGGCGTCGACGCGCGTTCTTTCTGTTGCAACGGGCACGCATGGGTCGTTGGATGAGATCTCATCACTCATCTGATGGTCCTACCTTCAGCTGTAGCTTTCTTCCACTAGTTTTAGCTACACCCGATCACGATTATTATTTTTATTTTAAAACTTTAAGGGTTTGTTTGAAATTGATTTTTTCACCTTTTAAATTTAATTTTGATTTTTTTAAATACACAAAATATTAAAATAAATACGGCATATATTTTACCATTTCATCCTAAATAAATAATTTTGGGAGATGAAATGGGTACCTCATTTCATCCTAAATTATTTATTTTAATTCCTGATTTTTTCTAAATTATTTTAAGATAAATGAGTACAACATTTATCCCAAATAATTTTAATTTTATTATTTCGACCATTTTTCTTAATTAATTAGGCTCTAATTATCACAATAATTAGTCTAATTAATTGTTTTAATTAGATTTTGTCCATGGGATTAACTATTTTGATTTTATTTATTCAAAAACAATCAAAATAATTATTTTATTTTCATAAATTGGTGTGTAGATTTTTAGTGCTTACACTATAAGCACTAAAAATCTACACCCCAATTTATAATATTAAAATAATTATTTTGATTTATATTTAAATATATAAAATCAAAATAATTAACTTCATTGCCAAAAACTAAATTCAAACAATTAATTAATATTGTGATAATTAAATCTAATTAATTAAGATAATGGCTAAAACAAAAAAAATAAAATTATTTGGAATAAATGTTGTGCTCATTTAATATTAAAATAATTTTAGAAAAATCAATGGACCAAAAATAAATAATTTAGGATAAAATGTGGTATCCATTTCATCCCCAAAAATTATTTATTTAACCCTAAACTATAAAAATATTTATATATAAATTGGCAAAATATTTGTCATATTTATTTTAATATGTTGTGTATTTAAAAAATCAAAAGTAAAGCCAAAAGGGTGAAAAAAAAAATCATTTTCAAATCAAACCTTAAGCTTTAAAATAAAAATAAATAAATTCGCAATCCGATGTAGCCGAAATCCAGAAAGAAATCTACCGCTGGAACCTCATTTATCGACTGATTCAAAAGTGGAACTTAGCCGTTATTTCACCGTTTTGACTAATTCAAAAGTTGAAATGATCACTCTACCACGATGATCATTTCTCCTACAATAATAAGGATGATTCATCCCTATCCCAACAAATAAGATGAAGAACAACCAAAATACCATAATTGGATTTTGGATGATTCAATCCACTTGAGTCATCCAACCGACCTCAGGAGGCTATAAATAGCCTCCCTAAATAAATCTAAAACCAAGAGATCTACTCTCTAGCTTCAAATCAAATAAACTCAGAAATCCGCCATTAAAACTTCAAACTTTCAGATTTTTTAAAATCTTTGCACGAGGCATTAAAGCTTGGATCTGAGCATTCCAAAAGCTTTCTTAAGGTCCTAGGAATGTTTTCCAATCTTTGGTAAGATTCTAATCACACTCTAATTCATATTTCTAGTTTGAATTTGAAATTTTTTAATTTCAAATTGCATAAGCTTGTAGGTCATCTAGTTATTGAATTTTATGAATGGAAACCGATCATATGATCATTTACAAATATTCATTATAGGTAGAGACAATCAATCAACCTTAAAAGGAAAAACCCGAATTTGAATTTTGTAAAATTCAAAAATTATGTTTGTTGTTCTTGGACTAATCCTCTTGAATCATAGCCAGAAAGCATTCCAACATGATTGTAATGATGTTGGGTAACTGTTTGGATCATGTTTGATCAAATTCAATTTTTTTCAAAATAATTGAAAGTTTTTAGATCTTGAATTGATCCGAACAAACCGTTAGTGTTCTTGTTTTGGTATCAATCAAGTATATAACGTATAAGGAAGTTGTTAGATGACTCATTTCACCTCAAAACCAACAACCTGATTTTTGGCTACAAACTATTTTAAACAAATTGATTATCATCTAGGTCTATTGATACCTTGAGATGATGATCTACATATTCATGGGGGCTTTGTGAAGCTACCCAGACCCATGGATCGAAGGAATCCAAGATCCAATCAAAATTAAAAAACCTGTAATTTTGGTGTTCTTGAGGACCAACAAGTCTGACCTAGGACCAATGATCATCGGTCAAGACTAATGAGTCCGACCGAAAAATCTTAACTTATGACCAAGAATTTCGATAGGACCGACATGTTCGACTAGTGTTCTTCACCTAGGACTGAGAAGTGCAACCAATGATTTTTAAATCAAAGACCGAGATGTCTAACTTAGGACCGAAGAATCTCGACCCAGATCGAGAATTCTCAAACCTTTGACCGATGAGATTAGCCATGGTGGTTCTTACACCTCGAGCGATAAACTCAACCAAGGATCGATGGTCCTTAGCACTCAGGACTGAGGCTTCTTAGCCTAGACCAATGGGTGCGACCGAGGGTTTTGGACCCCGACCGAGAAAAACGAACCCAAGGCTTAGGACCCCGGTCTTATCATTTATCACTTGAATAGAAGGAAGTACAACCACCATATTTTTCTGTTTTAGCAAATAAAGTCCCCGTTGATTTAGATGACCATGTCGAAGATGCCAAAGTTTAGACAAATCTTCATTTTCCATTTTTAATGCACAGTCACTTTTCAATGGAAATGTGAGAGAAAAGGTCTTATCTTTCATTTCGACAGTTTCCACAACCACATTCTTCATTTTGTCAAATATTTTGCATCTTTCATAATCAAAATATACCGAGAAGTCCTTCTTAATAAGTTGTCCAATACTAAGAAGATTATATGAAATATTAGGGACATATAGAATATCCGTGAAAGGCTTTTTGTTACCTCCCAAAGTTGTAACACCAATGGTTCCTTTTCTTTTCGCATCTTGATAAGAACCATCTTCAAGAACAACGGTTGAAGTAATGTCCGAGTTGAGCTCCACAAATATATCTTTATTGTTTGTCATATGGTTGCTAGCACCGCTATCAAGATACCATTGACTTTTTGACTTCTCTTCACCATTTAGAGAAACAAAAATAACATCATAATCTTCTTTCACAAATTTTGCATCATCTTCTTTCTTCTCCTCATTTTAAAATTGACAATCCCTTTGAGAATGATTAGGGATTTTGCATCTTTTGCATTTGAAATAACAATCTTTTGACTCGTGATTTGATTTCTTGCAAATGATACAAGAATAAGAATTACCATTGTTGTGGTGCTTTGCCTTTCCAACCAAATGTCTTCTCATTTTTCTTACCAAATTTGTTGTGATGACTTCTTGAAACGCTTCTGGTACTTGATTGGATTTGAAGGCTTGATCAGTTGATGGAGTAAAAAAGTGATCAATTCTTTGCTCATGTGCTAGAAGAGATCCAGTCAACTCATATATTGTCATCTTGGATAAATCTTTCGATTCTTCAATCGCAGCAACAACATGATCGAACTTTTGAGGAAGGTTTCGAAGAACCTTTTCAACAACCTTTTTATCTTTGATTTCATCTCCGCTGCTTTTTATTTGATTGACAATAGTGGAAACACGAGAAGAAAAATCTTGTACCTTTTCTCGATCCTCCATCTTAAATTATCAAAATCTTTCTTTAAGGCTTGGAGTTTTAATGCGATCGTTTTCTCCGTACCTTGAAATTCATGTTTCAATATCACCCAAGCATCTTGGGCCTTTTTTACTCCAAAATATGAGGGAATATGGTTTTCCCAACTCCTTGTTGAATATAGCGCAAAGTTAGTGCATCTCGTTTTTTGAGATCCTTTTTAAATTTCTCGTATCCTTCTTCGTTTTCATCGGGCACATCGAGTTCTTCTTCATCTATCACATCCCAAAGACCTAGGGATATGAAAAATGTTTTCATTTGACTGCTCCAGAATTCATAGAATTCGCCTTCAAATATAGGAACTTGACTTGGAGAGTATGAGAATAAAGTGATAAATAAGAAAATAGGATTTTAATGATAGAAATTTTAAGTAGTTACAGTTCACTCAATTTCTTATATTGAAAAACAAATGAGTGACCCTTAATTTAAAAGATAAGGTAGAAGGATCTAGAACTCAAAGTAAATACAATTCTTGACATTAAACAATGCATCTCTTGAGCTTCATCTTCTTCTCACGCTTCATCTTCAACTCTTGAGCTTCATCATCACATTTATGTTTTCCAAGATTATTAATTATTTATTATTTTTAACAGTTTCCACTTCCAACTTGTAGAACTTGCAAATTGGATCCGCCACCATTTTGCGTTTCCTTAGGTTCTCAAGATTTACAATTTCGTTATGACTTACCCTCCAAATAAAAAATTATACTTTGGGGAGGACTTTGTTATTCCAAATAAGCTTTCAAAACTCTTTTTTAACCTGTATAGATGAAGATGCTCATTTAATAACAAAGTTAGAATTAGAACACGGTAAATCGAAAATCAGATTTAACAGAGTAATTGTTATCTGACAATGTGGCCAAATTAAGTCTTATAAGACACCTTTGATCAAAAATATCTTTCCTATCTTGATTCAAGTATTTAATTTTCTATCCATTAATTTTGTTTTCCAATCTTTTCAAGATCTCAAAAATTTCTTTTTTTTTCTTTGCTCCAAGATAAATACTTGGAACCCTCAAGATGTCAACTAATTGTGTTTGAATGTTGATTGATATATTTTTTGAAAAAAAACCCATTGATTTGTTAAGATTAATTTGTTGTCCTGAAGTATAACAAATCTATTAACACAATCATGAAGTGCATCACATTCAGATTCCTTTGCTTTTAAAAAAAAACATAGCATCATCAGCAAAATAAAATAAAATTAGTAATCGCTAGACAATTTTTGCTTAATTTTAAACCTATCAAATTTCCTTCAGTTTGTGAGATTGTCATTAAATTTAATAGAGTATGTGTAAAATAGTATGTTAAGTTTGTTCTATTTATTAAGTTAGGTTATATTTTAATACAATGTGTTGTTCATATACCTAAATGTAAACAAAACAATCATTTAGGGATTGCTTTGTAATTATTACATTTTAATATTAAAAGGCAGGGGAGCTAATAATCCTCATTGTCGTTTCTCATTTTTCTCTCTGTAAACCCTAATTCAACATTCTCTCATCTTGTTGATTCACCATTGTCAAGGATTCTTTCATGGTATCAGAGCGCAGGGTATAAGGTACTCTTGGTGCAAACATATTGTGGTTAATCCAGTCATGGAGACAGGCGATAGTTTGTCAACAAATCAGAAGAGAAAATATAATCTTGATCCTTTGTTCCTTCATAGCGCCGACAACCCCAACTCAATCATCTGTTCGACAATTCTAACAGGTAACAATTACTTTTGTTGGTGCAAATCGATTAAGCTAGCCCTAACTGCAAAGATAAAGTTAGAGTTTTCTAGATGGGTCATGTCCTAAGCCAAAAGATCCTCTTGAAGCTCAACAATGGAATATTGTTGATGCTATGGTTCGATCTTGGATTATGAATGCGATATCTGAAGATCTAAAACAAAACTTTCAAGAAAATGCTACTACACAAGATCTTTGGTCTGAACTTAAAGGGCGTTACGAAAGGAATAATGGACCAAGAAGATATGAAGTTAAGAAAGAAATTAGCAGCATCAAACAGGGTTCTCTAACCCTAGAAAAATACTATTCAAAATTTAAAATGTTATGGTAGGAGCTTAGAGGACTTAAACCTTTAGCCTCTAGTAAGAGAGAACAACCAAGCTCAGATGCTATTGAGGTTGGATAACAAGTGATTCTTGATGATGAAGAAGACAGACTTCTTGAGTTTTTGATGGGTCTAAATGAAAGTTATGAACATATCAAAGACAACATACTGACTACAGATCCATTACCTAGCATCCACAAAGCTTTCACGATCCTTTTAAATGTGGAAATCAAAAGGGAGGTAGACATGGAGCGCACTGAAAACTTCAATGTTATGTTCACAAAAGACAGTCATGGGTACAAAGAACAAAACATTGGAAAGACTACTGCTTCTGAAGGGAGATCTTCTTTTGTTAAGCAAAAAAATGGAACTGATAAAGGTAAGAATCCCTACAAAAATGCAACATGTCAACACTGTAACATGCAAGGTCATGTTAAAAAAGGTTGTTTCAAGATAATAGGATACCCTGAGTGGTACAAGCAACCAAAGGATCAAAGGAGGAAAAACTTTGTTAATGCAACTGCCTCCAATCCACTTGATGCCAATAGTAGTCCAGAAAACGCATCAGATTTGGATTTCAAACTTTTCAAAACCTTCATGAAGAACATGAAAGATTTAAAAGTAAATGAAGGAAACAACTCCAACTTCAACTCAGGTAAACTTTTTTCATATTCTCAAGAAAGTACCCCAACAACTTATTTTAAACAAATTAACTCTGTTATGAATTACAGTTTAAGTCTTAATGATTTGAACAAATTAAATACTACATGGATTATAGATTCTGGTGCTAGTATGCATATTTGTAATAATAGAAATCTAATGCATAATCTCCATGTTATTAAGAAACCTCTAAGTTTATATTTACCTGATGGTACTAAGAAAACCATTACAGAAATGGGAGCAGTTTTGTTAAATAAAAATCTACACCTCATAGATGTTATGTTTGCACCAGACTTCAAATATAATTTTTTGTCTGTGAAACTAATGAAATTCAATGCAATTTTTCTTTAAATGAATGTCTTTTGCAGGACTTTAAAAGAAATGTTATTTTGGGAAAAGGGACTAGGAAGCAGAATCTATTTCTTTTTGATAATGATCACTCTTATGGAGAAGTTTTTGAAAATGAGAATCTAGTATCTTGTAGACAATGCAGTTTAATTCCTGTTGCTAATGTAAATGAAAGTCTTTCATATGAACAACAATGTACTTTTGAACTTTTGGCAAATATCAATGAAAGTCTTTCATTTTGTGCAAATATTGATTGTAATATTATTCATAAAAGACTTGGTCATCCAACTGATATTGTTTTAAAAAAAAACATTTCCTTTACTTAGTGGAAATCTACAACATTGTGAAACCTGCCCTATTTCCAAAATGACTAGATCCCTTTTTCAAACAGCATTTCTAAAACAAAGTCTATTTTTGATATGATTCATATTGACTTATGGGGTCCTTACAAAGAACTTTCCATTATTAATACTCCATATATGCTTACTTTAGTAGATGATTATAGTCGATCCACTTGGACTTTCATGCTTAGTGACAAAACTATTGTCTTTAGCACTATTCAAAATTTTATTAGACTAGTTAAAAACAAGTATAACAAGTCTATTAAAATAATTAGAAGTGATAATGGATCGGAATTCATTAACACTAAATGTCGAGAACTTTTCTCATATCTTGGTATTCAACATCAAACTTCTTGCGCTTATACACCCCAACAAAACGGAGTGGTAGAACGCAAGCATAGGCATCTTACCCAAATGGCAAGAGCCTTAATGTTCCAATCTCACTTACCAATTGAATTTTAGCCTTTCTCTTTACTAATGGCAACACATCTTATAAATAAACTTCCTACTAGTGTTCTTGATTGGAAAACACCATACTTTATGCTCACTAATGAGAAACCTGAATATGAATACATGAGAATTTTTGGTTGTTTATGTTACATTGTGAATGTCTTACCATCCAAAACTAAATTTGACCCAAGAGGCAAAAAATGTGTTTTTTGGGTTACCCATCTGATAAGAAAGATTACATTGTTTATGAAATTGAATCAAAAAAGATCTCAACATCAAGGGACGTTAGATTTTTTGAGGATATTTTTCCTTTCCAACAAACACAATTAACTAATGAATCTCCACAAAAAAGTGTTTCAGAACCTCTTTCACAATATTTTTTTGAAAATGATGATGATTCATTAAATGAAATTATAACTACTTCTAATAATACAGAATCTGATACATCAAACCAAAATCATATTCCTTTATCAGATAATCGAAGAAGTACTAGAACAAGACAAACACCTAATTGGTTTCATGACTATATTGTTAACCAATCATCAACCGGAAAAGAAAAACAACAAACAAAATTCACTCCACCTACATTTGCCTTTACATCTTCTTCTCATGATTACGAATATAAATGTTTTCTATCCAATATTTCTAACTCTTCAGAGCCACGTAGTTTTGAAGAAGTTAACCAGAATTATAATTGGATAAAATCTATGAAATCTGAATTTAATGCCTTAGAACTTAATCACACATGGGACATTACTAATTTTCCCAAAGGAAAGAAGGCGGTGGGTTGTAGGTGGATATACAAGGTTAAACATAAATCTGATGGTTCAATTGACAAATATAAAGCTCGATTAGTCGCAAAAGGCTATAGTCAAATTAATGGTGTTGATTACCATGACAGTTTTGCACCGGTTGCAAAATGTGTAACTATCAGAATTCTATTTGCTATAACCGCTGCCAAACAGTGGCACTTACATCAAATCGATATTGATAATGCTTTTCTAAATGGAAAACTTGATGATGAGATTTATATGTCATTACCTCCTGGTTATATTAATGATAAACCTAATCAAGTTTGCAAGTTGAACAAAAGTCTTTATGGTCTTAAACAGGCTTCGAGACAATGGAATATTAAAATTAATCAAACCTTTTTAGAGATGGGTTTCTTGCAATCATCTCATGACCACTGCCTCTATATTAAAAGAGCAGAATGTGATGTTACTATTGCACTTTTATATGTTGATGATATTTTGATTGTAGGTAGCAATCTGAATGAAATTTCTAGTGTTAAAAGACAACTTAATTCTAAGTTGTCAATTAAAGATTTAGGTGATGCTAAATTCTTTTTGGGACTTGAGATTCACAGGAACAAAAATGGATTGTATGTTAATCAACGAAAATATGTTTTGGATATTATTGATGATGCTGGACTAATGGGAGCAAAACCTGCAAAAAATCCCATGTCCAAAGGCATTAAACTTGAAATGCATGATGGTGATCACTCATTGGCTGAACCGGAAAAGTATAGACGACTTATTGGTAGATTAATCTATCTAAATTTGACTCGTCCTGATATTACTTTTGCGGTTCAACAGCTAAGTCAATTTATGCAAAAACCTTCCATGAAACATTGGAAGGCAGCCTTGCAAATTGTAAGGTATTTAAAGGGTTGTCCTTCTCTTGGGACATACTACTCTACTAATAATGATTTGATTCTTGAGAGTTTTTCAGATTCAGATTGGGCTTCTTGTCCAGATCCAAGACGATCAGTCATAAGATATTATATTAGATTGGGTAATGCAGCAGTTTCATGGAAAACCAAGAAACAAACAACAGTCTCACGATCATCTGCAGAAGCCGAATATCGTAGTCTTGCGACTACGGTATGTGAGATCCAATGGATATGTTATCTTCTAAATGACTTGGGAGTCAAAACAACATTTCCAGTCAGACTTTGGTGTGACAATCAAGCGGCGATCCACATCTCCGAAAATCCAGTTTTTCATGAAAGAACGAAGCACATTGAAATTGATTGTCATGTTGTACGAGACAAATTTAAAGCTGGAATTATTTCGTTGCAGCATATTCCGTCCAAGTCTCAGCTTGCTGATATTTTTACAAAAGCATTAGACTGCCATCCATTTTCAGAATTAAGGAACAAACTTAGTCTTCAAGATGTCCATCTTGAGGAGGGGATGTAAAATAGTATGTTAAGTTTGTTCTATTTATTAAGTTAGGTTATATTTTAATACATTGTGTTGTTCATATACCTAAATGTAAACAAAACAATCATTTAAGGATTGCTTTGTAATTATTACATTTTAATATTAAAAGGCAGGGGAGCTAATAATCCTCATTGTCGTTTCTCATTTTTCTCTCTATAAACCCTAATTTAACATTCTCTCGTCTTGTTGATTCACCATTGTCAAGAATTCTTTCAGTATGTGACCTAAGTCACACAACTCATGACCAATTTAACCACGTTCTCAGAAAAACTCATTTTGATCAATAAATTTTTCAAAAAATTTCACTCAACCTGATCATATGTTTTATTCATATCAATTTTCATAGCAAAATCAGAGTTTTTTTTTTTCCTTTATGGCAATTTTTACAGTTATGAAAGAGTTCTTGAACCATAAATATGAAATTATATATATATATATATATATATATATATATATATATATATATATATATATATATATATATATATATAATACTTTTATCATTTTTAAAAAATATATATTTTATAATTTAAAAAATATACATATGATATACATATAAATTAAATTAAAAATAATATTTCAAAATAATAATTGATCAGATTAATTATAATAAAAAATGATTATTTGAGTTGTACTTAAAATAAAATTTTCATTCTTTATTTAAATTTTTTACTCATTAATGATAGATTTTACAATAATTATCCTACCGTGCTTGGTAGAAATAGTTGATATAATACAATAAAAGATCACGGATTCGATTTTTATTGAAAGCGTTTTAAATGAAAGTGAAAGATTATAACGTGGAATGTAATTCTAGTTATACTTAAATTAAAAAGAAAAAAAATTAATGTATAATATAAGACATAATCAAATAACATAATATAAATATTAAAATGCCTATTTATGAAAGTATCTCACTTCTGTACTTCTAAATACAATTACCTAGTGAATGTGAAAATAAAAAAAAACAACAAAAATATGAAATGAAACTCTCTATCTTGAATCAGTTTCAGCTCTGTAAATACTGCCAGAGAAGAAATAATGCGAGATTCAGAAAGATTATTTTTATATAATATTTTAGCCTATATATTTTTTTTTTTAAATGTAAGAAGATACACAAATCTATAATTTTTTAATTTACTTCACTATTAACAAATATTCATTCAATTTTTTATTCGTATTGTTTTAATTCCACCCAAACTATTTTTTAAAATCACCCTAACTCTAGTTTCTTAATCGACACAACACGATAATTTAAATAAATTTATTATAATAAAAGATGAATATAAAGTTGAGGGTAAAGAAGACTCAAATAATGACAATTGAGGGGAAAAAAATGAGCTTTATTCCCAATTTTTAAAACTGCTCAAATAAAATACAAATACATTATTGATTATGTATTGTTAAGAAGCTAAAACATAGTCCCCTTCATTAATTGAGGGAATAATAAACTAGTTCTACTACTACTATTACTATTACTATTTACTTCTTAATGGATGGCTGATGATGAAGTGGTCGGATTAATTTCGGTTGGTGAACCTGGTTCATATGGAACGAATCCACGGCCACCAAAGACAGGTCGCATAAAAGAGTCATCAAATTGACGCCAAACGCGATGGACCATATGGGTTGGAGTGGTCAAGAACATGCGCAGGCTGCTAGGACGTGTTAAAGTAATTATTCCAATATCAAACTCCACATCTCTACTCTCCTGACCTTGAAGTAGTGGAACCGAAACTGATGACTTTGGGGTGTTTGGATCTGATATTGCATCAATGTGTCCCATATCATTCGGATTTAGCATATACCTTATAAGAGGTTTCGTCAGCAAACCAAACACCTAATGACCAAATCAACAATATTGTTAAATAATAATAATACAAACAAAAAAGAAGTAAAACTCTAGTTCAGTAGTCAGTCAGTCACTTACTACTGTGCTGAAGAGAACAACTGAAATCGTGCTTGTTATTAAAATCGCATTTGCTTGCAGATGTGTATGCCCTGATCGCGTGAACTGCATGCATTTTTATATATTTACATGACTTTAATTTCTGCACATATTACCTTATAATCTGATCAGACATTACCTTATTGTAAGCAAGTGCAATGGACACTGCACCTCTCATAAGACCCGCCCACCATATCACTATCTGAAAGTTATGAAAAAAAAACAAAAGAATTTTAAAATTGAAGACTGTCATGAGGAAGGAATATTATACTCAAGAAATGTTTTTAACTACCTGCTGCTGTAAGTTGATCCTTTCATTTGGAGATTTCTTGACTAAATTTGACAAGAACGATAAGGGAAACACGAAAGCTGCTCTTCCAATCAAGATTAGGATTATCAATATCGAGCTAAGGGCAAATGATTTTTCTGGCCTGACGATTTTAATTAACACCACAACAACATGTTAATGTTAGATTATATATGTATGGTAACTCATGTGGTGGGTATAAATATAATTAATTTATGACTTACGTATCTCTAACAATTCTCCACTTCTCTATGTCCAAGGCATCCATACCAACATAGAGAAATATAAATGTTTCTGCTAGAAAAGATAATGTCGCAAAAGTATGCCTGTAAATGAATTCATTCATTGTAAACACTATATTATGACCCATCCAACCAGCACCACAAACTCTCTAAAGTATGTATGAGAGGAACTTCCAAATTGAGGTAAGGCATACTTGGTAGTTATTCTTGAGCTCTCTGTCACGTTATGCCAAGTGTAGTGGGACATCACGATTCCACAGAAAAATACAGTCAGAATGCCACTCAAATAGAAGAGCTGTATATATGTGATGAAGGGATTGGTTTTGGGGAAAGAAAGATTATCATTAGTAATATTTATGTAAGAAGAATAGGTACATTTAGGGAAAAGAAGGGTTGATGAAATCACTTACCTCTGCCATCATATATGAAAGATAAGCCATAAGAATCAGAAGCGCAACTTCACGATCGGTTGAGTGCCTAGATTTTGATTTAATGGCATATCATCATAGTAAGATAAATGATTCATGAGAATATATATGATTAATATTCCATAACGAAGTTGAGCAATTTTTATGTTGATTAAGTCGGAAAGCCAGCAAGTAAGGATTACAGTTGGATGTATACCTGCCAATGTAAAGCTTTCTGATAATATAAGCACTAAGCAAGCCAGTCTGCAGGGTAAAATGTCACGCAATCATTACAGAATAAGGGAAATTATATGGAAGAATATGAGAATTTGAGAAAAGACATATAGAAAGAATGTCCCAAGGTTAGGTGAGAAACAGATCTTCAACTATTTTCCACTTCATCAATATCATTTCTTAGTTCTTTTGTTCTATATTCTACCATATATCTATTATTATAAATTTGAAAAACAAGTATTTACCATGACTCCCAGCAAAGTGCTTAAAAAGAACAAGTAGAGGAAACTTCCAATGAAATGTAAAACGAGTGTGGGATCAAGATTTGTAAGATCAAAACTTTGAAGCGCATTGAAAAGGACAATTGATGTTGCATCGTTGACTACACCTTCCCCAAATACCAAACTGTAGAGTAGGGGTGTCTCATCTTGATGAAGCACCTGCAGGGCAAAAATAAGATTTAGTTTTTTCTAGTTATAAGCCCATGACAATGGCAGGGTACAGAGGGACAGCGATCAAACTTGGTTTCAAAAAATGAAAAACGAATACTTCACGCTTTAAGGCCTTAATATATATGGTTGTTGACAAACAGTTAACACGTATTCAATACCTGTAATGTGCAAACAGAATCTGTTGCAGAGAATATAGCACCAATTGCTGAAAATATCGAGTCAGATAATCAGGGAAAGATGGGTATGGAATCAATGAGAAGAAAAAAGTAATATAAACTCATGTTACCTAAATAGTCTCCAACATCCAATGATCCAATATCCATTATTCTAAAGAGTTGAGTGGTACCTGAGTGAATCAAAAAGAGTGAATAGTGAACAAGATTAGTTATGTTGTGAAGCAGGATGAATAACTGAATCTTTACAATAAATGACAATGATCCGTTCCAGACTGTGTTCCATCAAATATTTGGGGATTAATATGCTTGTAGAAAGTTAGGGCTTAGGAAACCCGTGAGGAAATATTTATCCATACCTAATGAAATAACAGCACAACTGATAATTGTACCAATAGCACCAAACATCATAATTGTAATGAAGTTACGGAAAAATTGCTTCTTTTTAACCTGAAACCTGAAATGTGCAAGATTAGTTACATTCAAAGAAAATTTGTGTTATTCTTTGATGAAAAGATAAAGCGGTTATCGATTGCTATCAACTTCTTTGTAAATTGAATACATAAGACACTCTCACTTTTTCCACGAAAGTTCTCACATTTAAACAACAATATAACTTTCCTGTTTTATGGTTTCCCCTATTAACTTACTATTGCATTAAGTGTGAAATTTTGTTTATCATTCTAACTTGTACAATTTTAGTAACTTATTTAATTTTCCAAGTTATCATTCATTAATTATCCTTTTTCCTTCCCAACTAGAACTTTATTCCTGACTTAACTATACTTGAATGTTGTGAACAAACAATATGTACAAAAGTTTACAATGACGAGATTAGACAATTAGTATGTGATTAGACAATTACCAAGAAACAATGCAACTATAGAGAAAATAAGTTTGACATGAAGAAGACAATAAAAAATTCCCTGTCCCTAAAACAGCATCAACTGGCCAAACTTGTCATGGATCCTTTACTTAATGGATAAAAAAAAGTTTGAGGGACAAAATCAAATTTGTCAATGAGAAAAATACCAATTATTTGTAGTCAAATTATATATGTAAACACAGGTTTCAGTGTCAAGCCACACAAGAGAAACAGAAGCAACATTTAATAAAGGGTGTCTCAAATATGAACTACTGAAAAGTTCATAGAAGGAAGCAAAAACAGAACATGGAAGCAAGTTACCCAGCATTGAATATGATAGGTGGAAGAACATATATGAAGAAAAGATCTTCACTGAACACTAGAATACGCGAACTTCTCCCTCCACTTGTCATTAAGATAATGAAGCCTGTGAACAGACCCTGCAACATTCCGGTGTTATGAAATATGCGATGAAAGAAAAACGACGGTTGCATAGTCTGATTGATTTCAGTTTCTAAATAGACATTTTTGATAAAAAAAAACGTGTAGTTATTTTCAGAATTCGAAACAAGCACATTGTTTATACACAAATCTCACAATGATAAGAGCAGTGATTGATTCATTGATCCACCGGGTCTCCTCCAACAAGTGACCAAGCACGATACAAGCACAAAGGAGGGCAATGAAAAGGTTTATGGACACAACAGAAGCATGATCAGACATCACTACAGATTCCGATTTCTCTAGTAACCATTCCATAGGGACAGCCATTTTGTAAACCTATACTTTTTTAACTAACAGTTATAGTTGAGTCTTGACCACATTAATTCAAGCTTTTGGGCATCAAAATTTTGCCATTCCCAGGATGCCCATTATGGAATGTTACAACACCTGAATCATAAATAGAAAACAAATCAATATGATTGATTGATTAATCCAACTTGAAGCGTTTGAATTTAAGAATTTGTTTCCTGAATTCATCATACTAATGTATAGATTAAGATTCTGTTTCATCATCTTCTGTTGTAAATTAAAAACACTCCAAATGCTATAAAAGAAAACAAAAACTTACAACAGTTCCCCAGATCTTCGACAAAATTAATGATTAATTTCCTCCCTCAAAATAAAACTGAAGAGATTAGAAAGGTGGAAAGTCTTTGTGAAGAGAGGCGAGAAATGAAATTGTAGAATCCAGAGAGAGAAAGGAGGAAAGGAGGAAACAGAGGAGAGGAGGCGCGAAAACTATGATTAATCTCCCGTCACAATGTGCTATGCTATCCGTTTGTTAGTTATTTAGCCATTTTAATTGTTATATAAAAAAATTATGCTTAGCACCACAATAATTTATATTGTCATAATTATGTATAATCAGGTCATCATGTATTAAATTTTGTTTATATAATATATATTTTACCCTTATATCATCAAATTAAATATAACCAATTTTTGAAAGAGAGAGTAAAAATTATATATAAAAAATAAAAACAAATTAATTAAGAAGAAAAAATTAATATATATAAATTTGATGGGAAATAAACTTTTAAAGTTAATTTTTAAATAAATTAAATATGTATAATATTTTATTTTATTAAAAATATATAACATAAGACATTATTTTTTTTAATCTTTACATCATATAAATAAGAGAAAGTCAAAACCTGTATGCTTTTTCAATTTGATTATATTTTAGCTTATAAATAGAATTTGAAGAGGGACAATAAAATTTTATAACATATAGAAATGTTGGTCAACTAATTATAATACTTTAATTTTAATTTAAAGTTTCACAATATTTAAAACGTCAAAACAGTGGTCAAACAAAACTTAATAGGAACACAAAATTAAAGTACCATTTCATAAAAGGGCCGGGCACTTCATATCCAACCTTGATGTTTATTCAAAATTCTAAGATAGGTTATAAATTTATAATTATTTATTAATTATTCTTTTTTTTCTTTTTTTTAGATAAGGTAGTTATCCGACATGATCAACACATAATGAGATTAGCCTATTAGACTAAACAGAAAAGCATTATTGTATTATTCAAATAATACAATAATTAATTATAGCTTTAAAAAAAAAAAAGTAATTAATAAATAATTATAGCCTATCTTAGAATTTTGAATGGACATCAAGGTTGGATTTATGAGATGGTACTTTAATTTTGTGTTCCTATTAAGTCCGTTTAACCACTGTTTTGACGTTTTGAACATTGTAAAACTTTAAATTAAAATTAAGTATTATAATTGGTTGACAGTCAATTTTATATGTTTTAAAAATTTTTGTCCCTCTTCAAATTTTATTTATAAGCATATATATATATATGACAGAAAATAAAAATTAAAAATAATTATAAAATATATATTATAAAAAAGAGAGAAATACATATTAAATATTAAATATTATATATATATATATATATATATATATATATATATATGAATATTATTTAGAGAAATTTTTTATAATTTAATTGTGAGATTATCATATTAATAGTTATTATATATAAAGTATTATTTGTATTATATATATTTATATAATATATATATATATATATTATTTTATTAATAATTATATATATAATAATACTATAATATAATATAATATATATATATATATAATTTATAAATACTAATACTAATAACTAATTTTTCTTTCATTATTTTCTTATATAAATTCAAAAATAATTTTATATTACATATTTTCTCTCAAAATATATATATATATATATATATATATATAATATTTTTCTTAAGAGTATAAATAATTTATTTTGGTTAATATAAAAATTAATTAATTAGTAATAAATATTAAATACAATATATATATATATATATACACAAAATAATAAAATTATTTTAACAATCTCAAAGGATCTAAAGTTAAAGTGTTCACATTTAATACTTAAGAAAAGAGTTATAAGATTTTCAAATATGCATTCTTGATTACAATATGTGTTGACACAACTTTTAAACAAATAATACGAGGTATCCGAAAGTGTGAGGTCAAAATTAGTGGTTGGTTTGGAGAACATTTAAAAGTGGAAGGTCACGAGATGGAGATCGGGTAATGGGTGGTTTGTTGAGTGTGAGGTCGTAAATAGTTGTTGGTTTGACGAACATTTGAAAGTGTGAGGTCACGAGATTGAGGTCGAGTGGTGGGTGATTTGTTGATCGAGGGGATAAAGAGACGTGTAAATGTGTGAGTCATAAGATGATGGTCAATTGGGGGTTAGTAATTGGTTTGAAGTTGGATAAGAGGTTTGTGATCAATTGTGATTGGTTGTTGATTTGTTGAAGTGAGAGTAAAAAAAAGGTCGACTAAGATTGGTGAATGGTTTATCGAGGGATAAGGAGACATATGAAAAAGTGAGAGTCATAAGATGAGAGTCAGTTGGGGGTTAGTGGTTGGGTTTTGACAATGGATAAGAAGTGTGTGATCAATTGAGAGTGGTTGTTGATTTGTTGAAGTGAGAGTAAAAAAAGAGGTCGACTAAGATTAATGAGTGTTTTGTCAGGGATAAAGAAGCATATGAAAAAATGTGAGTCACAAGATTATGGTTAGTGTGTGATTTGCCGAGTGGATAAAAAGACATATGAAAAAGTGTGAGTCACAATATGAGGGTCAATTAGGGGCTTAGTGGTTGAGTTTGACGAGAGATAAATAGTATGTAATCAATTGAAATCGATTAAGATTGATGGGTAATTTGACGAGGGGATAAAATAGACATATAAAAAAGTATGAGTCACAAGATAATTGTCAATTATAAGGTGAAGTGGTATAGAATGTATAAAATATATGTTAACATTAAAAAAGTTTAAATTAAACTTAATTTTTACAAACTAAAATCAATTTTAAATTAATTAGATTTGATTAATATTAATTTTATAAAAAATATTTATAAATAAAAAATATTTTTTTATATATATATTTATATATAAGCACTGAATTCATGTTAGTTTAATTAATTATTCTTCTATACAAAACTAACTGGAGAAAATATATTTTAATTGGACTAAATATGAAATTTTTTATTTTTTTTTATGATCTCATATGTTATTTAGTTTTAATGTTTTATTGACTTATTCAACAAATTTTTAGATTTTGTTTACAAAATTCAGACTAAGTTTCCTATTAAAATAAATCATGGTTTAACTATTTTTTTTTTTTAATTTTTTTTAATATAGAAGTATAAATAGTTTAATATTTAATAAATATAAATGAACTAGTTTTACAATTATATATTTATAAGAATTAATTTTTAAATTTATATATAAGTTTATAACTTAGATTTATATGTTTTAGTTACAAAATGGTTAGGAATTTTTTTTATAATATTTTAAATAAAATTAAAAAACTCAAATAATTTTTATATTAATTGTTTAAAATATAACTCTAAATAACATAAATCTTTATAAAGAAAATATATAAAATTTAATATTTAATATTAGAGGAGTGGTAGAGAGAAGGAATTTGAGAGAGGGAATAGGAGAATGAATGATGTGTCACTACATCACTAGTTGGAAAAAGGATAAAAAAAGTGAAGAAAGAAAGAAGAGAGAGAAATTTTATTATTTTTTAAATTGCGCCACATCAATCCCTCCCTCTCTCAAATTCCATCTCCCAATCATTAATATAATAACATGATATATCATGATTTCAACTAATTTTCTAGACATATATATATATTTCTAACAAATATAATTTTTTTGAATTTTTTAATAAATTCACCGATAACATCTAGTATTTATTAACATATTATATATATAATAATAATAATGTTTAAAGTCAATCACCACATTAATTCATGTTATCATGTATATAATCCATGTCATTAGTATTTTCTCTTCCTTTCTCTCCTACTCTTTCTTTCTTAATTCAATTTTATTTTTCATTAATATATATATATATATATATCTAAAAAATTATCTATATTACCATATACTCTTTCTTTCTTTTTTTGGTTATAAATGTACCTATCTTCATAATTTTTATATTTATTTTATATATATATATATATATAAATATATATATATATAATTAAATGCACCTACCTTCATAATTTTATATTTATTTATTATCTTATATATATATATATTATTTTTTATTAATTTTATATAAATACATTTTATCTTTTATCATACATCTTCTCTCTTATCATATATATATATATATATATATATATATATATATATATATAATATTTTCTTTATAAGTATAAATAATTTTTATGTTAATATACAAATTAACTAATTGATAATAAATATTAAATACAAAATATATATACATACACAAAATTATAAATTATTTCAATAAACATAAGTGGTCTAGCGATTTAAGTGTTCATATTTCATGTTTAAGACCATGGTTCGAATCCTAAATTCATGCAAAGTGTGAGGTCGGAATTAGTGGTTGGTTTGATGAGCATTTGAAAGTGTGAAGTCACGAGACGGAGGTCGGGTGGTGGGTGATTTGTCGAGTGTGAGGTCGAAATTAATGGTTGGTTTGGCGAGCATTTGAAAGTGTGAGGTCACAAAATAAAGATCGGGTGGTGGGTGATTTGTCGAGTGTAAGGTCACAAGATGGAGATCGGATGGTGGGTGATTTGTCGAGTGTGAGGTCATAAGATGGAGGTCATGTGGTGGGTGGTTTGTCGAGTGTGAGGTCGGAATTAGTGGTTGGTTTGGCGAGCATTTGAAATGTAAGGTCACGAGATGGAGGTCAAGTGGTGGGTGGTTTGTCGAGTGTGAGGTTGAAATTAATGGTTGGTTTGACGAACATTTGAAAGTGTGAGGTCACGAGATGAAGGTTGGGTGGTAGGTGGTTCGTCGAGTGTGAGGTTGGAATTAATGGTTGGTTTGACAAGAATTTGAAAGTATGAGGTCATGAGATTGAGGTCGGGTGGTGGGTGATTTGTCAAGTGTGGGGTTGAAATTAATGGTCGGTTTGACGAGCATTTGAAAGTATGAGTAAAAGAGAGGTTGACTAAGATTGGTGAGTTGTTTGTCGAGGGATAAAGACATATGAAAAGTGTGAGTCACAAGATTAAAGTCAGTGTGTGGTTTACCGAGGGGATAAAGAGGCATATGAAAAAGTGTGAGTCACAAGATAAGGGTCAATTGGAGGGTTAATGGTTGAGTTTGACGAGATATAAGATGCGTGCCATCAATTGAGGTCGACTAAGATTGGTGGGTGATTTGCTGATGGAATAAAAAATGTATATGAAAAAGTTTGAGTCACAAGATGAGGGTCAATGGAGGGGTTAAGTAGGTGACGAGGGGATAAAATAGGGGCGGAACCAGGATGAAAAATTACCTGGGGCTGACTCATTTGCCTAGTTTATTCACTTAATTTGCCCCATTTTTTTTTTAATTTAGGTGGGGGCTAGAACCCACCCTAACCCAAGGGCGAATTCAGGAATTTCTTTTTCACTGGACTGTAAGATTTTTGGTATTATACTATTACGTGTAATACGTGAACATATTAATCAAATTTTTCTACAAATACCCTTAATAAATAGATCTTCGACCAACCCTTCCTAAAATAAAATAAATAAACGAAATTTTAAAAGTAATTAGAATACTCGATTTAAAAAACAAAATAATACATGTTAAAGAAAAATTAAGTTAAGAAAGTGTGAAAAATTAAATTAATTAGATTTTAAATAAGTAAAAACTAAATATATAAATAAAGAAAATATAAAAATAATTGAAAAAATAAATAATATATAAATTTATTTATTTAAATAATTGAAACAAATTAATATAAACTTAATCAGACTAAATCCAAAGCCATCAGGATAAATGGTTACATATTTAAACTTAATATACATATATTTAAAACTTTACCCTCGGCTACAACCTAAACATTTTTTAAATTTAAGTGGGGCTGAAGCCCACCCTAGCCCAAGCGTGGCTCAGCCCCGGGATAAAATATATGTTAATATTAAGTTTAAGATTAAATTTAATTTTACAAACTAAAATTAATTTTAAATTAGATTTAAATAATATTAATTTTATCTATAATATTTATAAATAAATAATATTTATTTATTTATTTATTTATTTATTTATTTATTTATTTATTTATTTATTTATTTATTTATTTATTTATTTATCGGTATAAATTCCTAGTTAGTTTAAATTATACAAACATAATTACCAATTTAAAACTTTATAAATCTCAAATAGGAAATTTACATAGATACAATTTATTCAAATACATATAATATAATATTGTCACATTATCATGGATTGCATGAGACTATTTATAATTGTTGAATTTTATTCATAAATTTTATTACTATAAATTTTATAATAAGTGACCCACTAGTCTGTATATTAGATTAAATTATACAATAAAATATAAAATATAAATCCCACAAATTAGCACAAATTTGAACCCCTCGTGTGAGAAATAATGTTTTTTTTTATCAATATAAAAAATAAACTTGATAAAATTTATTATATGTTTTGCCATTTTAAAATCGTGTGACTATAACTTAGAGAATAAATTAGCAAGAATCAGTGATCGAACCCAGTATATAAATAGATACGGTGTTTGATAACTTGATTTATCACTTAATTTAATATATTTTGAACTTATTTAATATATGACAGTTTGATAACACATATTTATAACTTATTTTTACCTACTTGTTGGGTCAAATTATTTTAACTAAGTGTTGAAATAATTTAACCACTGAGATTTTGATGATGAAATAACTCATGAGTTTTGATACAGCTGTATTGAAACAATATTTCATAAGACTTGGATCTAATGAGGGTCATTAGACCGATTTTTGGCATTCAATGCATAGAATTAGACGTACAGTCTAACTCATCGGAGTTAGACGTGTAGTCTAATGAATGCACAGAATTAGACGTACAGTCTAACTCATCGGAGTTAGACGTGTAGTCTAATGAATGTAAAGAATTAGACGTAAGTCTAATGAATACGAAATTAGACGTACAGTCTAACTCACCGGAGTTAGACGTGTAGTCTAATATATTTGCAATTATACGGGTAGTCTAATTTATGCGGAATTAGACGTGTAGTCTAATTAGTGAAAGTTAGACGTGCGTCTAACTCCTTCAGACAAGTCTGAGGTAGAACCGGAATTAGACGTGTAGTCTAACTTAGTGGAGTTAGACGTGCAGTCTAATGGTTATTGGATAATTAGACGTGTAGTCTAATTAGTGAAAGTTAGACGTGCGTCTAACTCCTTCAGACAAGTCTGAGGTAGAACCGGAATTAGACGTGCAGTCTAACTTAGTGGAGTTAGACGTGCAGTCTAATGGTTATTGGATAATTAGACGCGAGTCTAATTCTATTAGACCAGGCGGTCTAATAGACGTTTTCTATTAGAAGGAGATGTTTTATTTCATTAGACTGATTTTTACAATCTGTCTAACTGAAATACGTCTAATGCTCAGTTTAAGCAGTACGCTTGAATCTAGCATTTCACCTACCAACGTGTTATAGCTGTACCCTACTCCTGCTCCACTTTCTAGTGAAGATTAGTACAACAGCTATATGCATCCAATCAAGGAATGCCACGTAAGAAAATTTTCCTCACATTACTTGTTTTGCAGGTACATCCCTGATGGAATATTCGGCGCACTACCAGTGATGTACGTCCACGATCCTTGTGCTCAGAACCTGCTGTGTACAATGGAGGCTTTCCAATGGAAGAGTGCCACGTTTCATTCTAAAAATTCGACCGTTAGCTCCTGCTCAGTATTTAACAAATCTTAAGGACAACGGACAAACTACCTTACGAATTAGCCTCATACAACGAACAAGCAATCTGATTTTGCAGAGAGAGAAACTACTCAATCATCTTGCTTACTGAACTTATAATGTGAAGCTGCTTTCTGATTGTACTGTGTGTGAATCAAGAGAGAGCTAGAATCAAAACACCTTTAGCTGAGTGATATTCTTCATCTTGTAATTGAATAGAAAGTGTTCTGTTCAATAGTGAGCTAAGTGTGTGTGTAAACTGTATTTGATTCGAATCATATTATAGTGAATCCTTCCGGTGGTTGGAAGAAGGGGTGACGTAGGAGAGTTTCTCCGAACATCCATAAACAAACTGTTGTGTTCTTCATTTCTGTCATCTTTTCATATTTCATCTTGTGCTTCAAACCCAAGTAAACAATTCCGCCTTGAATCCGTTTCAAGTGTTTACACAAGTTTGCGTAGAATAGAAAGCGAACTAAATCTCTAACAGGATTTCTTTCAAACCGTTTTTTATAAGCCTTCATCCTTAGTCAGACCCCCGTCTCTATCGATCAAGCCGATCCTATCAATTGGTATCAGAGCCCTGTTTCTATTCTCAAGACTTTCCTGAAATATGTCAACCATATCCAAAGATGCCAGTGCTACAACCATTCCAACCTTCTCTCGTGAAAACTATATTGTTTGGAAGAAAAGAGTTCGTGCTCATCTCTCTTCTCTTCATGATGACATGTGGAGCGTTGTCACAAAAGATACTATCAAGATTGATAAGGAGAAGGGTGACTGGACCGCTGATGAAAAGAGGAAGAACAACCTCAATAACATGGCTCTTGATGTTTTGTACAGATCTCTCGATGATAGTATGTTCAACTACATTATCGAATGTGACACTGCCAAAAAGGTATGGGACAGACTTACTCAACTGTGCGAGGGCAACGAGCAAACTAAGGAAAACAAGATTATGGTTTCCACTCAACAGTTCGACAGCTTCAAAATGCGTCTTGGTGAAACAATGAACGATTTCGACACCAGATTCAGCAAGATCGTCTCGTCTCTGTCCATCCTAGGCAAGACCTATAGCAACCGGGAGCTTGCTATCAAGGTCATGTGTGCTCTTCCAAGAGAATGGGACATAAAGACTATGGCAATGAGAGAATCCAAAGATCTTAACAAGATCTCTCTCTTTGATCTCTTCGCTGACCTCAAGGCCTATGAGTTCGAGCTGAACTGTAGGATGGAAGAAGATCAACCCACGTCCGTTATCATTGCCAAGGCGCTGGTGACTGCTGAAGAGCCACCAACCGCTCCGGATGTGAAGATGACAGCTCAGCAGTTGAGCATCGATGCCATGTCTCTCTTTGTGAAGAAGTTTGGTGACTTCATGAAGAAGAGCAACTCTAACTCAAACTCTTCAAATTCTAATGAAAATAGAAAATTTAAAGCTAATGTTACTTGTTTTAACTGTGGTATTAAAGTTCATTATGCATCGGAATGCGGGAAGCCAAAGCGTGAAGATGCCCAGGATGATGTAAAAGAGCTAAAGGATCTTATGGCTGGTGACAGAAAGAACAGAGGAAGCAGCCGTGGCTCTTACTTTTCATCCAGTGAAAGTGATGAAGAAGACGTGGCTTGCTTCATGGCTAGAGAAGATGAAGAAGGAACTCAGGAGACTGAGGTATTTGATTTCTCTTCCGAAAGGTTTTCAAGGGAACAATTGGTAGCTGCACTAGATGACATGGTCATCGAGTACAGAAAGCTAGAAGAATCTCTAAATGAAACTAAATCTTCATCAGATTCAAATAAACCAAATCTGTCTAAAGGGGAAGAGTCAAATGATTTTGAAAAGAAGATTGAAGAGATCTCATCTAAGAATGAGATGCTCAAGGAACAAATTCAAACTCTTTCATCTGAAAACAAAAGGCTTAACTATGTTGTTTGTGCATGGACAAGGTCTGGTGATGCTGTCAAATATCAGATCAGCATGTTGATACCTGCTGGATCTAGATCCAGATTGGGATTTGATAGCAATGACCCTAACCTGTCATGCAAAAAGTCAAAACCAAATGACAAACTTAAGCCAATAAGTTTTGTTAAAGGAAGTGTGACTGATATTGAATCTGATCATATTCATGAAGAAGTTGCTTTCAAAAATGAAATAGTTTATGTTCCGCCGACTGTTAGCTGGCTTAAGAATAATCTAGAAAAAGCTAATAAGTCTGGTAATTTAAAACCCGACTCTAAGTCAAGGAGTTTTAAAAGAAAACCTTCTTCAAAAGTTAAATGATCAGTGGCTAGTAGAAAGTCGCCTGCTAAGTCAAAAACATACGCATTAATCACGGCACAAAATGATAAATCCATTAGAATAACTCAAATATGGATTCCTAAAGGACTAATTGATTGAGGACCCAATTGAGTATGAGTACCAAAATGTGTAAATAGTTTATTTTGTAGGTGATGCAGGAGGATCGCATGAAGGAAGCTAGAAGAGTACTCCTCTGAGTACACAGCTTGGAAGATCAACAATGACATTTGCTATTCTGGAAGAATAAATGTTTTTATTTGTTAAAAATGTTTTTGGTCTTTGGACCACAAAAATTGTTTATTAAACTCTAATGTCCATATTCATAATGAGAGGGAAAAATTACTTGGAAGTAAAGATATTCTCTAGACGAATATCCTTAATCGGTCTAATTAGACAAGGATGTCTAAAAGAAACAGTGTGTACTTAGACGTATTTTTGCTCATAATCTATACATCTAAGTCTATATGTTGAGGTGTTATACCTACGCCATTAGACGGACACGTCTAATAGACGTTAGACGTTTTTACGTCATGAGCAAGTGGATGCTCACGTCTAATCAAACACACGTCTAACACGTGGTGTTTAAACAAACTGCTGTGTTCTTCATTTCTGTCATCTTTTCATATTTCATCTTGTGCTTCAAACCCAAGTAAACAATTCCGCCTTGAATCTGTTTCAAGTGTTTACACAAGTTTGCGTAGAATAGAAAGCGAATTAAATCTCTAACATGATTTCTTTCAAACCGTTTTTCATAAGCCTTCATCCTTAGTCAGACCCCCGTCTCTATCGATCAATCCGATCCTATCACTATTTAAATAAAAAAATGTTAAAATTAATATAATATAAAATTTATTTTAAAACTGAAAAATATATCTAAAAAATTTAATTGAAAAAAAATCAACAAAAGATCATTTTATCCTTATATATATAATAAGATTATGCTATATATAAATTTGTATGCTATTTTCCTTTTTTTTACAATTACAAATACAACCAACTTTCAGAGCTTTGGAAAACTTCCTTAAGATCATAGGAGTGTTCTCCGATCACAAGAAAACTTCCAAACCACTAATGATTCATGTTGTGATTCAAAATTGAAAATTTTCAATTTCAATCGGGTTGAACTTATTTCTTGTTCAATTTTATACTTTCTATAGTCGAAATTGATCCTTAGATGATTTTTAAGCTTTTTGTCGAAAAATATTTCATCAATTTAACCCAAATAAAAAAAAACACAAATTTGATTTGAAAATTTGAAAATTTTTATTTTCATGTTTTTGAGTTTTTAAGCTTAAATTTTTATTCAAATAGCTGCCTAACATGTTAAGATGAATTTCAAATCATAAAACATACATCCCGATTATGTTTGATCGAACTGAAAATTTTCAAATCAAATTTTAAAACTTGTTACAGAACTTGATTGATATAATTATTTTATCATATTTTATTATAAACATCATTTGGAAGTTGTTGGAACAAGAATTAGACCATGAGATGGCCTAATTCGAAAATTCTCAAATCTTTCCCTAGAAATCATTTAGAAAAATTGATTATCTTAGGGCTCGATTGATCGGTTCTAGGATTATGGATTGTGATCCCTACATCTAAGAGAGCTAATGGCAACTTTAAATCTGTATCAAAATTTATAAATCTATAATTTCAGACCAAATAAAGAATACTTGGTGTTCTTGGACCGTGTTCTATAGGACCGAGAATCCTTAGTCTTGTCCAAAACCTAGGACCAAAAAAACTGACCTAGGACCGAGATGAAGGACCGATGTTCTTGAGTCAAGACCGAACCCTAGGACCGGTGTTATTGAGCTAGGACCGAGAAATCCGACCAAGAATTTTCACCTAGGATTGAGAAATCTGACTTGGGACCGAGACTCCCAGATCATAGGACCGAGAAGTCCAACTTTGGGAACAAGTTTCCCAAACACTGGACCGAGGATCTTAGCTCAGAGCTACCCCGGACCGAGAGGTTTCTACACCTCAACCGAGAAACCTATCCCCATATTAGTCTAGGACCGATTGGCTTTTACACCTAGACCAATAATTTCAGCCAAGGACCGAAAATCCTTGGTACCCTAACCTAGGGAACCTCGATCCTCCGACTGAGAATCTCGAGCCTCGATCGAGAGCTCCCTCGGTCTAGACCGAGTCATCTGGTCCCCGACTGACAAAAATGAACCAACTCTTAGGACTGGAGTCTTAAAGCCTATTTTGTTCAACTTTTTAAAACTCAAAATTATTTTTGTAATTTTGAAACCCAACCCATTTTCAAATGATCACGAGAGGTTGGAAAAATGATTTCAAAATATTTTCGGGATTTTTCAAATAAATATTTTGACTAAGACTTATTTTGGTGTTTATTTTTAAACCCAACTCCTTTATGACATCTTTCAGGTCCTTTAAAAAATCTCCGCTAAACCGTAATCACAAGTACACACATTTAAATAATTTTGTACAATTATTTATATAATCCAAACTTATCTTTGTTTAATTCCCCCAGACTACTAATTTAAGGAAATAAATGTTATAATTAAATCTTTTAATACCCAGGCTTTTAAAAAATAAAACCGTTTTCAACGGGCGCGAGGACATAGTGCGCAAGCCCTTTCCCGAGCATAACTAAACAAACAGACCCCTTATGGAAACTCTAGTGTTATTATGTTTTTTATACGTACATCAAAAGATTTATTTTTAAATCTTTTAATTAAGTGCCAAAGTTATATTTTTCTATTAATCCTTTTCTTAAATAATTTTTTATTTAAAAGAGATTTTGGCGTGTAAACCGAGGTTATATTTTTATACCTTTGACCAACTCATTCCGGTTCGAATTTTCAATCGGAACCTTCAAACACGATGAACTAGACATAGGGGCCGGTACCACCGGGCAGGACGCGTACAATACCCGTTAAAAAATGGTCTATACTTTATAAACTTGGCTTTTTGAAAATCAGTTGTATAACGTTTGAGTTTTAACCGATTATTCTTCCGTTCATATTCATGCTTTTTAAGTTTTAGCATTATTTAAAATATTGAAACAACAATATTAAATGATGATACTTGTTGCGGATAATCGCTAAGGAGAATTATATCTAAAGAATATCATTCATTTTTAAGGATGTTAGGGTTTAGAAATAAACGTCAATAGAACCTTGGTTGATATATTTGTTTGGAAAACATTAAGAAAATATTTTAAAGTAATTTCCAATCTCTTAGGATTTTTAGAAAATGGCTTAGGGTTTCAAAATTACAAAAATAATTTTGAGTTTTGAAAACTGGAACCAAACAAGCCTATAAGAGTCCTAGGGTTTTAGTTCAATTTTATCGGTCTTGATCCGGAGATCCTCAATTGAGGCTTGGGAGCTCTTAGTCGGAGTATCGGAGTTCCTCGGTCAGGGTGCTAAGGACTCTTGGTCCTTGGCTAAAATTATCAGTCTAGGTGTAAAAACCTATCGGTCCTAGGTTAGCTTGGGGCTAAGTTTCTCGGTCGAGGTGTATAAACATCTCGGTCCATGGATAGCTCTAGGCTAAGTCACTCAGTCCCAAGGTTAGACTTATCGGTCTTGGGTCTCGGGAGTCTCGGTCCTAGACTCAAAACTCTCGGTCCTAGGTCTTAGGAGTCTCGGTCCTAGATTTGGATTTGTTGGTCATGAGTCCTAGGGTCTCAGTCCCAGGTTAGACAACTCGGTCCTAGGTCCAGATTTTATCGGTCCTAGATCAAGAACAATGGTCTTATGTCTCGATCTTAACTCAAAAACATCGGTCATAGGTCTCGGCTAGGACCGAAGATTCTCGGTCGGACCTCTCGGTTCTCAAGAACAACAAAGTGCAGTTTTAGTAATTCGTTTTTTTAGCTATGATATTTTAATCTAAGAGCTTGGGTAGCTTCATAAAACTCCCAGGAGCATGTTGATCATCATCTCAAGGTATCAATCAACCTAGATGATGATCAATTTGTCCAAAACAATTTGTGATCAAAATTTGAGTTTTTGATTTTAAAGTTGTTTTGAAGTGAAAGATGCTATCCAATAGATTCCCTATATCACATATACTTAAATGGTACCAAAACAAGAACATAGTCTCCTTGTTTTGACCAATTCAAGAAATCAAAATTTCATTTATTTTGAAAATTTTGATTTTGAGAAAATATTATGGAGATGGATCAAACATGATCTGAACATTTGCCCAACATGTTTACAATCACGTTGGGAAGCTTTCAAGGATGTGATCAAACATAATTAACCCATGAATAACAAACCCGTTTTTTATTTTTGAAATTCAAATTTAGGTTTTTGTTATCGAGATCGATTGATCGGTTCTATATTATCTAGATAGTTTCTAAATTATATAGGGATGAATTTTTAACCATAAAACACCATAAACAACAAACATACAAGCTTATGTAATTTGAAATATAAAAATTTCAAATTTAATCTATAAATATGAATTAGAGGGTGATTGGATCCTTACTAAGAATTGAAGAACACTTCTTAGACCTTAGGGAAGGTGTTATGATACACAGATCCGAGTTTAAGGTTTCAAACAAAATTTTGAAAAATATAGAACATTTCAGCTTCAATGGAGGATTATTTGTAAATCACAATTTAAGAATGGAGATTGAATTTTATGATTTGTCTATTTATAGCTTCCATGAGTCGGTGAAACCTTCTAGTGGCTTAAATTAGCCAAAAGCCATTAATGGCTTTTAACTGTTCTTGGATGAAGTCGTTGGAATAGGGATCAATAATCCCTAATTTGATAGAGAGAAATGATCACCACATAGGGTGATAATTTCAGGCTTTAAATGATACGAAATGGTGGAATAACAAAGGAGTTCCAAAAAGGAGAAATCGAAGAAAAATCTTCGTCCTTATCCCTCTAGATTCGCGTTGGAGATGGTGTCGCTCAAAACAACGTTTTTTTTAAGCGCGTCAGAGCGTTACGTCCAAGCGTCGTTCTGTCTGGGCATTTTGTTAGCATTTTGGCCAACGAGTGTTAGACAATCAACTGCCTCGCGCGCGTGCTTCTCCCTGGCTACATCCGGTTACATGGAGCGCTTTGATGCATTAAATGAGAGTTTAGCGTCCATCCAATGGACACGGCTCCTTCTGTAATTTTTTTCCTTTTTTTTTGCTACACCCAATTACAAATTTTAATTTTATTTTAAAATCTTTTGTTTGAAATTGATTTTTCTTTCACCCTTTTGGATTTAATTTTGATCTTTTTAAATACACAAAATATTAAAATAAACATGGTAAATATTTTACCAATTTTTTTTTGTATATTTTAGGGTTAAATAAATAATTGTTTTAGATAAAATGGATACAGCAATTCATTCTAAATTATATATATTTGTCCCTTAATTTTTCTAAATTTATTTTAAGAAATGGGTATAACATTTATCCCAAATAATATATTTTTTTTTATTTTAGCCTTAACCCTGAATTAATTTGATTAATTATCACAATAATTAGTCATAATTAATTATTTTAAATGAGTTTTTGGCCATGGTTCAAAATAATTATTTTAATATTATAAATTGAAGTGTTTATTTTTAGTACTTATAGAGTGCCCCTCTCAGATCGAGTTTGATTACAACAAACTGGTTTTGAAAACTTTGATTCGAGTATGACATCTAACACTAGGTTATGTTGTCCAATTTATAATGAGGGAGTTAGGAAAGATGGAATATGTAGCGTGTCACGGTTGGATTGACATGTTGATTCTATACATAGTATTCGTCGAGATGTTTCTGAGCGTTGCTTTAGGAAATTTTTTCCTTAGTGTTTATCCTAATAAGGATAATTATTTTGGGGAGTCATGTTTCACAGATCTTAACAAAGTACTCTTAAAATTCATGGCATGATGATAATCATAGGTATTGAAACATTAAATTCCTACTAGGCATAAATACCAACAGATTATCCATGTCTTAGTCATGTACAAATGGTTAAGGGTCATTGTTTAGGAGATATATATGGTACATTAAAGCTTTAGTAACTTTTCATGTGGGTAAGTAACAAGTAACATTCAGAGTGATCATATGGTAATGAGACTATCAATAGATGAGTCCTCGTGTAAGTTAATAAGCTTTCCTAGAAGTCTTACTAACAAGTAATGTCTAGGGCGATCATGTATAAATGATCGGGGTATCATATGTGTTTTTGTGGGAGTTAACAAACTTTTCACGAGGTTACTAATAAGTAAGGTTGAGAACAATCATATACAAATGATCGTGGTGCTTTCAACATATAGACTTTCGTGACTTAGGATGATAGTACCTATTGACAAATATGAATTTTGTCGAGAATACCTATTGAGAGATAGAGTTTACTTGAGTATCTATCAAGAGATAGGGTTTTTTAATTTATCTATCGAATGATAGAGTTTTTTTATGATGACCTATCGAGTGATAGGGTTTTGTAGGGATCATATACGAATGATCGTTTACGTTTGGGGACCTATCGAGAGATAGAGTTTTTTTAGAGACCTATCGAGTGATAGAGTTTTGTAGGGATCATGTATGAATGATCATTGTGCTTGTGCATAAGGATTTGTTTTTGAGTATTGAGTAATGTTGTAAAAGGAGATTCCTATCAAGAGATAGAGTTTTGACGTACACCTTTTCGGAGGATAGGGTTTCTGTACTTAAATTTACATCAACATTACTACCGATTTAAATCTTATAATTTCTCAAATAACACGTTCAAATTTACACAAAATATCTCTTCAATTACATATATTTCATTTAAATTTACACCACATATACCACAATTATACCATCATTGTACCACTTATGATAGTTTAATTTTATCTATAATTATATATATATATATATATATATATATATATATTTAAGTAAATTTTTGACCCCATATTTATGGGGTATATTGGCCCAAGTTAACTTATAAAACCAAAATCTAAATTATTATCTATTTTTTTTTAAATATAAAATTAAACTTGACCAAATCTATTGTGTATGGAATTCAAATTGGAAAAAAAAATAAATAAATCCAATAATTTGATTGTCGTGTAATGTCATGTGTATGCCATTTGGTCATTTTTTTATTGACGTATTTTTATTTTATTTTATGTTAATAACGTGAATGTCGCTTGTTTTTTCTAATTTTAGACATACAAAAATGATCAAATTTAATCCCTCAAAATTTATGTCCTTATGTCATCGTCCTTTTAAATCTATAAATATATGAAATAATTCGCACTTTAGCCTAGATGAGATTCAAACTCTAATATTGAGTATAATATAAATACTTTACTCATTAGACCACTTATATTTGTTAAATTTTATTTATAATTTTTATTAAATATATATTTCATAATAATTTTTTAACTCATAAATTTATTCGTATTTTTGACTTACGGATTAAATTGTATAATAAAAATATAAATTATAACTCTCTCAAACTCACATAAGTTTGAATTTGATCCCTAGTATGAGTGTGAAATAATATATTTTTTTTTGCATAAATATGAAAAATAAACTTACAAAATTTATTGTGTGTTTGACTATTTTAAAATCCTACTACTACAATTTATAGAATAAGAGAGTGATCGACCAATAAACTATAAATCAGAAGAGCTTAACCCCGCAATTTAAATGCTATACCCAATATAAAGATTGATTTCTCAACGTTGACGACACATATAATTTTGCTTCACAAGAATAAACCCTTAGTGTTGCGTCCATCATTGGACAATACAATTTAGCATGATGGTGACAAATGAGGTATCTAGAGGTGGTAACACCTTAATATGCGTGCGACTAGAGAAACTTAGTTGTATTTAAACGTAGAGTTAACCCCGTAGAGTTAACCCCGCAGGTTAAATGCATTACCCAAAATAAAGATTGATTTCTCAACGTTGACAACACATATAATTTTGCGTCACAAGAATAAACCCTTAGTGTTGCGTCCATATTCGACAATGAGAGGTCACACTATGAGAAGTTTGATTAGGCTGTGGAATGAGATGTGGTTAGTTAGCCGAAGTGGGGATAAAAAAAATCAGGTTGTATATTATAAAATATATGAGGATATGAGTCACGATATAAGAGGTCGGTTGGGATTGATGACCAAAGTGGGGAGAGTAAAAGAGATTGGTAATGTTAGAGATAGTTGATTTGACCGAAGTGAAAGTGTAATGTCATAAATGAGAGGTCGATTATTATGGTGAATAAATGTGGAATGAGATGGATGGTTAGTTGAATTGAGGAAAAAAGAATATCGGGTTGTATATTGTAAAATATGTTAACGAAGTGAATGTAAGGTAAATATATGATAGGTCGATTGAGAAAGAAATTGATATTGGTGGTTAAAATATACGGGAAGATTAGTTGTTTGATAAAAAGTTAATGTCAAGAGATAAAAATTTCGATTTAAATTGGTAGATAAATGTGGAATGAGATGGTTGGTCAGTCGAAGTATTTTAAGATCACAAAATGAGAGGTCGATTGAGCATTGGTGAGCTAAAGTGAGGGTAAAAAGAGATTTGTAATGTTTGAGGTTTTTTATTTGACCAAAGTGGAGGTGTAAGGTCACGAGATGAGAGGTCGATTGGAAAGAATATGTAATGAGATATGTGAGAAAATGAGTTGTTTTGTCGAAGTGAATAAAATGTGGAATGATAGTGTTATATTTTTTATTCTAATATATTATTCGTGATTTATTAAAATTTTTAAACATTAAATACATATTTTAAAATAATTATATTTTTTTATTGAATTTATTTATATTTTTATTCGTGTTTATCGCGAAACCTCCTAGTTTAATCTAATAATTACATAGGAACGTGACAACCATTTTACATTTTTATATTTAGACCTACATATATGTTTTTAATAAATATTAAAATTTGAAATTTTCTTTTAATAAAATTTACAATTAACATTTTAATATTTGTTAACAGATTAAAACTCTTTTTTAAGTATAAAAAATATTATTTATCATCAAATTCACATCTAATTAGTTCAAAATTGCACAAACATCACTACAAACTTAAGTTTTTATAATATCTCATTTTACACCCACTGTCATTTTATATATATATATATATATATATATATATATATATATATATATATATATATATATATATATATACCACCGTCACAACCTTCAATAATTAAAAAATGTTCAAATATTTATTATAAAGTTAAAAATTATTTGCATTCTACTCTTTTGAATTTTAATTTTAATTTTCTCGAATAAATGAAAAATATATGTGACCAAGAGAAGTTAAAGGTTAGGTATTCAAAATTGTAATTTGCGTCATCATAATAATTAATATTTAATGTGGAGTAATGTATTTTATTTTAATGTAATATATTTTATTGTAATTTTTATTTAATTATAAATATTTAAATTAATTTATGTTTTATTTTAATAATTTAATTTAGTATATTTTATTTTTAATATTATATGCATATTAAAAAAAAGAAAAAGTTTAAAAAGGAGAATCATTAGATTTATAAAGTTAATTATAATTTATAAAAATAGTATTTTTTTGAATTTATTAAGAAATGAAAAAAGAATGAGTGTAGTAAATAATATAATTAAATATAGGGGAACAAATTAAAAAAAAACGTACACCGTACGTTTCGTGATTAAGTAAACGGGAAAATACGTAATTGGGCGGTTGTAATTATTAGGTTAGTTTAATTGGGTTGTTTAGTTGATTATGTTAGTTTATATTTATGTTTAAATGCAAATAAACGTAATAAGAAAAGCTATTAATTAAGAAGTTGATATAGCTCTACTCTCTACGTACGTGCAGGAAGGATCGATTGGAAATGGTGAAAGTTCGTCAGTTGCAGAATCTGAAGAAAAAAACTATGGAATTATCGACGTTGTGTAGCGTTGATGTGTGCATCTTATCTTTCTCGGCCAACGGAAGAGAAATGAAGACTTGGCCGGAAAATCCTAACCAACTCAAACCCATTCTCAGGCGATACAAGGAACACCGATCCAAATTACTTAATAATAATAATAAGAGCGGAGTTGGTGTTGGAGTCGTAGGAACAACTGATCAATTTCGACGACGAACAAGTCTCGGGCCTGTTCTTGGAATAGAGATTCTATTTTATCGTTGGTTAATGGTTTGTCCTCAAATTCTTAAAAGATTTTTTCCGACCAAATCGCAGCAAAGCTTCAGATCATCAATTCCAAAATGGAGTTCATCAAATCGCAGCAGCAAAGCTTCTCGAATCTTTATAATTCAGAAAATAATGCTAGTTATCAACCCTTTACTCCTGATCCGCTGTCGGCGACATCTCATTTTTATTCCGACGACATTGATTCTAATGAAATAATATCACTTCTTGATGATCTACCCATAGTGTCAAAAACTATTTGCGTTCCTCCTATTATTTCTGATGATTTGTTGTCATTGCCCTGGGCAAGGGACATTATTAATGATGATTGGCAGATGCAGATGGATCAATATCTCAATTTCAATCCTCAAGTCCCCTCCTCCTCAAATACAATAATAAACGAAGCATCATGAAACTGGCTTTTGTCATTTCTTTGTTCCGATGATCAAATGCAATTTGCACCGCCCGCGCAGCAATCGCAACAGCTCTCTGCATTAATGGACGAGTTTCTGCGCGAATGTTCTTAAGGCGATCCATCCATCTCTTCCATGTTATTAACTTGAAAGAGGATCCAAGTTTGATTTTTTTTCTGTACGTTGTTGAATGTTGTATTATGCTTTAAGACATTGTAAATTTTCTTCTGATCATAGTTTTATTTGGATTAATATGTTGTAAAGGCGTTTAACTAAATCAATTGCTTTTATTTGAAGTGTATGTATTGTAGAATGTTTGACTCAATTTTAATGAATGTTACTATAATATTGATGAATTGAACTAAATAAGTAGAATGTTGGATTAAAACATAAAACTACACTTCAATTTTGAAATTAATTTAAGATTAAAAGATTAGGAACTTGGTCTATTATCATAAAAATAAAAATTATCCCAAAAAGATAATATTTTGAACTCTTATATTGAGAGAAGATCTAAGCACTTTGAATTTAAATAATGTGATTTTATAGAATTTTTCTTATTTTATTTGAAATTAAAGTGGGAGACAATACAAAATAAGTGTAAATATATAAATATTACAATAATATTAATATTTTGAATAATTATTGAATAAATATTTAGTGTCAAAACAAAACAAAACAAAAAATAAATTCTTATTTTAAAAAATAAAGTTAAATTTAACATCAAATAAAATTCTAAAATACTGATATTAACAATACTATTAAAAAAAAAATCAGTTCATAAAACTAAAATGAAAAGAAAATTCAAAATATGATATAAATACTTAATTATTTTTTGAAAAGCCACATCACTAATTTAAATATTTAACTACCATATTAAATTTTAAAGTTAGTGTGATATATGATTTTCTATTTATATATTAGTATTAATTTGAAATAAAACCAGATAGGATGGTACTCTTTCAAGAATAATTTGTCAATTAAAATAAAATTAAATAAAAATGTCCAACATATTCACAATAATGCAAACACCAATTAATGAAAAATCTAAAGAAATAATTTTAAGTTTGCTTTCAAAAAGATTCATCCAACTATTGAGCTAGAAGATGGTAAAAAAATAATGAGATTTAAAATTCTGTCTTTTTAAACACAACATCTATGAGAAACTACAAAATGTGTTTGGGGAATCTTTTATTCTCTCACAAGGAAAAGGAAAGTGAGATAACATGATATAGAAGAAGTCAAAGAGCCCCAACCCAACAAATAAAGAACTCTAGAGTAATTTATTCTCTTTTTTTTGTGTATATTTAAATGGAATGAAAGAGAAAAGTAGACTAGAGTTTATTATTACCACCAGAATAATCATGCATGTCCCTTGATCTTCTTTTCTATGAGGGAGGGAGGGATTGAATAAATCTTGTGGAGGAAACAACTTAATAATAAGATTTTTACCTCCACTTTTGAACAATTAATTAAACAGCAACAGAAGGATCACCAAAAAGGCCTACTACGCTCAAGGGAAGGATCAAAGCGGTGTGAAGCGCCCAAAGGAACCATCCCCTCAAGTAATTGACTTCCTCCATCTTGATGAGGTGGAGGAAACTTCTCACTTTTGCTTTTCGCGTTTGCATGGCTAATAAGACGCCTACGCTGCTTCACATATAATCATTAATTCATGAATGTGTCAGCAACAAGTTTCCTTCCTTTTGAAAAAGCTAACCACCCAAAACAAATCAAATCAAATTAAAACATACATCAACATTGGATTGAAGCTCAGCATTAGCTTCCGGTGCAGGCATTGCACGAACAGCCCTGTCTCGTGATCTTGCTTTCTTACCACCATCTACCTGCCCTTTTTTTGCAGCTCTCAGCCTGCATATACGGTACCCCACACAAAAATAATAAAATAAAAATGTACATAGAGCCTTGTCAAAAGAGATAATGTTTGAAGCACGGTGTCCCTTTCTTTAGTCATGTGTTAGATTAACACAGTTCAGTAAGAAATCTAACCTGCGTGCTTCTTCGTCACGTCGCTTTGCATCAATCTCTTTTGTAGGGGGATATTTTGGGAGCGTAGATGGATCACAAGCATAGGGTTCAGTGGTGAAAAACTACACGAAAAGAAAAGAACACGTAACATTTAACTTAGAATTGCTTTTTAATTTTTAAAAAGTAGTCAAATACTAAAAAAAAATATCATGTCATTCACTGGAATAATTAATACTCTGTATGTATTCCAGATCTGGAGTCAAACATCTTGAAATTAGTATGTAGAAAAATCTACAGCTTTCCCATTAGGTAGAATCAATAGTTCATTTTAATACATGCCAGTTATAGGGTAAATGTGAGAAAACTTTAGACATTGTCCATCAAATTCATGCAACTTCATTACCATTTATTTGTTTCAATTGTATAAAGACAACAATCTTGATTCATTACCATTTTTTCTAAAAATAAAAATAAAATAATTATTACATCTTTAGTTCAGTTTAGGAAATCATAATTGCACCTCATCTTAATTGAGTGCAAAATGCAGAATCCCACTGAAGACGAAATAAAGCTCACTAAAATAGGTGAAACTTAGGCCTTGTTTGGAGAAGGGTTATTTTCCTTATCTCACCATCAATCCCTTCATCAATCAAATTATTCAAGTCACCAACCAAATTACTCTCACTTTATATTTTTATTAACATTTTAAACATTAAATACAAATGATATTTTAGTTATTCAACCCAAAGACTCCACTTATTCATCAAACAATATACTTTTCAAATAAAAATAACCCATATTATTTCCAAGTAACCCTACATCAAACAAGCTCTTATTAAAAAGGACATCCAATTAGAAGTTGATGTTGTTATGAGACCAGTTTTCTGCCATCTCACATCTATCTTTTCATAGATGCAAAATATTTTCATCAGCATAACATCAAATGAGTAGAAAAAAGTAAAAAAGTTTGTAATCATAAATCTTCCATCTAGAGAACAATGCATAAAAAGCTTCTAAAGAAAAGACATTTTGTTTTCAAATACTTACTTCACTTCTTAATGCATCTGTTGCAGTTTCTCGTTCTGTTGGGTCAATTGAAAGAAGCTTTTCAATCAGCGGAAGAGATGATTGTGGAAAATGATTGAATGTCTCAGAAACACAACGCTTGTAAGGCTGACGTGGCTTAAACACAGTTGCATTGGGAGACCTAAACTTTTTCCAGTAATCATCAGAAGGAGAACCACATAGTTTGTATATCCTGTGTAATTGTTCTATCTTGGAGACATAAAGGAGTAATTGTTAACAGAAAATAGAGATATGTATAGCATAAGGGAAACAGTAAATGAAGAAACATAAGCCAATCCAAAGAAAGAGTGATCAACTTTTTGCTTCAACAAGGAGCAATTTCAAAAGACCTTTTTTTTAAGGATGCAACCGTTCCATTTCATTGATCCACATTTTTGTAAAGGTTGCAAAAAGACCCTTTTGTTATTGACGTATAAAAATGATACAGTAAAAAAACATTACCTAATCAATTAAGCAATAACCCTTGAGAATAATCAGTTCAGAATAAAATCTCAAATGAGCAGGTAAAATGTTGACAAAAACTGAAGTAGCTTTTCCAATTGGGGATCAATTTAAAGGATTTCACTTTTCAGAAACAAGAAAACAATACTCAAGCAAGCAGCCAACAAGTAGAATTTATAGTTACCTCTGTATGTCCAGGCATAATAGGTTTCCCAGCTAATAACTCAGCTAAAATACAACCAGCACTCCACAAGTCTATGCCTACACCATAATCAGTGGCTCCAAGAAGCAACTCTGGAGCTCGATACCACAATGTAACCACCCGACTTGTCATGGGGTTCTTGTGGTTGGGGTCTACAATAGTTGCCAACCCAAAATCGGCTATTCTAAGAATACCATCATCATCAATCAGTAGATTTGATCCTTTAATGTCTCGATGAAGCACGCCACGGCTGTGACAATGCTCAAGTCCAGACAACAGCTGCTTCAGGTAACATTTCACCTGTTGTGACATGAAATAGTCAGTCATGTCAGTCAATAAGGAAGACCAAATTTTGCATATATTGTATATAATACAAGTCAAGATAATAACTTGAAAATTTAACCTGTTTCTCAGTGAACCTGATGTCTGGGCTGGCAGCAAGACCAGCCAAATCATGCTCCATATATTCGAATACCAAGTATAAACTGCATGACATTCTCGACGTAACTAAACCCTCCAACTTTATTACATTTGGATGATCCAGTCTCCGTAAAATGATAATCTCCCTACACATGAATCTCACGCTTTCAGGTTCTAAATTATCAAACCGAACCTTCTTCAGCGCAACAATTTTCCCTGTAATGGTATCTCTTGCCTTGTAGACGTTGCTATATGTTCCTGACCCAATCTATAGCCATAAAACCAGGATATTACGACAACTTTTCTAGCAGCACTCATCATGGAGAAACCAGAAGAACAAGAGACTAAAAGAAAGAATGGCACTTACCTTGTCAATCTTCTCAAATGTGTCTGCCCGTCGAGGAAGCCAACCATCAATTACTTCACCTACATGAGCAGAGAGCCATGATGGCCATCCTGCAGCTACTTGTTCTCCATGCTTATGCTTTGGAAGATTGCGGAGTATAGTATTAGGTCTTGATCTTCTCTTCTCACCCATTTTCCTGTTATCTCCATCATACTTCTCCTCATGGACAACATTATTGACAGCTTGATCTTTGTCATCAACAGTTGGTGCTCTCACCTGCGTCACCTCCCTAGATTCCTCGGCCACATTCCTGCTTTCCCTCTCAGCCTGAACCTCTTGTTTCTGTTCCTTTTGCTGGCGAACTACACCAGAAGAAACCTCTCGACCAAAAACACATCCCATCTATTGAATCTAGTACTCATTAGCCAAGATATTTTCCCTAGTCAGTGCTACCCACGAACAACTAACAACAGAAATGAGTAGAGTTGATTAGCACGCAAAGCAATCAATAGTATCGACAGACAGAAACACACGTTCTCACTATTTGATTCACGAAAGGACATGACAGCAATTTCCTGTTGTACATGAATTTTCCAGTGGATATAAGTAAAATGAAAACCCTAAAATTCAGAAAAAGCTGATTCATGGCTCCACAACACACCTGGGACAGTAAGAAAGACAATCTTCGCGAATCTAGCAACTAAAGACAGCGAAATTCCAGAAGTAGAGAATTAAAACTTCCGTCACTTTCCACACACACACACAGAGACTCTTCCCTGTTATGAATGCGTTGTTTCTTCTTCTTCTTCTTCTTAAGCTTTCGTCCAAGCAACAGAGGGAAGGAAGAAAGAAGATGAGATCGTGATACCGTAGTAGGTGATTTGAGTGTATCTGTGTGTAATCGTGGCGGATCACTTCAAGTCAAACTACCAGTGTGTCCTTTTTAGCTGTTAGATGAAAAAGGAAATGAGTCCAATTCATAGAGTACGACCTATTTAAGAATTTTTATTATTTTTGTGTTATTTTGAATGGCATTAGGTAATTGACAAGACTGCGAAAAAAACCGATAATCAAACCGAATCGAACTTATAGTTTACCGGGTTGTCTAATTTATTTTATATTTTAAAAAAATTATTTTTAATTAAAGAAAATGAATAAATGTGAAAATATTTTTGATAAAATTACTTTAAGGGTATTGATATGTAATAATAAAATAATAAATAATAATTTAAATTAGAAAATATTTTAATATTTTTGATAATGAATTGAGTAATGTGATCGATGAGAGAAGGAGTGAAATGATGTTTGAGTGGATTGAGTTATTTAAATAGTCTAAGCCGTTAATTCTTGAAGATTATAAAAAAACAAGAGCTTATTCAAAGTCATCATTATTCTAAACTATCAATCTATGTATTAAGGTCTTCCTCCCCTCTAGGGTTCAGTTCTATACCGACGAGTTTTTATTCAACAATGATATCTTTGTTGTGTTTTTATTCTTCTCAGTATTGTAATTAAGATCAACCTAAATTCTATCTTCTGATTATGAGAAGTATAATAAGTGGGACTTTCCTTATTAGATCGTGTATTTCATTAAAGTTGTACTAGTGTTCATGATCTAAGTTGTGTCGCAAAGGAAAATTTGTCTCCAAGTCTTGAATCAATATTCTCTTTATAATTTCTCGATGATTATCAGTTTAGTTAGTTGGTAAGATTCTCTTTGTGAGATTTGACTGACAATTCATTGTCCTGTCATGTCGTTGTTCCTTTCGATTAATTCATGATGTTTGAAGTCCTAAATTTTGATTAAATATGTTGTTGATGTCGAACCTCATTGGTCTTGCAATCCAATATAATTTGTTGTGATTCTTTCTTTTGTAGATCACTACTACAAGTGACATCATTTTTGCGAACAATTTATTAAATTAAAGATATTTTTCTAAGGTAACCATCATTTTCATTTTTTTTATTTATGCAATTACAGCATGTGTTTCGTTAATGAATGCTATTCCTCCTAAGATGATTTTTCACCTCGTCTTTACAGAAGATAACTATGATGGAGATCGAATTTTCTCTATCGTTAATTGTTGGATCCACGAATGTAAAGCTTTATTCATGATGGATCTATTTTGCATTTGCACGTACTTACTGAGTTTGTTCAGTTGAATTAACATGATTGAATCCGTTAAGTCCATGAAATAATGATGTGAAATTGGATTTAGGATTTTGAGACCCAATATGGTGTGCTTCAATGTTAGGTACAAAATGGGGAATGAAGATATGTGCGATTATTTGTTAGATTCGAAAATGCATAAAATCACATAATGGTGAATATATCAATCAAATCGTATTATTATGGAAATGTCAACTAAATCGCCACGAGATCATATCATGGTGGAGATGTTAAATATATCACATTATCTTTACCTTAATTATGAATTCTAAAAGCCTATATATACATTATCAACAAGAAGAGAGTGTGAGACTAAAAACCTAGAAAAAATAGAGAGTTAGAGTTTGTAATCCATATTATAACTTTATTGAATCGATTCTCCGAAAGTAGGACGTAAGACATTGTTGGTCCAAACCTAGATAAGATTCTTGTGTCGTTATTTCTTTATTTCTTACTTTTACGCTATTATTTTGCATTCCACTACGGTTGCTATTATTTCATTTTCATTCTTAAGGTGATAGTTTTTCACCACAAACTAGTTTCAGAGCCAAGTTGGGTTAAGGTGGTCGCTGTTTGATTTTTTGGTGAGATTTCTTGATTCGGTCAATTATTTTGAAGATTTGAGATGGGGTCGACTTCTATGGTCATATCGAGAATTTCGATGGGATGAAGGACTTTGGGTTATGGAAGATGAAGATAAGGACACACTTAGGCAATATGGGAGTTGTTAAAGCACTCGAGGGGGAATCACAATTACCGGTCTTAATGGACGCGGAGAAAAAGATGAAGGTGTTGAAAAAGTTCTATAACACCTTGATTCTTTTTGTTAGTGTCACAACGACAACAAAAATGTGGCTTTAGTTGGAGTCTTTGTATATGACTAAGACACTATCGTCTCACATCTACATCAATTATAGATTCTTCAAATTTAGAATGGATGAGGGGAAGGACTTGTAGACGCATCTTGACGATGATGTGAAGATTCTCCTTGATTTGGAAAACATCGGAGAGATATACAAGAATGAAGATATGACGCTGATGCTTTTTAATTCTTTACCAAAGTCGTATGAGATGTTCATATACATACTCGAGCATGAGAGGGAGGAGCTTACCCTCGATGATGTGATAAGTGCGTTGAGATCGAAGGACCAAAAGAAGAAGACTGAAGAGAGAAATGTAAGTGGAGATGGACTCTAGGTTCAAGGGAGAACCAAGAGGAGAGACAATAAAATCAAGAAAACGAGGCATTCAAAGTCTCTTAGAAAAAAATATACTAAGTGCTACAATTATGACAAGGAGGGACACTTTAAGCAAGATTGTCTAGATTTAAGTAACAAGGGGAAGAAGAGCGGAGAAGCAGTGGTTGTTCAAGAGGTCGAGAATGGGTATAAAATTGCGGATGTTCTCGTTGTCTCCACTAATCAGTCTAACAAGCGTTGGATTATGTATTTTGGGTGTTTGTTCCATATGACACTTAACGAGAACTGATTTGACACCTATGAAAGGACTTCAATGGGTGATGTTTTGTTATGTAACAACAAGTCTTACAGGGTGATGGGGATCGAAACAGTACGTTTGAAGACGCATGATGGAATCGAGAGGGTATTGACGGACGTACGACACGTCTCGGACTTTTAGAGGAATTTAATCTCTCTCGGCTCACTAGACCAACATGGTTTTGCATAGAATAATGGGAATAACGTATTGAGGGTCACAAAGGGGTCGATAGTGGTAATGAGAGGCGTGCAAGAGAAAAGTCTTTACTTCTTTCAAGGCAACACATTAGTTGATGATATGGTGGTAATGGTGGAGCCTTGAGATGTATCACCCACGAGTCTATGACATAAGAGATTGGGACACGTGAGTGAGATAGGCTTGAAGGAGTTGAGTAATAGAGGCTACTTGGAAAGGATAAAATTGATGATTTGAAGTTTTGCAAGAACTGCATATACGATAAAGCTGTGAGGGTGAAGTTTAGGCGTTCAATTGAGGTGACTCTAGAGACACTCAGTTATGTTCACTCAAACTTGGGGGACAATGAGGACTGCAAGTCTAGGTGGATGTCGGTATCACCTTCATTGATGATTGTTCATGCAAGGTTTGGGTATACATCTTGAAGAACAATGATGATGCATTTGCTAATTCAAGGAGTGGAAGAAGATGGTAGAGACTCAGGCCGGGAAGAATGTTAAAAAGCTCCGAACATATAACGGTTTATAGTATCTAGGAGAACAGTTCAATTATTTTATCCAGGAAGAAGGGATGGTTCGTCACAAAACCGTCCGACAGACACCACAATAGAATGACTTGGCGGAGCGAATGAACAGAACGTTACTTGAGCGTGTTTGATGTATGTTGTTTAAGGCTAGTCTACCAAAGTAGTTTTGAGGTGAGGCGGTTAACATTGTGAATTGTCTTATCAATCGTTGTCCATCGATAACATTAGAATGCAAGACACCAAAAGATGTTTGGAATGACGCTCCTCCAAAACTCGACAATCTGAAGGTATTTGGGTGTGTGGCTTACATGCACCAACGGGATGGAAAACTTGATCCGAGAGAGAATAAGTGAATGTTTGTTGGATATCCTGAGGGAGTAAGGGGTTGGAAACTATTTTACAAGGACTGAGAGACAATCAAGTGCATCATTAGCCGTGACGTGGTCTTTAAGGAAACCGAGTCCTATTATGGAACAACACAATCAGTCAAAGCTGGCAAAGTCGTTAGAGATGACCGAATTTGAGGCGGAGTTCCTAGGAGGGATTACTAAAGAGTTTATAAACACAGGGGATGCTAATGAAAATGATGAAATAAATGGTTAGATAGAGGAGGAATGTATGAATCCAAAAAAGAACCTTAACTCTTACTAGTTAACGCGAGATAGAGACTATAAGACAACCTGAGCTCCAAAAATATTTGGTTACTCCGATTTGGCAACCTTTGCATTCCTTGTGGAAGACGTGGTCTAATATTTAGAGTCGAGATCGTTTAGAGAAGTGATTGCAAGCAAGGAGAGAACCGAATGGAAGTGTGCTATGGTAGAGGAGATATCATCGCTTGACAGAAATGAGACGTGAGAATTGGTGGACAAACTCAAGAATTAGCAAGTGGTTGGTTCAAAGTCGGTGTTCAAGTGCAAAGAAGCTATAGTTGGTAGTAACAAGCTAATGTTTTAGGTAAGATTGGTAGCCAAGAGCTTCACACAAAGTGAAAGGGTCGACTTTAACGAGATATACTCCCCGGTAGTGAAACACACATCCATTCGTGTGTTGCTCGCTCTAGTGAATTAGTTTGAGTTAGATCTCGAGCAAATGGATGTGAAGGACAATATTTCTTCATGGGAACTTGGAGGAGAAGATCTTCATGACACAAAATGAGGGTTTCGTCAAACCCGGTGATGAAGGCAAGGTATATCTCCTTAAATGCTCTCTTTATGTTTTAAAATAATCTCCAAGACAATGATATTTGCGCTTTGATGAGTTCATGGTTCGTAACGATCTTGTGAGGAGTAATTTCAATAATTGTGTTTACATCAAGTGGGTTGATGGTTGCGGGATCTTCCTATTGTATACATGGATGATATGTTGATCGCATCGGGAAATAAGAAAGACAAGATCAAGAGTTTGATAGGTAGTGAGTTTGAGATGAAGGATATGGGACCGACAAAGAAAATTTTGCGGATGGTGATCATGTTCGTGCCTCAAAGAGTCTACCTCCAAAAAGTTGTCGCCAAGTTTGGGATGTCTGACGCTAAGGCGGTTCAAACGCTATTAGTTACTCATTTCAAGCTCTCCTCAAAGATATTACTGAATACCGAAGAGAAAAAGGTGAGAATGATAAACACCTATATGCGAGTATTGTTGAGAGCCTAATGTATGCCATATTATGTACGCGAATTGATCTTGCTCACGTGGTTAGTCTTGTTAGTCACTTTATGGAGAATCCATGGAAAGAAAATTGGGAGGCGACAAAGTGGGTTCTTTGTTACGTTGGGGGATTCTTAGATGTCGATCTTTGTTTTAAGTGGGCGGTGTAGGTGATGATAAATTGAGAGGATATTGTTGGGAAAATTAAGAGTTAATTAACTTAGAAAAAATTGTTTGGAAAACTAAGTAAAAAGTTAATTAATAGAAAAGTTCTAAATATTAATCAATTAAGTTTTGATGATGTTTAGATATGAAAGAAGATAAGTCGTCTAATTGTTTCTATGCAGGTGCATCAGATTTGGCAAACTTAGACGTGGTCTAAGTAGACAAATTAGACGTGTTACATAGTTAGACGTGTCAGTCTAATAAATACGTAGTTAGACTTGCTAGTCTAACAGATACGTAGTTAGTCGTGCTAGTTTAACAAATATGTAGTTAGAGGTGTCAATCTAGCAGATACGTAGTTAGACGTGCTAGTCAAACAGATACGTAGTTAGACGTGCTAGTCTAACAGATACGTAGTTAGACGTGTCATTCTAACATATACATAGTTAGACGTACTAGTCTAACAGATACGTAGTTAGAAGTGTTAGTCTAACAGACACATAGTTAGACGTGGGCGTTTAACTCCTTCAAATTAGTCTGAAGTGATGTAAAGTTATACGTTGTAGTCTAACTCCATTAGACGTGGTAAGTCTAATGGGATGCGAAGTTAGACGTTGCAGTCTAACTCCATTAGACGTGGTAAGTCTAATGGATATCTCTGATAGATGTTGGCGTCTAACTCCCTTAGATTTGGTAGTCTAATGGAGCACGTCTATTGCCTCGCTTCAGCAACCGTCTGAAGTTAGCATACGTCTACCCACGATCAACTAGTTGTACACTACTCCTACTCCATTTTCTCTTGCAGACCAGTACGCCAACTATTTGCATCAAATGAACGGCCACATACGCGAAGACTCCTCCCACTACTTGTTCAGTACAGGGCAGTTGCAGAAAGATATCTCGCGCACTACCGTTTAGTACGGTCACATTCCAGAAGCACAGAGTCTGTTGTACTTTCTCCTTTAAGCGACCATCCTATGGGCGCGTGCCACGTGTCCAGGAAGAAGATTTGACCGTTGGTGTCCTTCTACTACAAATAGATGCTTAAGGACAACGACCAAATCACCGGTTACTCTGCTCATTTTTACAATTTTACTCATCTGCTCTTGCACTTACTGATTATACATCATATTCAAGTTCAAGAGAGGGAATCTAAACATTGTTTTAGTTGAGAGATATTATTAATCATATTGTAAGTTGAATAAAATTTGTTCTGTTCAACAGAGTGTTAGCTATTTAGTAAGCTGTATTTGATTCAAGAAGTATAGTGAAATCCTTCCAGTTGTGGAAGAAAGGGTGACGTAGGAGAGTTAGCTCCGAACATCCATAAACAACTTGATGTGTTCTTCACTTTTAACCATTCATCTTTCATTGGTTCAAAAATTCAAACTCAAACAAACAATTCCGCACTTGAATCGTTTTAAGTGTTTGTGAAGGTTTGCAAAGAATAGAAAGAGATATTAATTTCTCTCAGGAATTCTATCATTTCATTAATCCGAAGTTGTTATCAATAGCCAGACCCCCGTCTCTATTGATTACACTAATCCTATCAATTGGTATCAGAGCTCTTCTTTCTATTCTCAAGCAATAAGAACATGAATCATGTCGAAAGATGCTAGCTCCTCTAAGATTCTGTTACGACTTATTTCGTAAGGTGTGTTTTGGGTTCAAGAATCAAGTTCTTGATCTCTAAGACCGGTGAACATTCTACAATCAAAGGGCAGCGGAAGGTTTTCAATAGAGAATTTGGGGTGAGGGGATAGAAGAACCAGGGGTGCGAAGAGAAATAATGTTGGTCTATACCAAACAGTCCATAATAATAATAATAGACGAATAGGGGCGAAGTCACATCTTCATCATTCTATTCATGGGTCCTTAGGGAAGAAAGATCATCCTTATATAGGTGATGTCTTGCCCCAGAATATTCGGTTACAACAAATACTAGAAAATAACAGAATTCGGTTTGTAAAATAGAAAAAAAAGCAAAACAAAATATTAATACAACAAAACAGAAATCTGGCACATGTGCACACTAGGACCGAGATCGGGTGCCGAGGAAGGTTGCTGGAATTTATTCTAGGACCGAGGCTTTGATTTTAGACCGTAACAATATCCCCCCTTCAAAGTTCGCCGCCCTCGACGAAAAAGACTGTGGTCTGCCGAGCCTCCCGAGCATCTAATGCGTATGCTCAATATTTCAAAGAATTCGGTCGGACTTCAGCAAGTCCAGCAAGTGTCGGAGTCTAGGACCGTATTTCTTAGAATCTCTTGGTCTTTAGTCTTCGGTCTTCCCGCTCCGCAATTAGTCCCTCCTTCGTCCCAACATGCCAGGTGCAGCAAAATGACCATTTTTCTTCCGGGCATACTCTAGAATGTCTTCAAACAACCAAGCCCTGTCTTTTATCCAGACCAGCAACACATGTGCAACAATATAGCCATGTCTTCCGACTTCCTTCCTGGCTGGTGGTCGGTTGTTGGGTTGCTGGGTTGCTGGTTGAGCCCTTTGATTATTTGTTGGAACTTTTCTAGAGTGTCTTCCAAAACAAGTGAAACACTTTGGCATTCGTTTTTTCTCTTTATTTGTACCGTGTAAGCAACATTATAATTATCCAAGGCCTTTTCTAGCTGGTTGCCTTTTATTATGTTGACCCGCAACCGAGGGGTACCGTGTTGGACCGTGAAAGTGTGCAAGATAATGACACGTTCGTCCCTTGTCTCAAGCAGCAAAGGTGGGTCATAAAAACCTGATTCTTGGACGGGTTCTTGAACGCGTTCTTGGACTTCTTGATGATTAGCCGGGGCCATGAACAATCTGGATTTGCACCTATGATTGGGCTCCCAATTATCATTGCAAGTGTAGCGCCGGTCTTCCTTGGGATCGGTCGTCCGGTTTGTGCTCGGCCAGACTGTGTTAACACTACATGGTTTGGGCAGTAGCGGCGGTTTGGCGTTGTACAAGGGTCTGCGACCGAATCGCAGCAAGAGATCCCTCTTGAATGCATCACACATCAATGATACCTTTTGGTTGCGATTACATAAATATGATTCATTCCACGCTCTTGCCTCTTTTGAGAAGTGAGTGCGGACAATGTCTAGCTTTGTGGCATAATTCGTCTTGCTCTCCCTAAACACTTGCTCGGCAAATAAGAGTCATCCCTCCAAATCAGTCCCATCAAATTCAGGAATATTAACATTTGTGAGCCGGGTTGGAAGAAGGTAGCAATAAGCAATATCATAGGGTCGGGTGCGGGAATTTTGGCCATTATTAAACGCAGCTTTTTCAATGGCAGTCAAACTTTTTCCAGCAGCATACCTTCTGTTCATATTTTGCAGAAAAGCATTGTGCAAAGCAGCTTGTTCGGTCATGTGTTGTTGCACGGCAGCATTCATGGAAGCATATTGTTAGGTCAGCCCTTCGAATAAGGTCTTAAGATCGTCCATGTCTTGTTTACTATCGGGTTTATTTCATTTGAGGATCGTCTTGCTCTGATACCAAGAATGTTACGACTTATTTCGTAAGGTGTGTTTTGGGTTCAAGAATCAAGTTCTTGATCTCTAAGACCGGTGGACATTCTACAATCAAAGGGCAACAAAAGTTTTTCAATAGAGAATTTGGGGGTGAGGGGATAGAAGAACCAAGGGTGCGAAGAGAAATACTGTTGGTCTATACCAAACAGTCCATAATAATAATAATAGACGAATAGGGGCGAAGTCACATCTTCATCATTCTATTCATGGGTCCTTGAGGAAGAAAGATCATCCTTATACAGGTGATGTCTTGTCCCGGAATATTCGGTTACAACAAATACTAGAAAATAACATAATTCGGTTTGTAAAATAGAAAAAGAAAGCAAAACAAAATATTAATACAACAAAACAGAAATGTGGCCCATGTGCACACTAGGACCGAGACCGGGTGTCGAGGAAGGTTGCTGGAATTTATTCTAGGACCGAGGCCTTGATTTTAGACCGTAATAGATTCCTATATATTCGAAAGAAAACTACATGGTGTGGAAGAAGAGAGTTCGTGCTTATTTTTCCTCCTTGCACGATTTCATGTGGAGTGTTGTCACTGAAGGACCTATCATGATCGACAAAGAAAAATCTTAGTGGACAAATGAAGATAAGAGAAAGAACAACCTCAACAACCTGGCCATGGATGACCTGTACAGATCACTTGACAATAACATGTTCAACTACATTATATCTTGCGAGTCTACCAAAGAAATTTGGGACAGACTCACTCAACTCTGTGAAGGCAACGAGTAAACCAAAGAGAACAAGATTACGGTAGCCACACAGCAGTTTAACAACTTCAAGATGCGTCTAAGAGAGACGATGACTGAGTTCGATGCAAGATTTAGTCAGATTGTCACCACCTTATCCATTGTAGGCAAGACCTACAGCAACAGAGAGATTGTTATAAAGGTCATGCGATCTTTACCCAGGGAATGAGACATCAAGACTATGGCGATGAGGGAGTCCAAAGACCTCAATAAGATGGAGCTCTTCGACTTGTTTGCCGATCTGAAAGCCTATGAATTCAAGTTGAATTCAAGGAATGAAGAAGAGCACCCACATCCATCATCATTACCAAGTCTTTGATGTCTTCCGAGGAGTCACCAGTTGTCAACGAAGAAAAGTCATCTGCCCAGCAACTCAGAACGACGCAATGACTATTCTCGTGAAGAAATCCGAGAAATACATGAAGAAGAGCATTCCTAACTGAAGCTCTTCAAATTATACTAATGATGATAAATCTAAATCAAAAGCTAATGTTAAGTGTTTTAACTGTGTTATTCTAGGTCATTACAAGTCGGAGTGTAGAAAGCCGAAACGTGATGAGAAGAAGAAAGACAATGAAGGCGAACTGAAGGCCCTCATGGCGGCAGACAGCAAAGCCAAGTGGATTCAAAGAAACTCAGATTATTAATCATCCAGTGATAGTGATGATGAAGAGGTTGCTTGCTTCATGGCAAGAGAATAGGAAGACTCTTAGGAATCTAAGGTAGTGAATTTCTCTCCAAAAGACTTTTCATGAGATGAACTAGTTGCTGCACTAAATGATATGGTCTCGGAGTATAAAAAATTATTAGAATCTAAAAACAAAACAAACTCAGAATCTGAAATGATGAACCATCTTTTTCTCAAACCTCCGAGCCAAAAGTTTTTGAAAACATGGATGAGCTTTAATTTGAGAATGAAATGCTCAAGGAAAAGATTCAAACCCTTTCTTCTGAAAACCAACGCTTAACTTATATTGTAAGTTCTTAGACAAGGTCTGGAGAAGTTTTTTAATATCAGATCAGTCTGTTAAAGCCTGCCAGATATAAATCTGGTCTAAGATTTGATAGCAATGACTCAGATAAGTCTTATAAGAAGTTAAACTCAGTAACTAACAAGTTTAAGGCAACAAGTTTTTTCAAATGGAGTTGAACTGATACTGGAACTGATCCAAGTTGTGATGAGTTAACCTTAAAGGATGAAATAACTTATGTTCCACCAACACTTAGCTGGTTGAAACTTAAGTTAGATGCAGCTAGCAAGTTTAGTAAACCAAAACCTGACAATAAGTCAAGGAGTTTTAAAAGGAAACCATCCTCTAAAGTTAAGGGATCAGTGACTAACAGGAAGTCGTCTGCTAAGTCAAAATCATGCGCTCTTATTACTACACAAAGAGGGAAGTCCATCAAAATAACTCAAATATGGATTCATAAGGGACTGATTGATCGAGGACCCAAGTGAATGTGGGTACCAAAATTTGTAAACATTTTCTTGTGTAGGTGATACAGGAAAACTGCAGGAAGGAAGATTGGAGGATAATCTTCTGAAGATTTGTTCTAGAGGATCAATAGTGGTTCATGCCACTTCAAAGGACTAAGTGTTTTCTCCTTTAAAAATATTTTTGGTCTTAAGGACCTCAAAACATTTGTTTATTTCTTTTTAAATTGAAAGGGAAATTTATTGTGTAAATAAAGATGTACGTAGACGAAAGCTTTAATTGGTCTATTAGACGAGGACGTCTAAAAGAAAAGCAAGTACTTGGACGTATACATACTTACACAATCTAATGTGAAATGTCTTGGTGAAAAAACTACGCGGTTAGACGTCGAAGTCTAATAAACGTTTAGACGTTTATAAGACAAAAGCAGTTGGACGCTCACGTCTAACCAAACACACGTCTAGTACGTGTTGTTCATGCGTAATTAGACGTCTACATCTAATAGATGGATAGACATCTATAAGACAAATGATTAGACGTCTGCGTCTAATAGACTCATGCGTCTAACAGACGTTCGATCCACACATAATGTAGAAGTAAGTGAAACGTCTAACTACGTGTGTTATTAGACGCTTCATCTTCAAATTCATTAAGGACAACTGTCCTTTATGCGCTGTCATCTAACTTTCCTGCTCAAAATATTGAACATTCACTTCCTAGAAACCTGAAGACGCGTGTCTCTCAAGAATAAGGAAAATGACTAATATACCCTTAAAATTAATGATGACTACCTTTGGGAAAAGGTGTCTAACATTAAGTGGTGGGTGCCCGTGTGTTAAATGTGACGGTTAAGCCATGCGACTGTTGGGATTCTATTTAAGGACAATGTGCATGTGTCAGATGCCTTTTACGATCAAAAATTTCCTAAGAACCTTAGTTTGCTCTAACTTCTCTCTAAGAAATCGTTTCATCTCCTTCATCTTTTCTCAAATGGCTAATAAGAAGATTACTCTTGATCACTACACTCTACATGTGGACTTCTCTTCAGTTTATTCTTTCGATCAACAGACTGTGGTTGATATGTTCTGATCCTTGGAATATTGTGGTCTCGAAAAGTATCTCGGCGGTCCATTTATATTTTACGAGAAGGAAGTTCGCGAGTTTTTCAAGACAACGGTCTTGGTCGGAGAATCTATTACGACGACTATGAACGAATCGCCTATATCTTTCAACGAATCTGCCTATGCGGAGTTCTTTGAACTTTCATCGGAGGGTCACAAGTTCAATCTTACTTTACCGGCAGAGACTATCACAGAGATGAAGACGGTCTTTTCCAACGACGGTTCTAAGATAAGGCTAAACGGGAAGAAGAAGGCTTTAAAGCCTCATTTCATCTTATTAAATGACATTATGGCGAAAGCTCTCCAAGGTAGAGCAGGCTCTTTCGATTCATATAGTCAGGATCGCTTCGACTATATGAATGCTATTTCAAAAGGTATTCAAGTAAACTGGGCTTTGACTCTTTTTTTAATCTCTGTGAATCGATCTATTCTAAGAACAAGGAGAGTGTGAGTTTCGCAGCCCAACTCAGTCGATTTCTGAAGCATTTGGGTGTCTCTATGGGCGAGGGTGAGGCTATTAACACGAGTCGCATATACACAAATTTCTCCGTGAAGAGCGCTCTTGCGAGAATGAAGCTCTCAAAAGAGATGGTTTCTAGCTCTTCCAGCCAACAGACTAGTGGTCAGTCGGTCACTCGTTCTAAAAGACAGGCCGCTTACATGCTGTCTATGGGGGCTAAACGAACCAAATCGATAATAGAGTACGCGGCGAGCAAAAACAGCTAGAAGAGCTCCTTGAAGAAAAATTCTGGAGTAGTTGACTCCATGGCAAGAAGAAATCTTCCTCCTATTGTCGTTGTTCCTATTTCATCTCTATCTCCATCCCCCAGCCCGTTGAAGAAACCAGCTAAGTCATTTGGTCCTGCTGTAGATCAGAAGAAGGCGTCCAAGGCGTCTAAAGCATCTAGTGCGTCTAAGGTGTCTAAGAAGACTAAAAAGGTAACCTCCTCCTCTCTTTTGACCTATGTGCCCATTTGTGATGTTCCTGTGATGGAACAAGTTGTCAGACTGACTGTTGAGCTAGTCGGTCCAACTATTGAAAATGTTGACAGGTCTCGTCGCTTGTCTGTCCCGTAGTGCCAGCAACCGTTGTCGCTGCTAGTGTTATTGAAATGTCAGTAGTTGTTGAGACTGCTAGCATTATCCCCTTTGAAATAGAGCAAACCACTGTTCCAATGTTTGATGTTGTTATTGCATCATCTAAGTAGGGTCCTACTCTACCTATTGTCGAGCCTCTCGCTGCCAAGATTACTGAAATATAATCTAAGTTTATTGGGAAGGGCGTTCTGTCTGTTCTTCCAGATGGAGAAAAATGCACAATGTGATGGTAGAATGTGGTCGATAATATGACGAGTCGCGGATAGAAAAAAATATTCAAAGTTAGGATATATGAGATGATCGATATGACTTGTAGGTTGTGCTTAATGTTCAAAGTAATAGTTGGTGATGGTCAATAATGTCAAGTCGGTTAGACATAATTTCCTTTTATGATAAGGTCGGTAATGTCGAGTCACTTGAGGAAACATAATTTTTTAAGTATAGCTAGAACGATATGTTATCAACTATATATTTATTAAGCTATCAAAAATTTTAAAATAAGATAATTTTAATATTTTGTTAAGTTATTGTATTATAATTTTTTAAATGTTTTAAATTAATTAGTATGGACGAATAGGTAAAATATTAATTGATGATAACATTCATTATATTATTATATAAAAAATAATAATTTAAATATATAAATATAATTAAATTTATAATACATTTAATAGAATTAATATAATTTTTATATGTATCTCATCGTATCTATTATTTATATAACTAATTTTTTATTCCTTTATTAATTTGTTTGACCATATAATAATTTTTAATTTAATTAAATATAAATTAAATAAATTTTTAAATATATGTTTTTTATCATTAATTTTAAATCAAAAATATATAAGTTTAAATTATAAAATAAATTAAGTTTTGAAACACTAGGAACATGCTAATATTATATAATAATAGTTATATTAAGAGTTAAAAATTTCGCGAGTTCGATTTCCACTAAAAGTGTCTTGAATGAAAACGGAGTGTCATGACTAAGGTGTGTTATGTTAGTTCTCATTAATAAAAAAAATTAATTAATACTTAAAAGACATTTAAATAAATGATTATTAGACCGAAATTGGATGAGAGATTATGGCAATACGGTGGATCGGACCATGAGTGTAGTGAATTTAAATTCATGTCCTAATATCATTTTGTCTTGTTCGATTTTAAAAAAAATCTTTGTGAGTTAGGCACTGTTTATATCATATTTTATAAAAATATAAATTTTTTATTGAATTAAATGATTTTTTATATAATATATATATATAGTGTCATATATTAAAATTTTATATTATTATAAATAAATATTTAGAATTTTTATAAAATATAAATAATAAATAAATATATTAATAATGTTATATAATTATAAAAAATTAAGATGAAAAAGAAACTCACGTGTCTAACGTTTTAATTGGGAATCTAACCTATAAATCTTTATTCTCTCTTAACCACCATTTTGATCACTTATATTGGATTTATATTTTGTTCAGGTTCATTACTTCTTTAAAAATTTATTCTTACTTTTCATTTATCTATTAACTTCTTATATTTTATCCTTTATTCTATCTATCTCTTTCTCTTCCCGATAGAAATAGAATTTAAAACAAAATAATTTTGATTCAACCAGCTCTTTCTCAACTTAACTTGTCTGTTTAAATTGTCTATCAAGTAATCCCTTACTAATCTCATAATGAATATCCCCAATTTGTATCTCCTTTGTTTTTTTAAGATTCAGAAATAACCGACTTTAAAATTTTCTAAGTCATTTTTTTATTATTAATCAATGATTAATTCTATAGTTATAACTACCCTAAACCCTAAATTGTGAAGCTATAGCGTGTCATCGTTTTACTGGAATTGAAATATCTGCCAGATAGGGATCACAATTTGTATCGTTGTCTGTTAATTAATCTTTATCAATGGTTCAAGAGCACAAAACCTTCACCTTTCGACAAGTTCAGTTTCACATCTAGGATCCACCTTCATCTTTAGTTGCTGGAAGAGGAAGAGAATTCATCTATGACTGAACTGAGATGAAGGAAAAAGATGATCTGAGGAACAAATGCATTGGAGAAGGAGTATGATGAACAGTGCTTATGTCTGTTTGTTTGGAACTTATGATTAGTTTTTAGCTTGGGTTTTGAGAATTTCAATTCCAGACCTATTTTGTCTAGAATTCAAATAAAAAAAAAAATACTCCCAATGCAGAGTTGAGCTCTAAAGTAATTGTCAAGGAAGAAAAATATTGAGAGTCAAAAGTGATGGAAAAAATGATAATTTTAGGATACAATAAATAATTTCAGGAAACAAAAAATATGAAACTTATAAAGCATATTGAATTATTGATTCATTGGAAGAAAAAGCTCATGGGAAGCCATTGTCATAATTTTTTCATCAATCAACACCCAAAAGATTAGTAGGGAGTGGATATAAAAGAGAAACAAAAGTGAGATGCTATCCTAAACAAATGCTTTAAAATAATAGTAGCCACAGTTCTAGCTAAATTTGAAGACATTTTACAAAGGCTACACAAAATCATTGAAGAAGATAGAAAAATCGATAAAATGGTGAATAAATATAAACAAGTCCATCGGCAATTGAGTACACCCAATCTTAAATACTCTAAATATTTATTAACGGTAGCCATTTTAAGTAGAAAATTACTTTAAAAGCGAAAGGTATGTTGTCTTGTAATGACAAAGTTAGACCAAGCTGGTATTAAAGTAAACTATTGTTTAGGACACAACATAAAAAACTACTAGATAACATGATTTGAGAAATCAAAAACATTCATATCCAGAAACAGGGATTTCAACAAATATAAAAATTTGATGATTCTAACTAACATCATCAGAAAGAAGCGATGAGAAAGTTTACACTTAATTAGTTACAGTTTTACCAAACATCATTTTATGATATAAATGTTTGCTTCAAATAAATCATATCCAAGTCATTTGAACTATCAGATTGCAGTTTCAAAATCAATCTCTGCATCAGCTTCCCCATATATCATTCCTGGCTCTGCCTCCACATCAGCTTCAATCTGGCCGGGCTCCTGCCCCCCGTCTGTAGTATCTGAGCTTATATTGTGTTGGCCATCTGGAGTTCCATTGGCAGTTGCAGTATCAGTATCCATTGCTGTTGTTGAGTCTTCAAGATCTGGCCTACTTCCTTCAGCACCCTCAGTTTCATTGGCAGGAGGAGGTGCATTCTTGCATAAAACAAAATTACATAAACCACAGAACCAACACAACAAATATGCAGACAACACTTATATACGAGATAAGACATATTTTGGGGACATGAAAATAAAAGATATGCTTCTATTTTATGATGGATCATGGAACAAATTGTACGTGATAAATAAATTGCTAACTAGTAATCAATGTTATGGAGGCTTTTATGCAAAAAAAAAAAAATAAGTGTTATAGAGAACCAAGATTAATGTCTAGTAGTGTAAGCGGTTTAAAATTATTTACAAGTCAATTTTCTAAAATATTTTGTTCCGAGGTGGGGTCAGTTACCTAAACTTCATTTACTACCAAATTGAGGCTTAAACCTTTAGCATTTTGAAATGAACTAACTTTGTATTTTTATTTATTTTGTTAGGAAACTGTGTACGAATAAAATTGAGGCTTATTTTCTCACATTTCATTTCTCCGCACCATAAGGATTAGCTATTCAAATTACGTACCTGATTTTCTTCTGTTTGGTGTGCAACACCTTTAGTTTCTTCCTTTTTAGCTCGTTTAGACCTTTCATTAGGTTTAGCTTGATATTTGGATCTCACATCAAGAGGCAACAGTTCAAGGGGCACAACTCCCTCTATTCCATATTCAGTAAACTGCAATAAAGTAGAAATCAATTCCAGATTATGTTCACCTTAAAAAAACAACAAAAAAAACTTAAGATTGTAGTTTACAAGAAAATTATATCGTACTCTAGAAAATCCTTCAAGATCGTGTCTAGCTGAAAATCTGAGGCCTTTCCAACAATAAACCTACAATCAAGTATGACACTTTTTAATGAAAGGCAGTAGTGATATAAAATATCATCAAGACGAAAAAATATTAGGCGCAAGCAATGTGTTCAAATAAAACAATAACCTAGGGGCACATACAAAAATGATGGATGCGCCCAACATCAAAAGATGTGCATGCAACAAAACAATAGTAAGACAAGATAAATACACTGTACTACTCAAAAACCAAAAGACACCTTCAAAATTGCCGGATGCAAGACAAACTGAGCACCACAACATAGTCAGCATTGATCAAAAGTCGTACAACTCAAACCAAGGCCCAAGCAAAAGACAAAGCAACCCAAAAATAGGCAGAATCATTCCAAGTTGGAGCAAAACTTTCAACACACTTCTTAGGGACAAATCGCAACCCGACACAAACCCAGCAAAGGAAAACACTCCCCAAGTCATCCTGTATTGAGTAAAGTATTCTCAATCAATCCCCCACTCTTTAGGCAAAGTTAGTTGTAGTAAATGTTAGAGAATTACAAAGCGCATACTCTTCGTAATACAAAACATACCCATAGATGTCTATAACTACTAATCATATCTTCTAATTCTTCAAAACAGCATGTTATTTCTATCATGTCACACTTCAAAGATAAAAGCAGCAAAGGCACACTCTAGCACACTACATTTATAAATTGCAAAAGTTGGTTGCTATGACATAGGAACATCCCACTATAAGTCATCCAACAAGAATACCTAAGGTAAATAGGAATCATCATTGTTTAAACACATCCATAATCATTAATTTGAGCACAGTAAGTACTGATTTAATGATTTCTTGAACTAATGCTTCTGAAACTTAATTTGAGCACAGTAAGTACTGATTTCATGTACAGTTATATTGGATCTAATAAACCATTATAACTAACCCGGTTATTCTTGTGGTGGTATTCTTCCTCAATTCCAGCAGTTATGTCCATCTATCAGAACACAACAATTCTAGTAAGAGAAGCTAATTATCAGAAGCAACTAAAAGACACTCAGAACCTTTGAGCAATAATGAGAAAACAAAGGAATCCATCTAGAACAAACTAGACATGTTTGTGATTATATAGAGCATGCAGTTGCTTACATCTTCAGCCAAGGGTTTCCAATATTCAGTGACAGCCGGAGTACGCACTCGATGAGAATCAGTTAGAGCATTCTAGACATATTGGAAAACAACGAGGTATGAGAAAAGGTAAAAACATAATAAAAATATTAAGAACTTAAATCAAGAAAAGGAGAAATATGTCAAAATAATATTATCATTGGATAAAGACAAATAGATGTTCAGAATTTTTGTGTGAAGGAAAAGCTTCACTAAAGACCATGGTTAACTCCTTATTTTAGCCTCAATCTTCATATAGCTCGGTCCATATCATAACACATATAGTATAGAACAAATATAATAACTAGTATGTAAAACTCCCTGCAACTGGAGCACATATTGATCTACAATTTCTAGTCCTGATATAATATAAAATAGAGAGACAACAACAAAAGTTTCTTAAGCGGCACAAATCTTGAAGGTTTTAGGGAGTTCAAAACTTTTTTTGCTGAACAAATTACAAACAATTAGATACTCAATCTTAGTTTGTTTTGTGTTTTATATTACTTCAATATTATCATGTGTAAAAGTGCATAGCTGAAATAATTGTGCAAATTACATACTTTCCTAACTATAAACAAAAGATAATATACCGGATTTTGATCTGCCCATTTCCATAGCTGGGAAAGTTCTTTGTTCCCAAGTCTCCATCGTGGTCGCCTGTTGAGATATAAGGAAAGTAACTTTTTTTGTGAAAGGGATTGGAGCCAAATTTGAATGGAGTATGAAACAATATCAACTTCGAAGGAGCATGCCAAAAGAGACTGAAATCATGACTACGAAGATGTATCAAATAAAATTATTATGCCCTTTTTAAAAATAATGATATTTTATTATGTAATTAGGAGATTTATTCATTTCATATTCTAAGTTTGGCTTGGTTTAAGTGAAGTATAAGGATTGTTTGACAATTCATGTTTGGAACATAGATGTAAATTGGGTGATGTGTTCAAACTATTATTATTAATACTGCAAATGGGTGATAGAAGTTAGGGTTATACACTATAGAGGGGATGTTATAAGGATTGTTTGACAATTCATGTTTGGACCATAGATGTAAATTGGGTGATATATTGAAACTATTATTATTAATACTGCAAATGGATGATAAGAGTTAGGGTTATACACTATAGAAGGACAAAATCATTGTTTGGAACATGTAAATTGGGTGATGTATGGAAACTATTATTATTAATACTAAGCATTGGAATTCCACAGTGAGCACATGTGGTAAAATCTCCAATGAGAAATCTTCAGGAGTTGTTGAGCTCATACCATGTGAGAGGGCAAAAGGTTTTGAAAGGGGTAAAAAACTTGATTGCCAAATTTTGTATTATCATTATGAATACAAGATAGACTAATATATACTTGATATCAATGTTGAATGATATGACTACAAAAATAGACTAATATATACTTGATATGAATGTTGAATGATGTACATCGATCCTAATAAGTCGTAATGAATGCTCATTTTGAATTTGAAAATTAAGTCATATCAATTTATCCTAAAGACTAGGGATATTCCTTCTAAATTAATCTTTACCTAAATACTAGGGGGATGGACTGATCTCACAGCCTTTTAACCACTTAAAGATAAGCCTCAAGTAAATAATTACCTAACACTTAAATACCCTAGTTATACCAGGATTTATCCACTAATCAAATATTCCTCTTAGTAATTATCACTTGGCTAACAAATACTCTTTGCGATCTGGACAAGGAAATGGCCATCTACCCTTCTGCTCTATTGCCCCATGGCCAAAGATATATATGTACACTCCTTCAAACCATCTTACAGTTCCAGTGGATAATACAACATACAGTAGATGATTTTGGGGAGCAATAGGCTGGTTGGTGCTCGGATAAGAACATAGGTGCAGATTGGAAGCCAATCCCTCTAATAATGAGGTGGATGCTATGGAAAGAGCTCAACAGAATACCCTTATAAAATAAACACTTGCCCAAGTTTAGACAGCTTGTCAACACCCAAACATCTATGCTTACTTATTTGCTTATTAAAACAATTCCTCACAACTAATTGATATCTTAGTCCTCTATCTTAAGTAACCATCTACAAGTAATCACATATGAAAGCAATTTTCCTCCCATTAAAACCAATATTCCTACAAGATTAACAGCAATAAACATATAAATTAGTGTGCTGTTCATACCTCCTTTTAACTCCATCTTGTCCAGATTTCTTCTCCGTAGGTGGCTTTTCAAATGGTGGACAACCATCACGTTTCCACCACACCTAGAAAAGCCAAAAAGTGGGAGTAAAATGAAAAACATGGTGATCGCATATAGAAATTGTAAGATAAATTAGTTTACTTTTCTTCGCCTACACACGAAGGGAATAAGAGATTATATACCCAATTTCTTTCACGCTCCAAGATGTGCTCAATGCTAGAAAGAAACTCTATTCCTTTAGGTGGAGTCATTTCAAGAAGTTTCTTTACCCGATCCTCACATGATCTTATTTCTTCCTTCTGGGTCACCCAAAAATAAACAAAAAAGAAACATAAATTAAAATTCAGAAACACACATTATAATTGTGTATAAATACATTGATCATCTGAACACTAAAAGATAAGTTATGATGTTGAAATTAATCAATTGTTTTGGTCATAAGGGAGTAAACCTTGCAAATTTGAAGCTTTCATCATACATGTATCAGTACAACACTTTCACCAACATTCATACTGAAATACAACTAAGATTTACAATACAGGCACCCTGAAAGCAAAATGCTATCTAATGGACCTGTCTGCAGACTCTTCAGCTATGTTGCTCCCTATTACACTAAAAATCATCATCTGGAAAGAACGATAATGATAACTGGAAACACATGCAAACAAGATGTGTATAAATAAATAAATAAATCACTAACCATTGTTTCAGAAGGCAAATCCTTATCACTCTTTCCTGGGGCCTGGTAAGTATAGAAAAGAAACAACTGTTAAAGAAGGGAAAACAGTAAAGTAGAAACAAAGTGGAGAAAATTATGAATGCGACAGTACTATATAATAAATCATCATTCCCATATGCAAACAAGATCCATCTTCCTAGATCTTGTAAATCAAGATGTCATAAAAATAACAAGCATAAATTGACGTAAAGTATGATTCGACAATGTCGTTCATAAGTGCCTGAAAGGTTGAAGGATTATTTGATAACATGAATAGGATGACTAGGAATTGACAATTCCCTTCATGTGTTTCAAATCTTGTCCTTTATAGATACTCACTTTTACCCACACCACCAACAAGGTTAGAATTTCAAAAATCACAACAAAAACATTTATCTGACACTTGAACCACAAAATGCTAGAAATTTCCTTTTAAAATGTAAAATTAAAGAATTTTCATAAAAATTTAAAATAACATTCTGATATACCTTGAACTAGAATTATGTATAAATCTTGAATAGAGAAGTATAATGAATAAAATTATAGAAGAATTATATTGAGATGAAGAATGAAGAATGAATGGAGAGAGATAGAACCATAACTGCTAGGATGAATATAATGGGGATGAGAGAGATAAACTCTAACAAAAGAATTCAACTAATCATTTTCATAACTACTCTTAATAACTAATGTTCAATTTATACTACTATATTAATAAAGGTCATTTATCATAACCTAATACCCTTGTATTACATTCATTTGCATTCAAATTTGAATTTTGAATTCAAATCCTTTTTCATGTTAGATCCATTCACCCACTAGTTTGTGGTGAGGGGTGGTGTCCTTTTTATCTTTCTTCTCCCCCCCTCTCTCCAGATAGCTTTTCAAATAACCCCAAATAAAAGAAGCCTCGACTGATCTTTCACCTTTCAGTGGACCACAATGCAACAGATACAGAGAAAGGTATGATGTAATGGGTCGGACTTAACCCATTAGTATGATGTAATGGGTCGGACTTAACCCATTAGTAGTTAGTTGGTTTATTATAAATAGAGTAATAAAATTTTCTGTAAACTGTTTAGAAACATTTTTTGCATTCCACTCTCGATTTCAATAAAAAGCTGACCTTTTTTTGAAAAGAAAATTATAAATAGAGTAATAGTTAGGGATTATGATAGCAGATATTAAATGTTGAAACACAAAAGACTGTTTCTCATCTCTGGCGCTTAGGCTATTCAATTCTCATCTTTATTTACTTGTTTCTTCGTATTATTTCACTGTAAATCCTATATCTGAGCATAGAAATTTAAACCGTTAATAATCGTTGATCGTTCATTCCAGGGACCTTTCCTCATTACTGACTGATTATTATGAATTCAGAGTTCCATTCAATCAAGTTGGTTGCTGATGCATTAACAACTTAAGTACAAAAGATGGGAAGAGATGGTGGCTGCTAGGAACAAAAGATGGAAGATGCATGACTATCATGGAAGTTATGATGAAGATATTAGAAAATAGGACAAGCAAAATGGATTATCATTCAGATTTGCTCCAAATAGATATCAGTCGAGAATATCTGCTTCAAGAATCAAGAAGAGGAAAAGGAAGCATGCCAATCAACTTCGTATTTGAAGGTTGGCACAAAAGATGTTGGCAAAAATGAAGTTGAAATACCGGAAGAAGTTCGAGATGAAGCGGTTGCACCGTTGTTGGAAAAAGATCCAGATGAGACGGCAACGAACTTAAATGACTCCATAAAAGGTTCTATATTAAACATTGTACCTTCTCTGTTTTCATTGTCCAGTCCGTTTAATCAAAGTTTTGATAAACTGAAATCAAGAATAGTAGAAGGTAGATTTAGCCAAGTAGCAAATATTCATTTGATCTTGCTGCACTTGCCCTTTTTGAAAGTAAACTATTTAGAAAACTTTTAGTGGTGGAATCAACTCAATCTATATTGGAAAAATCGCGAGATGATAAAAAAAAAATCTTGAAGTTAGAGCAAGGTAGAAAAGTATCATCAATGTATGGCTGGAGTTAGAGCCATGCCTATGGAATAGAGACTTGTTGAAACCTATTCGGTATTTTGTGTGAAGGGAGAAGGAAGCACATGAAATGAAAACTCCGTCGAAACTCCCTTATTTGACTCCAGTGTTACAAAAAGTCATTGAAGAAGTCTATCATATCCGTATGAATATCTTTCAAGTTATATGAAATTGATATTAATAGACCAACATCAAAAGAAGTTTCGGTTTAATCATATTATAAAGCAAATGTACAATAGATTGGAAGTTGTATGGTGTGCTCAACTTCAAAAAGAAAAAGAATATGGAATGTCTAATCATATTAGCCTATGCGACTCTTCCGCTACTTGACTGGCCGAAATGAGTGACAAAGCAACTTTGGCTAACAAGGTTAATTGTTCTTGGTTTTATTTCAATCATTATAACTATTAAGTTGCAAAGAAGAAAAGAAACAAGACAAGAGACTCAAGGAAGAATACATAAAGAAATAAAGAAGAAGAAGAATGAGAGTTGTTATATTTTTATTTGGTAGAAGTTGTCTCAATTGAAGAGAGAGAAGGAGTTGATCACTTGAAATGGAGGAAAAGATTTCGGACTGCTCAATTTAAAAACAATAGGGCAGAAAAACTCTTATGTCTCTTAGAAGCTAGGTTAAAAGATTGGTGGAGGTGGCTGATGGATTGTAGAAAGAGATTAGTTGTCTTATTGGGCTGCACAGTAAAAGATTGAACTTACTTATTGGTATGGTTATAAGGAGTGGGGCTGACATAAATAAAAGAAGGAAATAAGAAAAGGACACATAGTGGGATGAGGAAGCGTGGTGGACCTCTGATGAGATATTTTCTCAACAAATGGGCAACAACTGATATTACACTTCATGGTTGACACTTGAGATTTTCAAATGGACCAAATGGGGAATCAAACTTGGTGGACTACTATGATGTCATTCCACTTTTTCAAGGTGAAGAAGTCCTAATGCAGAGAGTAATGTAGCAGAGACAGGGGATAGGTCTGATGTAATGGGCTGGACTTGTTGGTTTATTATAGCTTTATTTTAAATAGAGTAATAGTAAAGACTTATGATAACAGATGTTTAATGTTAAAAGACAATATTGTTTCTCATGTTTGACTTAGGCTATTCAATTCTCACATATATTCTCTTGTTTCTTATTATTTTTATGTAAACCTTATATCTGTTGCACAAACTCTCTGTCCTCTCCCTAATTCTCTTCTTTTTTTCAATCTTTTGACAGACAGCTTCCTACATTTCCTTCTTCACTAAGCATCAAACCCAATGATAACCAGACCAAAAAAATCAAACTCTTCCATTTTGTTTCAATTCTAGTTGCCAAGATCATGGTTGTGATAATGCCAAATTAGATGAGATCTCATTGCATAAAAAGCTAAATGAATTAGAAAATATATCAGCAATTAATATTCAAGAGTGGCAGGATATACTCTAACAAACTGCTCGTCAAACAACAAACTAACAACAATATTTTTTACTCCTGAATCAACCTTTTGGTTCCCGATCTTCACGTGCAGTCGATCAACCTCCTCCAAAACATTATTCTTGGCTACATGCCTAACTTAACCATCTCTGCTACTTTCTAGTTGTCTAATCAGTATAACCATCTGCCTCACGTTGATATTCATTAGGGTTATCTAACCCTCGAATTAGAAAATATGATATCAAATTAGGAAGATTTTATTTATTAGCATATTTGACTATATACTATTTCCTTAAATGTTAGATGTGAAGTGTATAAATAGAGGCTGGTACTCTAGTCTTAAATTATTCAAAAATAAAAGAATGTATTCTTCCTCGTCAGCTTTAAAAAATCTCACACTGAGCAAGCCATTGAAAACAAAAATAAGAGGTGGCTAAATGTTTCCATTTTCCATTCCTTATTAGTGCACAGTAACAAAAAAACAAGATACAAAATGATATACCTTTAGATAATCAAACAAAATAAGGCATTGAACAAGAACATGCCGCCGAAAACTTGGATCTTTCAGCTGTAATAGAACAAACCAAAGAAAAAAATTAATAAAACCAATATTATAACTATTAAAGTAATTTCAACCACTAGCTGTACTCATAAAATTCATTACTTCAAGACCCATGAGTTTACTGCTTGTAAGATATTTGATGCTAAAGGTTGTTGCTTCGTCCTCGAGGTTATTAATGGTTGCTTCTTCATCTCTTAAAGGTTGCGCCTCAAATGTATTCAAAATGACCTACAAATGCAAAAAGACATATATACTATAGATCACGCAGCATGCAAACATAAAAAGTCTAAAATAAACAAAGTTTTGAAAGAAAAGTTACTGCCAAACTGGATGTAAATTTCTGCCACTTGGATGGAGCGAGTGTTAAGGATGGAGGGTTCGAAAAATATTCCTGAAACCCATAAAGAAAGTTTTGTTATACAAGAATGAGAATTATTATCTCAACACCACTAGTTACACATCACTGACATTCAAACTTGCAAAGTTCAACATTTTTACTTGAATAGATCAACTATTAGAATAATTTCCTTCAGTTTTACAACACTGTTGCTAACACAAATTTCAAGTATTAAATAAGAGAGAATATATATTTTTCTTAGCGATAGAAAAGATAATATGTATCTGAATAAAGAGATTTGCAGTTCAACACATGTACAAGAAGTATGATGCATTTACCTGTAAACCCCAAAATGTCTCATAGAAGTTGAAATCAATTGAGATACCTGGCAAATTATAATAATGGCTAAGGTTATTATATAAATGACACGTCAATCTTCACAAATGCAGAAGAATGACATGTAAAAGTTGCAGTACTCATGTTTTACCATCAGGGGCTTCTTTCTCATACTTTGTGTCATTTGAAGTGTTAAAAACCCCCTTGATATTTACAGCTGAAAGCATAGAAAAAATAGCACAATGTAATACAAATAGTTAAAAGTAGACATAAGGCATAAAGAATGTGAAAGAATAGCTTTCACAAGTACCTGAACGTTCTGACAGTGGGAAAAAATGAGCAAGGAACATAATTATTCTCCCGCAAAACACCACATCATTTGCCTACAACATCAAATAACAATGCATTAGCTAAACAAAGTTGTAGTTCATAATGAACTGATATTTTTTTTTCTTTAAAGGATAAAACCATTTCATTAGTCCATATTTTGCGAATACCGTAAAAGAGTAATAGTAAAACCCGTCAAAAACAATTGAATGCATATTATAAGAAGATTTTTCATAAGTTGCAACAAAGAAAAACATCAAAGGACAACAATAAATAAATTAAAAAACACAGTCCGGGGTGACGATGTTCTGCGTTAACGGCTGCCCAGTCAGCTCCAACGACTAGTAATAGGCATCAGCGGAGGATTTATGGTTGCCATATGGGATTTGGGGAGTCACCCAATGGGTGCATCAACAAACAATTTCCGACATCAATCTTTCCACTCCAGTCAGGGATCCGAATAGCACTCAACATCACCCTCCAGTCCAGATCCAGTACTTTATTCATACGAGAAAGAAAGTCAGAACTGCACTAGGTGTCCCCAGATCCGACGACGGAGAGGGACCACCTTTGATTTCAGTTGTTCAAAAGAGGCTCTCCAAGGAAATGAAACTTAACTGTCAATTGGGGTTGCCATGTTCTCTAACCCTAGAGCAGAACTCTCAAGCCACAGGGAAAAGATGAGAGAAGTTGCTCAAGCCAAAATGAAACTAACATTGTTTCCCATAATGAACTGATATTTGGCCGGTTCTCTCACAATACTTGAATATCCTTTGGTTGTTATGCTAGCATAACTTCTTCATCCCCATGTAGTTACCATTCAATTGGAAAAGAACAATTTATACTAGCCCTAATAATTCTGACTATAGTCTTCTTTACTGTAGTGGAGATCATGACTTCAAGTTATAAACAACTATAGAGTCCCTCCAGTTCAATTGTAAAGGTGTACATGTGTCATCCTTTCATGAAACATTGTATTGGACAACAAACAAATCACCTACACAACAAGGCAAGATTTACTATGATATTATGCTCAGTGAATCTCATTGTAAGGAATACAAGTTTCATGTTCATAAAATAGTAATTCAAAGTCTCTCTCCAAATCTCCGAGAGTTCTCTCTCAGTCTCTCCTCTTTCTTCCAAGAATCAACAAATTCAATTAAGGGTTCGTATTACCTCTTCCTCGCACGTGTGCCTTGCCTCAATCCATCTTCTTCTAGTTATATTCTAATTCTTATTAGAAAAGCAAAAGAAAGCAAGAATGAAACTCATGTTTGAAGGTTTCCATTAAAGAAAGAATCAATCTCCCACACCAAAAGAATGTCAGAACTAGTCATAAATGCTAGATCACCACATATTGGAGTCGAAGTCACCTAAACCTTGATCCACACTGGATCCAATGTCTCTCTAATCGGTGTTGCACACTTGCACCAGAGTAGACAACTACCGCCACCCGTGACAAAGTACATTGATTCGTCATTCTCCTTCTATGGCGCAGAATATTTGAAGAAGAAGAAGAATTGTTTGCAAAAGTTCCTAATGCCCATCAGAAATTAGATTAGGGTTCTTTTCTATTCTTTTTGGTTCACAAGTCAATTTTATATATTTTTCTAAAAGGAAAGTATAGGAATAAAGAATACAAACAAATTTATATACTTTTCTGGTTCACAAGTCAATTTTTGGTTGCAATGTCTTCTTTGAAGCAAAGTAGGTGCCTTATGATTTCGAGTTTGCAAGACGTTTCACTGTTGTATGATCAAAGCTTTGTCTTGCTATGATATTAATGGGGAAATGAGTATGTTTCTTGAAATTAATTTGGAAGGTTGATGGCTTTATCGATTTCATGATTTGCCCAAGCTTGAGCAACTATGCATGCACGCAGCACATATTTGCACTCAAATGAAACAACTCCAACAACCAACACTTAAAAGAAGGAGAAGAACACATTGAATAACCGGTACCAAGAGTGAAAGATGATATTTCATGTATTAACTCCTCAAGATTGTCCCAAATATTACGAAAATAGAGCCAGAATGTCATTTTACGAAGATCGTTATTTATGGTCTTATTGTAAATTCTAAAAAGATTGACAAGAATTAGGATAATAATTATCTCATCTAGCAGATTGTTGGGAATATTGATACGAAAGATGGAATTCAAAGTCAACAATTATCATTATCGAGTACATGGATCTATTAAGAGATTCAATATGTTGATATATCCCATATGTTGGAGTTCATTCTAGAAAAATCATCAAATTGTGGAGGAAGGTTTTCATCTTGATCTATTGTTGCTTGACAATCTATTTTGACTAAAATACTCAGGTTGCAAGACAAAGGGTACACTCAGATTTCTGTTTGATCGAGGACGTAAACAAAGGTAAAAAACTTACGAAATATGGTTTTCCAAAACCCCGTGAAATAAATGGTTGAAATGCAAGTGAAGGACATCTAAATAAACCACTGTTGGGTTATTAAGTCATTTAATGTAATACATTAAATAGAATTATAGTTAGCCTATAAATAAGGGGAGAACCGACTGTAGAAAATCAAGTTTAGTTTTAATAAAATAGTAATTATAAGTCTTTTTCCTTCTCTCCAAGAAGCTCTCTTTCAATCTTCCCTCTGAAGGATTTGTATCTCATACTACTACTCTCACCCAAGCACATGCAGAATTTTGTAAGTTTATGAAGTATAGCATAAGGATATTTGGGTAAACATCCTGGCTAGCCTTAAAATAGAGAATATTATATATTCTTTTATAGATATATTCGATGATAGATATAGCTTATAACCATTGGACATCCTTATTAGCTATATATGTACGAATCTAATTTGCCAACTTGCAAAGAAAGGAAGTCAATATGAAACTATCATTATGTCAAACACATATAGAGAATATAGCCCAAAAAACTCGAAAGAAGACTACAAACCTTTGACAAACGGCGAAGCAGTTGATTGCATGTCCTCAACATTACAAGCTTTCCTCGAGCAAACAATTCTGCCTTCATGCATATCATAAATAGACAAATACCAGACATCATGATAATAAGGTACAGGTACTAGAAACCACTTGAACTATTAAAACAGCTTATAGAATAATACAACTTATTGTGACCATGAAGGAATCAAATTTACCTTTCCTAATATGTCTTGCTTGCTTTCAATGTAACCAAAGATATCTTTGCAATTTCTCATTGTAGACATTTCTGTCAAGTCTTCCAATAACTGAAAGATCATACCAGCTTCCACATGTTCTTTCTCACATAGATAGAGCACAATGTCTACAAAAAGAAAACATAACAAGTATATAATAAGTGCTCAAAATAAAGCATGAATCTATGTAATATTTTCAGATTCATCAATTCTAGGATATATATATACAAGGGTTTGATCCTCGAGGAGGTTGAGGGAATAAGAAGTTTAGTTAGTTTTGGATTACATTAATGATAGGGAGCACCATATACCCCACAATAAATTTTGCATGTTTTAGGCACTTCTCTTTGATTACATATTCAATCTATTTGATTTTATTTATAGTCGTTAATATCTAAGTTTGCAGATTTTTTCTCACATTTCTCTTTTTGTTTTACTCCCACATACTACCAAAACATTAGACAATAAACATCTTGGTAACATTGATCTCTTTCCTTGTCCAACTTGTTTCATTCTCTATCTGATCTATTATGTCAACACTACCTACTGATCTCTAACTGTTATTTTGTTTTCAATATTGTTAGTTTAACCATTTAGATCTTCTAAATAGAGTTATCCGTTTATAAATTCCGAAAGAAAAAAAGAATTTTAAAAATATCAAAAGGCAGTGCAAGAAAACACAACCAAGAAGACGAGGAATGTGAGCTTGTGTAACATCTTCTCCGCCAGCAATCAGTTGCCCAGATTCCATAATCTTCTCACCGGACTGAACTGCAGATGACTGTTACAGTAAAGCATATAATTAGCAACAAATTTTAATAAAAACATTGTTTCGGCAACAAACATTATGAAACTTTCCAGCATTATAGGTCTCATATAACCAAACTCTTACTCTTTGCTCCTTGCTTAAGAAAAATATAACTTAGTGGGGAAGAATATGGAAGTATGTAACTCACCACAAGCTCTTGAAGTAATGTCCTAAGTATATTTTCCAGCAATTGATTCTCATCTTGAACAAGTTTTGTTTGCTTCTGCGGATATTTTAAATCAACGAAAGGACATGTCCATAAGAATATCCAGAAACAACATTGGTCAAACAAAATTTGGCAATCTATAAAACAATGGGAAATTCAATCAAATGAGAATCCTCTATCCTAGCAAAATATCAAACTGATGAACAAAATTCTAAGGAAGGATTTCCTATGAAACAAAAAAAAAAATACTTGCAACCGAACTTAAGTAGTACGAACATCATGTGAATATAATAAGTCATAAATGAGATAGGCATTCAGCAACACTAAAAACAAGTTGTCAAAATGGAATAGAAAAATATATACACATTACAGTTAATGTTATTGGTATTACATGTATAAAAATAAATATGGCTTCAATGATACACTTTAGGTACCACTGAAAATATCATTTATCTATAACATTAAACAGAATTAAACTAAAAGAATTTTTCTACATAATCATTGTGTACTTCATAAATTTAGAGAGAAAAGTATCAATGTTAATAATATGTAAGTATTGGTATTTGATTTTTGTCACATTGACAAAAGTAAAAAAATAATCATTTGGCTAAAAGGTATGATCTAAAAAAAATTCAATAGCACAATCTAAAAGTTTTACAATGTTTTTACACATTTTACACTGAAAAAGTTCAATCACACTTTTCATACCAAATGCAAACAAATCATTTTCATTTTAACTTTGACAATTTTCAAAAGTGATGGAGATTGCTCTTAATATGTAAATGTTATACAACCTGTGGTTTTATAGCTTCTTGCACAATTTTAAGAGCAAAATTTTCAGGTGGTCCTTCCTCCAAAATTGCCCTCCTGAACAAATCCTGGCACAACAACCAGAGGATTGTATGTTAACCTTGCAGGAAAATATAATTAAAGCAAGGATAAAACAAAAACCAACACATCAGCACTAATGAAGGTTTGATTAATATAAACACAAACAGAGCTTGGCTTCAATCATCAATGTTAAAATGATGATGACAGCCAAACTCAAAAGATCCAGGATGCAAAAGAACTCCACCAGTAATTGAATCATTTACTTAAATGGAAAATTCAAATGAGCTAATGGATTTGGGACCTAAATAATTATTCATATTCACTTGAATAAACAAAAAAAAAATATGGTTACAATCAATTTTAAGAAATGAGATACTGGGAATGTTTGTTGGCCACCTTTATTATAGTTTGCTGGAAATTATAGAAGTATATGAACTTGAGGAAGTAAGAAAAGGGAGTGTGATCTTCTCACAACCATCTGGGCCTACACAAGAGAAAACCCTAAAAGGTGTGCAAGGACCAGCCAGGAACAACTCTAGACTAAAAGAAAAAAATGGGTTACAAAACTGTCAGGATGGTTCAAGTTCAACTCGGATGATGCAATGGTAACTTCTAATTCTAAAGCTGGGCAGGAACTGATAGGGACCAAAGAAAGATTGGTTTGTGGATTTATATTATTGGAGTTGGTCTATTCACCATAAATAACTATCGAGGCATTTAGAAACTTATGGAAATAATCAAGGAAAGAAAACTGAAACGGCTATTATGGTGTAAGCAGTTAATTGCTCATCAAGACATTGCATTTAAATTCAAGTCTTGCACTTAAAAAAATGCAGGGAAAGTAAATTGGTTCAAGAGATAACCGCATGTTGCAAAGCAAACAGAGAGGTTTTATTAATGGAAAGCAAGAGAGAGCCAACCACACTAGAGATATCCGTCCTCCAAATTTCCACACATCCTACATAAACTCTTTAGACAACCATACCATGAGAGAAAAGATTTACCATGATGGAGATGTGTTTCAACCGAACTATCTTAGAGTACCGGTCCTGAGGTTTGGGCTGCCCAAGACCCAACTTGTTTTCCTTTTCCTGAAAAAAATGTCATACAAGCAAAGACATAATAAACAAATTAAATTGAAAGAATTAATATACCTAGCAAATTCATATACAGAACAAATTCAAGCAAAGACATAATAAACAAATTCATATACTACTAGACAGAAGGCCATGTTATTACAGAACTAATACACATAGAAAATTCATACAAGAAATATTTTGATTTCACTTAGAACGCCTTAAATTGAAGTGGGGGTCATGACTTTGGGGTCGTGCTAACTTCCTAAATTAAAAAAGATAATAATAATATAAATAAATGTTTTGAAAGAATTTGCCATTTTGCATCTATTCCATCTATTGCTAGTATAATTAATAGACAAAAGGTCACCAATGTTATCAAATCATAAACATTGACCTACATTCATTTCACATTTTCTAAATTCTTGTTCTTTATCTCCAATAGTATTATTTTGTTCATCACTTGTTTTTTCATTCTATTGATTATTTTGTTCATCACTCGAATCAATTATGTTCTTAAGCTTCTTCATAGTCACATTGAGTAGCTATTATAAAAAACAATTTGTTGTTTTCTTAGCAATTAGTATGCATTTTATTTACATTTAACCTGATTCATAACTTTTAAACTACTTTACTTATTACATAACAAACCAGTTCAAATATACATTATTATATTTAAACAAGATACTATATCCATAAAATACTAACATTATACTGTATTTGAACTAAATACTGTATCCATTCAATCCTAACATACTAACATTATACAAACTAAATACTGTATCCAGTATATTTGAACTAAATACTGACATTATATTTGAACTAAATACTGACATTATAGAAATCAATCTCTATCCAATGAGTATCAAATACTGTATCAATCTGAACATAATAGTAATACTGTATATACAATAGGTATCAAATATACAAGAAAAATAAAAAAGATTCGGAAAAATGGCAAGGCGAGGAACTCGATAAAAAATGGGAAGACAAACGATTCCTACCTCAACGGAGATGCAGTTGTCCCGTGATGTCTTCCTGAGGTGAGGAATGAGGACCGTGAGGTTGAGGATTGAGCCGTGACGATGTTGCCGTGGGTCTGCCGAATCTTCCGTCTCAGTCTTCCGGGAACTTCCGAATTGGAGAAGAGACTAGAAGAACTGAAGATGAGTAGAAGACGGCCGGAGAAGAACGGAAGAAGACTGCCGGAATTTGAGAAGAACGGGAAAAGATGCGATAGACCGAAGGAAGTAAGAAAAAAGGGTTTTTGTCATGTAAATTTCGCTGAGTAAAACCGTTCGAGTTCACGAGTCAACCGGAGAAACGTTGCGAGTTAAAAAAACTGGTTCACAAGAAAATAGCGATTAACTCGCTAAACTCTTTAAATTCAGTAAAATTGATAGATTTATTTCTTTGTGTTTTTCCTATTTAAATTTCATATCTATATATATAATGATACTTAATTTTTAAAATGTCTGAATTGTCGGGTTGAGAGCTGTGGTTAATTTGGATATTTGGGTCGGATTGTGGGTTGACCCGCCCATAAACTTAAAACGGTTAAAAATAAAATTAAAAATGGTAGAGGTATATTTTAAACTTGCAACCTAACAAAAACAAGTACAATCTTTAACCAACTAAATTACTAATACTTTATATATTAAATTCAATATTAAATTCAATATTAAATTTGATGAACGCGGACTTTTTAACATATATAAGTTTAACTTTTTAACTAAATAATATATATATATATATATATATATATATATATATATATATATATATATATATATATATATATATATATATATATATATATATATATATAATGATGTTGAGTAAATGGATACTTGGGTCGGATTGTGGGTTGACCCACCCATAAATTTAAAACGGTTAAAAATAAAATTAAAAATTTTATCCGTAAATTTTTTTCACGATTTTTTATATTATTACTTATAATTTTTTTTTAGGATTTTTTATATTATTATTCGTGAAAATGCACGGGTTAAATACTAGTTTTTATAATAATTATACAGTAATGTAAATGAAAGAGGAATATATAAATAATAATATTTATAATTGAAATTATTAAAACATTGTTTTTCTCTAAATTAGAGTAATAGAATAATGTTTTGACTTAATTAAGTTCAATTATAATAAATTGGTTTGATTTTTTTTTCATTTGTACGATTAAAAATATAAATAAAATAATAAAATGTTCTTACATATTTAATTATAATTGTTATACAACGATCTTATCTTTAACCGATATCTTACCATTTAATTTTGGTCAACATACATCTTATAAAAAAAATATTTTTCAATTCGCTTAACCCTATCCCCTGTAGGAGTAATTTTAGTAATATATTCTATAGAATCATTAACCAACTTCTTACCATTTCATTTCAGCCAACCAACAGATATTTTAGTGATATGTTTTATATGAACTGGACGATCCTATTTAATAAATGTCTAGCCCTAACCGTCTCCTCTTTTACTAACCAACAAATCATATTGTTTTACTCAATCATCTCCTCCTTAATCAACATTTTACCATTTAATTTTGACCAACCAACATCTCATAGAAAACATTTTTCAATCCGCTTAGTCTTATCCCATATAAGGTATTTTAGTGATAATTCTATAAAATCCTATTTCATTTCAGTCAATCGACATCTCATAAAAAAAACTATTTTTGACACCTTTAGCATTATCCCCATATAGGGATATATTAGTGATAGGTTTTATAGGAACTCAACGATCCTGTATTTGGAACATATGCATAGCCTCAACCATCTCCTTATTTTATTTTCCCGAATTGAACTATTATCATTTTATTTCGGCTAACCAACATAACATCGAAAAGGTTTTTTTATTTGTTTAGCCTTCCCTATATAGGGTATTTTAGTGATAGGTTCCGTTGGAATTTGATGATCATATTTGGTCAAATGTTTGGCACAACCATCTGCTACTTTATTGATCAACAAATACACTTTGTTTCACCCAACAATCTCTTCAGTTACTAACCTTCTACCATTTCATTTTGGCGAACCAATATCTCATAAAAAAACATTTTTTCAATTTAGGGGTATTTTAAAGAAAAACTTTATAGAATCCTTAACCGACCTCTTACCATTACATTTCGGTCAACTAACATCTCATAGAAAACTATTTTCGATCCGCTTAGATTTATCCCGTATATGAGTATTTTATTAATAGATTCTATAAGAACTAGACGATATTGTTTGGTCAAATGATTGGCCTCAACCAACCATCTCCTCTTTTAATGATCAACAAATCTCTTTTCCCCATTTAACTAATATCATTATATTTCGGTCAACCAATATCTCATAGAAAATTCTTTTTGATTTGCTAATTAGCCTTACCCTCCTATAGGGTATTTTAGTAATAAGTTCTATAGAAATTAGACGATCCTATTTGGTCAAAGGACTTGCCTCAACCATCTTCTCCATTACTAACCAAAAAGTCCTCTTGGTTCACCCAACCATCTCCTCCTTAACCATCATCCAACCATTTCGGTCAACCAACATCTTATAGAATTTTTTTTGATTCACTTAGTCTTATCCCCTTTAGAGTATTTTAGTGATACGTTATATATGATTTTTAACCGATCTTTTACCATTTCATTTCACCAACCAACATCTCAAAGAAAACCATTTTCGACCCGCTTAGCCTTATCCCCATGTAGGGTCATTTTAACGATAGTTTCTATAGAAACTGGACGAGCATACTTTTTGTTAAGTGTCTAGCCATAACCATCTTCTCATTTATTGACCAACAAATCCTCGTGTTTCCCCAAATTGAACTATTACAATTTTATTTCGGTCAACCAACATCTTATAGAAAACCATTTTCTATCCGCTTAGCCTTATTCGCCTATAGGGGTATTTTAGTGATAAATTCTATAGAAACTCGACGATACTATTTGGTCAAATGCATGGCCTCAACCATCTTCTCGTTAATCAACATCTTACAATTTCATTTCGACTAACTAACATCTCATAGAGAATCTTTTTTGATCCGCTTAACTTTATCTCTCTTTAAGGTTATTTTAGTGATAGGTTCTATAGGATCCTTAACCGACCCTTACCATTTCATTTCGATTAACCAGGATCTAATAGAAAACCACTTTCGATCAGTTTAGCCTTATCCCCCTTTAAGGATATTTTAGTGATATGTTCTATAGGAACTAGGCGATCATATTTGGTCAAATGTCTAACCCAAACTATCTTCTCCTTTACTGACCAGCAAAACTCATTTTCTCCAAATTGAACAGTTATCATTTCATTTCGACCAACCAACACCTAATAAAAACCCTTTTCGATCCTCTTACCCTTATCCCCTAAGGTGGTAGAGTGATTTGACATCCTCTATGCAAGAATGTATTAAACCCTAGAATTAGGTTGCGATGTCATGCAAACAAATATTAAACCTTAGAATTAGGTCGTGATGTCATGTAAATTCTAGAATTAGGTCGAGATATAAAATTCCAACATATGTTGTTCGTTTCTGTTATTTCTTCACTTTGCCTATGTTGGGAAGATGTGTAATTGACAATGGAAGGCTAGTAATTGAGTCAATTCTAAGAATCATACAGCATAAAGAAAATATCTCTAGCAAATGAAACAATTTGCTATGAAAGTAGAAAATCTCACCATCAGAAGGGATTTTCATATTTGAATCAAGATCATCATCTTGACATTTTCTACACTTAACCATCTTACTAGGTGAATACACACCATTTGAAGAACAATCAACAGTTACATCAACAGGCTTTTCATCATGTTTGGATTCACTCTTACTCACAATTGCAGCATCAAGAGTTGATTATGTTAATAAACGATCAACCAACAATACAAAATGATCACCTATAGACTTTGATCAAATAACTTAAACCCTAACCACTTGGATAAATTCTACATAGAAAAACCCACTAGAATGCTCAAATGTTGAAGGAATAAGCGAGGAAGTTAGCTCCGCTCGTGGCATAGCTTAGAGTCTTAGTAGTAGTAGCGATCAGTCATTTTGCCGTTCACGACTCCGATGTTTTCGGGTGCAGATTAACAAGCGGTGTAATCTTTTCCAATTCATACCAGACGAGGGGTAATTTATTTTTGAGTGAAATGATTCTATTATTGAGACTTAATTATATATATATATCTTCATAGATTTCTCGAGATATCTTCTTAAGAAGTTTTGTTATAGCATCTAGAATACCAATTGGTCAAGGAAGTTTTTCTGATGGTATGCCTCTAGAAATCTCTATTTTAACAGGCCTACAAGTTCTTTGACGAGAATGGGACTCTTCCTGCCAAACAAATTAAGAAATTTTTAAGTAAATGCCTTAATTTGAAAAGGGCGAAACAGGAAAATGGAATCAATTTTCAATCAATTTCGTTTATGGGAATCAACAATGGAGAATAGGAATTTAACAAAAAAAAAATCGAAGGAATAAGAAAGGTGTCAGGCTGGCTACCTTTTGATACCTTCTGAAAATAAAAATAGGGAAGAGAATATACTAAAGGAAAGAGTTTTATTTTATTTGTTATATCACATTCATACCATCTTAGGTATTTATATAAATGAGATAAACTCTTCACATACCCTACAATTAAGTAGTACATTTCATATGTCTTCATCAATGAGTAGCACAATCTTTCATATTCCCTTCATTAATACTACTATTAAATAAAGAAACATTAATTTCATCACTTTCCTTAATATTTTTGTTGGTCCTGCCTAATAAATCTTGTAAGTAGACGAATTTGTTCCGAGGAAGTGTTTTAGTAAAGATATATGCGAGTTGATCTCTGGTTTTTATTTGTTTGATAATCACTTCTTCATCATCCACTGTTTCACGAATGTAGTGATGCTTGAAGTTGATGTTCTTTGTTCGACTATGAAATACCGAATTTTTAAACATAAAAATTGTCAATTTTCTGTCTCTAAAGAGAACTGTTGCCATGTCTTGTTTCTCCCCATATCTTCTAAAATCTTCAGTAACCCAAACCACATGTTTGGTCGCTTCGTTTGCCGATACGTATTCGGCTTCTGCGGAGGAATGTGCAACTCTCTTTTGCTTCTTTGATGCCAATGAAAAAATACCTGAATCGAGTGAAAACAATACTCGAACGTACTCTTCATTTCATCCATGCTTCCAGCCTAATCGCTATCAGAGAATCCAAACAACTCGATATCTTCACTGTCATTTTTTTTTAAACATGAGACCATACTTCATGATCCCTTTTATGTATCACAACAATATCTTTGCAACTCTAAAATGAATTTTGATTGGTCGATACATAAACGAGATAATAATCTCGTAGCATACATGATATCGAGTCTCGTAGTGGTAATGTACAACAAACTTCCAACCAAACTTCTATATTGTACCGCATCGGCATCACCACTACCATCATCTTTCACCAACTTCTCATTTACTACCAATAGTCATTACAAGATTACAATTCTCCATTTTAAATTTTGAATGAATACTTTGGGCATACACCTTTTGACAAATGAAAACACCTCCATCATTTTGATCAATCTCAATGCTCAAGAAGTAATATAACAATCCCAAATCATTCATCCCATATTTTTTCATCATATCAGTTTTGTACTCATGGATCATTTTTCATCATTTCTAGTAAAAATCAAGTCATTAACATAAAGAGATACAATGATCATACCAGATTCACCGTGTTTGATGTAGAGTCTCAGCTCACTAGGACTCCTAAAAAATCATCTCTTGGCGAAGTACTCGATAATTTCATACCATGCACGGGGTACTTGCTTTAACCTGTATAATGCTTTCTTCAACTTGTATATTTTTCTTCTTTACCTTCAACATTGAAGCCTTTAGGTTGTACCACATACATATATTCTTTCAACACTCCATTCAAGAAAGAAGATTTCACATCAAGTTAGTAAAGTTTCCAACCTTTGTGAGCGTCTAATGTAATCAACATCCTTATCATTTTGTGTCTCGCAACAGGTGCAAATGTTTCATGATAGTCGACTCTAGGTTGTTGAGAATACCCTTTTGCAACCAATCTTTCCTTGCAATTTTTAACCAAACAATTGGGACTCATTTTCGTCTTGTAAATCTACTTCAACCGAATCACATCTTTTTCTTTCGGCTTCTCAACTAACTCTCAAGTTTCATTTTATTCGATCATTTTGATTTCTTTTTTTATCGCGTTCACCCAAATCTCTTATTGAATATCTTGTTCAAAGATCTCGAGTTCTACAACACAAAAATTACATCGAGCATATATGTCGTTTAGATTTCTCATTTTACTAGAGTAGAGCTCGGAGAGGATGAACTCACCCCGGGTTGTGTTGTTGGAAATTGTTGATGATTACTTTCTTTATATCCACTTTTATTGACTCGTCTCGATTTCTCCATCTAATCTTCAAAAACTGGTATATGCACATTCTCAACAATTTTCCCTTTCCAATCCCATTTGTCTTTTTCATTGAAGATTATATCCCGACTCTCAATCACCTTGTTTTTCTTCAAGCTAAAAAGCCAATATCCCTTCGACTTGGTGCTAGAGCCAACGAACAAACATTTTTCGTTTCTCATTTCTTTTGGGACATGAGCATAGCAAATGGATCCGAACACTTTCAAGTGATTGACCGATGACTTTCTACCCCCGAACCATGCCTCGAATGGTGTCTTATTTTCAACCGCCTTTGTTGAACATCGGTTCAACAAATAAACTGTCGTATAAGTTGCTTCGGCCCAAAAAGTCAATGGTAACCCCCCTACATTCATCATGGTTATCGCCATTTCGATAATTCTTTAATTCTTCCTCTTAGTAACGCCATTTTGCTCTGGCGTAAAACTCGTCGTTGTCTTTCAAGGCCAATATCTTCACAATATTTCTTGAACTAGTTCAAGTATTCTCCACCTATATCACTTCTCAACATTTTAATCACCTTACCACTTTCTTTCTTGTTCATTCTTTGAAATCTCTTGAAAATAGAAAGTTCTTTCAATTTTTGCCACAAAAAATAGACCCAACGCATTCTTGAAAATTCATCGATAAAGTGATAAAGTATTAGTTACCTCTGTGAGAGTTTGTGGACATTGAACCACAAATATCGGTGTGAACAAGCTCTAACAATGCTTTTGCTTTACAAACTTTCTCTTTCGGAAACGTCTCTCGATGAATTTTACCAAGATCACATGTCTCAAAAACATCATGCTTGTCATCATTATTTGGAAACCCATACAGAATATTTCTTCTGCTTAACAATTTCAAGCTCTCAAAGTTCACATGCCCAAGCCGTTTATGAAACAACCATGACATATCTTCAACATCGACCTTCATCGATACACAACTTGCGTGTTTAAGATTTAGAGTAAAATTTCGATTTCTCTCCATTTTGACAACCGCCATCAACTCTCTATTAAAAATTTTACAATAATTATCATAGAAGTAAAGTGCATGACTATTTTGCATAAGTTGCCCTAAACTTAGCAAATTTTGAGCTAAATCCGGAACAAACAACACATCATGTATTAACAATTTACCTTTTTTTGAGTCTATGAAAATCATACGTTTTCTAATTGATTTTACCACAACACCATTGCCCATTGTGATTCAAGTTGTGTCGCTCTTGTCAAGTTTGCAAAAAATTGACTCGTCTCCAGTCATGTGATTGTTGCACCCACTATCAACATACCACTCGTTATCATTTTTTCGATAGCTGCTTGACATGCATAAAAATGTGTTTCCATCACTTTCACAATTCTTTTTTATCTCGGTATAATTGTTTCCCTTGAAAATCCTTTTACCTATGTGATAACAATTTTCTTCAACGTGACCCGATTTTACAATATGGTAAAATTTGTTATCATGGAAATTTCTACTTCCCCCTCAGCTACGCCCTCTTCCATAACTTCCATCGCCACGAGAATATTGATGTTTACTCGAGCTTTCAGTATAATCTTCTTTTACACTCACCTTCGATTGAAAGGTAGTATCGATGGAAACTTCAATGTAACGTTTCATCCGTTGTTCATGCATCTCAAGAGAACCTATCAAATTGTGAATACTACGTGACAAGAGATCTTTCATTTCTTCAATGATGGCCACCATATTGTCATACTTTGGAGAAAGACTTATCAAATTCTTATCGCAAACCGTTTTGTCGGTAAAGCCGTCGCCAAAATACTTGATTTGATTTACATCTTCGATCACCCTTGAGAAGTACTCTTTTAGAGTATATTTCTCCTTCATCCTCAGATTTTGAAACTCTCATTTGAGAGTCAGGAGTTTCACTATCTTCATGTTGTTAGTCCCTTCAAACTCCTTTTGCAATATATCACATTCTTCTTTCGATGTATTAATTCTTATTATTCTCGAAAAAGCTTACGAGAGATACTTTGTTGAATAATAAACAAGAACTTCGCATCTTACTTTTTGTTCTCCTTTAAATTTTTATCGGATAACCGATCTGATGATTATGTGGCATCTGGTTCTTTAGTGTATCTATTCTCCACAAAATTCCATAAATATTGTGAGAGCAATAGTGTCTTCATCATAACACTCCAATAATCATAATCTTCTCCGTCGAAAACGAGTTGAGCTTCTTGTATCAGCCAAGCATCTCCTAGCATCACCATGAATCAATCTCGAAGCTCTGATACCATATATGTTGGGTTTAAAGAGAAAAATAGGGAAAAGAAGATACGAAAGGAAAGAGTTTTATTTTATTTGTTATTGTTAGAATCTTTAGTCTAGATTTTTAATCCTTAAGTCTATATTCTATATACTCTATGTCGATAAATTGAGATAAACTGTAATTGCAGAAACGTACCTGGATCTTGAATGAAGAACGGTTCATTAAGCCGTTCTTCGTTATTCTCTTCTTCTTGATCTTGGATCTGGACCTGAATCTGAATGTGGATCTTCTCGTTCTGGATCTGGACCTGGATCGGAATGTTTGATGTGGGTGGGGTTTAAGTCTTCAAACCCTATATTGATAGCCCTTCTTTAGTGTTCTTGAGAGAGATGAACATAAACCTTATTGTTCGATGAGAGAAACAAATAGGTAGGCTATTTATATGGGTTGTGGACCTAGCCCTAATATACCCATTTATTATTCGGCCCATCAACGAAATAATAAATGGTATTTCTGCTTCTACACAAATATATCCCCACATTTATTATAGATGTCTAAATAAGCCCCATAATCTTTATATTTTAATAGATCACTTTAATTGGGCTTTAATCTTTATTATGATAACAACTAATATACAATTATTAAATAATATATGTACCCAAATATTGGAAATAATTCCAACAATCTCCCACTTGGGTCATATAATATTTCCTTCAATTGTATATTATGACCTTAAGAGCTCAAAATATTGTTATCATTTCCAAATACATCTATATCAATCTCGTCCATCAATTATATCAACATAGGATTAAAGCGATTTTTGTTACATTAGTTCGTAACTAAACCCTCAATAGTCACATATGTCAATACAATCAAATAACATAGATTAAACATGGGTGTGTAGTGTGGATTAACATGTAGTGTGATCTTTAACATGTCTAATACCAACTGGTCCTCCTTTATTTCTTATAGAGATCAATCTAAATAACTTTATAATCTTGATTTCTTTAAAAACTAAATCTTTAATTTCTTTAGAAACTGATTCTTTAATGTGCACATAAATTCCAAATTTTATCTATGCAAACATCACAATACAAACTCCCACTAAAACTGTATATCATCTAAATATGCAATATTCATATGAACAATATGTTCATGAAAGACCTCAGATAGCAGATATTTAGAGAACTGGTTTGTAATTTTAGAGTTTGTCCAAATATGCTCAATAGATAAGTAAACATTATGAATTCTTTATTTTCCAAATAGTTCGACTTAGTCGAACTCATATTACTCTTAAAGTAAAAGAACTGCAAATTATTGTCACGTAATATCTTTAGTGGTCTTTCTATATCATTCATAATTTGCAACCCCGTGACAAAATTTTGCAGTCGGATTCTTTAATTGGATGTCACAAAACACCTAATAAATTCTGCCATCAACTTGAAATAATTCGAGTGTCTACTTAACACTCTTCCAAAAATTAATTCTTTAAACTAAAATGATGTGGCACGAATTTTCGAATGTTTTAGTATCCAACAAAATTCGAATCAATATACCAAATAATCTCTATCCGATTCGATTTCACTATATGAGTATGTAATGTTTTGTTCTTAAAATATCACATTAGTTGTTTGGTTGCTTTCTTAATGATTCAAACCAGGATCCTTCAAGTATTTGTCCAACATCATAAATATTCTTAATTTCTTGATTCATATAATCTAGAGAATACATTAGACTCTTGTTTAAGGAGTCTTATGTATATATTTATTTTCAAGGCTAATCTTGAAGTACTTATGAGACTAAATTTGTCTCTAGAACTTTTAGAATATCCAATAATTAACATCTGATAAATTCTTTAGTCTAGTTTATTTTCTTTAGACCTATAAGGCCTGACCTTAACTGGACAACCCCAAAAGAATTTACTAGTTGTTTTAGTTGAATCTTTATTCCATATATAAGTTGTAATTCTTAATTCTTCCTTCCAAATGAATCAATTACATGAAGATATTCCATAAATGTTTGTTTCCAAATAAAAAAGTATCTAAAGTAGTTCTTTATTTTCTTCATCTTTAATATGAATTGTCAATGCCCACGCCGATGTTTCTTTCACCATCAATTGACTTTTGACAATTAACTCAACCGTACATCAACACATTTACTTTAGTAATATTGAAGTTACCATCAAATGTGTATGAGTACTGAAGTTAAATTACTCTTAGAACAAACAAAACAAACTATACTATGTATTCTTTTATGCACCACTTTCTTTAGTAATTTTCTTATAAGTGCAATATCTGCAATTCTTACAACTTCATTTCTTTATTATGTATTAAGGTATTTACTAAGTGAACACTATTTATGTTATTTTTGTTTCAATCTTTTATTTTTCTTACACACAATTGATGTGAGTTCATATAGAGACTATGTCTCCCTTTAGACAACTACAATTCACATCAATTAACTTAAGTGTAAATAAGAAAATCCAAATTAGATGCATGAGAATACATTATTGTAACTCTGACTTTAATGCATTACTTTTGAAACAAAATAAAACATATATTATTTATGAAATCTTTATTCTAATAATACCCTTAGCAATTTTAACCATTTTAGATATAATTCTTACAAATACAAAAAATTCTAAATATGTCTTAAAAATTATATCATATAAAATGAACTTAAGATGTTGACAAAAAAATAATCCGTATAAACAGAAGTGTTAACTTGATTAGATAACAAAACAAATGAACAACCATACTCACAAAATTTTAATAATCACATAAATTCAAAATAATGGTACGTCTCATCATAAGATACCAAACGCAACATTAATATTTAGTCTTTGGACATTAAATATTAACTTGCAAACGGTACTCTTTTGTAGTAATCAAATATTAACAATAAGTCCTGTCAAATAATTGGTTATCTTTGGATATTCCAATTATTCACATGGCCCACCGAATAATTGTTACATATTTATTACCACATGTGCATAATGTTATTCTGACCAATTATTTATCTTCCTTTGGGCCGATTAAATAACCGCATGAAATACATACACACTACCTTCTTAATTTATAAAACATATTAACATTCACAAGAGAGCCTACTTTGGTAGGATGTTGCTTCAATTAATTGATTTAATAAATTAATAAATTATGTACATACTTTAAGTGTGTAACTCGACCAATTATTAAACTTCCTTTTGTCCGATTAATAATCGCATAGTTACAAACACAACCGTCTTAATCTTATAAAACAAATATGTTCTATAAATTAATAATTTGTACATTATTTAAATTTGCAATCTGACCAATTATTAATCTTCCTTTGGGCCGATTAACAACCGCATAATTACAAATTTAAGTGGGCCTAAAATTATACCAAATTTTGAATGTGTTATTAATACCGAAAATCTGAATGTTGTTTTATGTATCAAAATTGCATAAATTCCATATGTGTTACACAAAACAAATAATTGTGATTTTACTAATCACTCAATTATTTCTTAATATCAATCAACACAATATATACATAAAGACCAAAATATGTATATATATTCGAATGTGTAATATAACATGATTGATTATTCATCCAAATATAATAATAATAATAAACAATTAAATAATCAATTACACGGATTACCCAAAATTCTAAATTTATCAATTATTAGGTTAATTGATTTCCTTAATTCTTGATAAATAACTTAATTCTTGATAAATAAGTTATTGATATTTATTTATTCTTTAATTATAAATTATTATTATTAATAAAATAATAATCTCTTTATTTTTGTCTTTTCTTAATTTCTGAATATATTTATATAAATTGACTTTTTCTTAATTTCTGAATAAATGTATTCATCCGTTTTTATACTAATTCATTAAATATATTACAAACATAATGTAATCAATATTTATAAAATATTATAAACATGATAACTATTTTTCTTTACTTAAACTATTTTTCTTTACTTAATTCTCAAATCATAACCTATATTATAGGTATATATTAAAATCCAGAATTTCATTCTATATTTTATTTATTCTTAATTGTATATAAATGTATTAATACAATAACAATTATTTCAGGAATAAATATTACTTCAATTTTTAACTAATTAAAATATTATTATTATTATTTTAGTTCCTTAAATTAATTATAATAATTAATTATTATTCCAAAACTGGATTCCTTAATTCCTTATATACTTGTATAATTAGAATGATAATAAATTATTATTCTAAAATTCAAATTTTCTTAATTAATTCGTATTCAAAATATATATATATATATAACCGAAATATATATAATATATTTATTAATATCTCTTTAATTATCTAATTAATAATAAATAGATATTAATTTCAACTTCTTTACCATATATTTCTCTCTTCTTTACCATATATTTCTCTCTTTATCTTTATGACTTAAATTCAGATTATTAATTTGAATTATTATTTTCAAATTAATAATTAAATAAAACTTTTTCATCTTCTTTATTCTTTAATGATTTTAAAACCGTTTATTCTTTATAATTTCTGAAACCGTTTAATCTTTATGATTTCTGAAAAATCGTTTAGATGTTTAGAGTCTTTAATTCTTTACTATAACATATACATCAAAATAATTTATTGTTTATAATTCAGTAAATAAAAACATATTAGATCAAGAACATTTATAAATGTCTATTCATATTCTTTAATTAATAACAATTATATAACCTTAAATCAAATATATATATATATATATATATATATAAAATAGAATTAACTTATTCTTAATTATCTCACATTTTATATATATATATATATATATATATATATATATATATATATAATAGAATTAACTTATTCTTAATTATCTCACATTTTGTTTTATACATAATATTTAGTCTTATTTGACCCTAACTGTATAACTGTAGGTGAAAACAAAAATAAAACAAAATTAAACCTGTTCAACTTCCTTATCCTTAAAATGAACATTCAATTCAATTTATTCAATGTGAATATACAGAAAATTTAATTGTTATTCATAATCTTGTTAACCAAATTCAACAATCTATCTTTATCCTTATTAAATCTCAATAAATCGGCATAGAGAGGCTCTGATACCACTTGTTAGAATCTTTAGTCTAGATCTTTAATCCTTAAGTCTATAATCTATATACTCTATGTCGATAAATTGAGATAAACTGTAATTGCAGAAACGTACCTGGATCTTGAATGAAGAACGGTTCATTAAGCCGTTCTTCGTTCTTCGTTATTCTCTTCTTCTTGATCTTGGATCTGGACCTGAATCTGAATGTGGATCTTTTCGTTCTGGATCTGGACCTGGATCGGAATGTTTGATGTGGGTGGGGTTTAAGTCTTCAAACCCTATATTGATAGCCCTTCTTTAGTGTTCTTGAGAGAGATGAACATAAACCTTATTGTTCGATGAGAGAAACAAATAGGTAGGCTATTTATATGGGTTGGGGACCTAGCCCTAATATACCCATTTATTATTCGGCCCATCAACGAAATAATAAATGGTATTTCTGATTCTACACAAATATATCCCCACATTTTATTATAGATGTCTGAATAAGCCCCATAATCTTTATACTTTAATAGATCACTTTAATCTTTATTATGATAACAACTAATATACAATTATTAAATAATATATGTACCCAAATATTGGAAATAATTCCAACAGTTATATCTCATTTATACTATCCTTAGGTATCTATATATATATAATGATGCTTAATTTTTAAAGTGTTCGGATTGCCGGGTCGAGAGCTGTGGATAATTTGGATATTTGGGTCGGATTGTGGGTTGACCCGTTTTTAAATTTAAAACGGTTAAAAATAAAATTAAAAATGTTAGAGGTATGTTTCGAACTTGCAACCTAACAAAACAAGTACAACTCTTTAACCAACTAGGCTACAAAGACTTTATATTTTAAGTTCAACACCAAATTTGATAAACACGGGACATTTTAATATTAATATAAGTTCAACTTTTTAACTTACTAATCTATATATATATAATGATGCTTAATTTTTAAAGTGTCTAGATTGTCGGGTCGAGAGCTGTGGTTAATTTGGACGTTTTAATATTACTATAAGTTCAACTTTGTAACTAATTAATATATAATGATGTTGAGTAAATAGATACTTGGGTCGGATTGTGGGTTGACCCACCCATAAACTTAAAACGGTTAAAAATAAAATTAAAAATGTTATCCGTAATTTTTTTCACGGTTTTTTATATTATTACTCGTGCAAATGCACGGACTAAATGCTAGTTTATATAAACAAGATAAACTCTTCACATATCATATGATTAAGTAGCATAACCTTTCATATGTCCTTCATCAATACTATATAAATAGCACAAATCTTTCATATGCCCTTCGTCAATATTCCTATTAATTAAAGAAACATTAATTTCAACATTTCAATCTTGGCATAAATTAAAAATAAACTCAAGTTTATATCCCAATTTGGTTCTTCATCTCTTCTACAAGATTCGAGAGAAAGATAGACATTGAGATATAATCTTATAAAATCAAGATTTTTTGAAAAAAGTCGATTCTTAGATGTTACAAGTCCAAATAGAGGAAGATTCAATTGAAGAAAAGGGAGAAATAAAGGAATAATATTTGACAAATCTATAATAGAATCTTACAAATGCCACAAACTAAGATAATTTGATCAAGAATATCCTAGTTAGGAGAGCAAATTGAACTATAATAACAATGATGAAGAAAATGTGCTTCTAATGACCCGTGTTGAACAAACAAAGAATCGAGAAATTAATCAAGTAGAAAATAGATTATGGATACTTCAATCATATGTGTGTGGATTTAGAATGGTTTACATGCAGATGGGTTTTAATCACTTTGTCAAGTTGAAAAATAATATGAAGATGAGAGTGCTAGGGAAGGGTAATATGACTATGTAAGTTGTGTTGGAATTTTAAACTAATTCATAAATTCCATTAATGAATGGAAATGAGAATTTGGGTAAATAAAATCAAATGAAATTCAAACAAAATTCACATAAAATTCAAACGTGAATTAAAGTGAAATTTGATCCAAATAATTAAATTATTTTGTTAATGATGTAATTAACATTTAATGGCTTGAAAAACAATTATCAAATTAAATATGTTTAATTTTGTTAATTGTCATTGTAACCTTCATGATATTATTGCTATCAATTTATTAGCAAGAAAATCATGTAACGTGTATTTTCTATCGAAGAGAAAATACAAAGGGCAATGAAGAGGCAATCAAGGTCAGCCGTTGGATCAAAGATTAATGGTTGATTTTATTTTTATGAAAGTTTAACTTTTTAACAATATAAAACCCCTCATCTCTAATCTCATTTTTTACATTATCTTATATTTTTTCTCACACTAGAATTCCAAAAGTCTTCTTCATGTTTTGTGAGTGTTCTTCGAGTTCTTTGTTCGATTTTTCCGTTGAAACCCGGTGATAGTTCATGTACTTTATCAAGCTCGTTGTGTAGTGATTTCGGTGCTGAATCACTACTAGATTCGTTGTACCCTGGGAGACAGCCATCTGTGATAAGCTCTAGCACATGGGGAGACGGTGGAACTGTTTTAAGGGAAATGTGCTAAGCACATGCCTCGAATCAACAATTTATTCGGTGATATTGTTTTTCATATATTTTATTTATTTCATCTATTTGTAACATAATTTATATATATATTTCTGTTATTTTTTAAGACAAGAATACTAACAATCTTAAAACAGTTTCATGTGCTAAGTTATTTAGTAGCTTTTGCCGTAAAAAATCTTTGTCTTTGATGTTTTAGAAATACGAGTCACGATGTTGCAAAAGAGATGATGGCTCATTTCGACAAGTTGAAATTATTCATCTTAATAACAAGAAGAATCGACTAATAAAGATAAGTCTTTATTATACACGTATAATGTTAATTTTTAATATTTTTCTTGTATTATTAAAAGCTTAATTTTATAAGCTGATATATGTTTGACATATAAATTTTCTCAAGAAAAAAATTGTATATTCAATATACAAATGTTATCTTGAAAATAATTTAGAAAACAATAATTTGTTTTCCTTTTCATTAAAAGTTTGAGAGTTACTAGAATTATTATTATTAATAAATGAAAAGGTAACTAAAAGGTTAACTTATAATTTTCAAAATAAAATGAAATTTGTGGTTATATTTAATAGTAATTAAAATTAATTATAATTGAAACATATGGTTTCAGTTTTAAAATAATTAATTATAATATATGTACATTCTTAAATTAATTAAGCGTGATAATTAATAAGAATGTGATATGTTGATTATTAACGAAATATAGTCTATTTATGTATGTACATATAAATTGTCTTATATATTTACCGTTTGATTATGATACTAAGTTATCAATTTTGTTTGACAGAGTTTAAGTCAAAAATAAGAGAAAAATAAGTTTCTCTGAAGAGAAGACAAAAGTTCGTAAACAGTAATACAACAATAAAAGGGCGTATTGGCACAGTGATTCAAAGTTCAGACGCAAGGGTGTGAAGAGGCGAAAGGTCCCTAGTTCGAATCCGAATGGAGCCAATGATTTCTTTCATAAGAAATCTGATATGTTATAAAATGACACTAGTCATTTATGTTGAAACCATTCCAATTTCTTGTGTAGAAATTATGAGATGAATGGATAGTCAATAATTTCTTGATAGAAATCAGACTAGTTATTGAAACCATTCCAATTTCTTGTATAGAAATTATGAGATGAATGGATAGTCAATAATTTCTTGATAGAAATCAGACTAGTTAAAATGACTTTAGTCATTGATGTTGAAACCATTCAAATTTCTTGTGTAGAAATTATGAGATGAATGGGTAGTCAATAATTTCTTGGTAGAAATCAGAATTTTAAAATGACTCTATGTTGGAGATGAATGAGGTCGATAATGATTTCTTATAAAAAAAAAACATGATTTGTCTAAATGACATTAATTATGAATGTTGAAATCATTATAATTTCTTATGTAGAAATTATGAAATAAATTGAGTATAGAAATTTTAATTTCTTAAGATTAAATAAGTTGTTTGTGTTAGAACTTATTCTAATCATGCATTGAAAGAGACAATTATGTAAGTCGAAATATTTTCGCAAAAATTATCTCGGTGAGAATGATCCACCTAGATTTGTCACGTGGATTATCGTTCATAACACGATAATGTAATTACTTCGATTAAGACATGAGGTAAATTTGTAGTTATGTTTTAATTGATTATATTGCTAAGTGATTATTTATATATATCATGCATATTAGCTAATAATATGATGATTTATGTTCTTTCATAATAAGTATGATTATCTAGAAATTTATATATATATAAATTAAGATTTATTTTCTATCTATTTTTATTTTAATAGATAATTTTGAAATTTGTCACATGTGTTCTTTGATTGACAAAGATTTGTTATAGAATATTAAAAGTCACCTAATTAATTAAGAAATGAATAATTGATGACATGAATATTTATTTATATAATTAGTTAGTTTTATATTTGATTAAAGATAAATGATCAACATTCTAATTAAGTGTAATAATTAATATTCTAATTAATTATTATATAATTTTTAAACGGTATTTTTAATGATAAACGAAGTTGTATATATATTTGTTTAAGAATATATATGACATATTATGTATCTGATTTATTGACTATATATATTATAGTTGTTTTGTCATCGTGGTGACTAAAATGAAAGAAGAATAATATATAATATCATATATATATGGATATATTAATTTTGGTTTAATATAATATATTTGATAATTTTGAAATCAAATAATTACAAGCAAAGTATTGTTTGATTTGAGAATAATGTGGCAAACGTGCCGATATTACGGAATGCAAACGTGCAACCGGAAATAAATGTTTAAGCGACTTCGGTCAAAGATGCTTGAAACATTATGATTTCTTTTGTATAAATCATATGATATGGTGAATATTTATTTGATTAAATATTCGAATTTCTTTTATAGAAATTAAGTGTTGAAATAAATATTTTAATTGATTAAATATTTTAATTTCCTATGTAGAGATTATGTGAAGAATGATTTATATATGAATAAAAATTCTAATCTCTTGTATAGAAATTATATTGTATTCAATTAAATATTTATGATATAGTTATCTTATTCATTGTATGATAAGTATAACAAAAGAAATTTGTAAAAGAATTGTGTGACAATTTCTTGATTAGAAAATCATTGATTTAAATCATATATGTGTGTGATTTAAAAAAGGATATCAACACGAATGTGGGGCAGATATTTTTATTGATTATAACACAAAAATAATTGTGTATATTATGATAAATAAAAAGATAATTTATTGTTAGAGAAATATGTTCTCTATAAAAGATAAAGTTGCGCAACTTTACAAAAAGAAAGAAAATAACAAGAAAATGTCTTGTTTATATTTGCTGAGTTGGTGTTCAAATCGATATTTAAGATTTGAGGATTTTGAAATCAAGAAACGTGTCATATTTTGACATTATTTTCATAAAATTTTGAAGAACCAATGTCTTCAAAAGAATTTTATGAAATAAATGAAAAAGAAAGTTTATAAAGTCTTGATATGACTTATAACAAATTTTATAATAATGATATGAAAATTTGATCATACTTTTATTAAAAAGTGAATGTGACAATTATATATATCATGAAGACAATGAAAATTATTTCATTACGTGTCTTTTGTACGATATTTTTATCGTTGAAAATTACGATAAAAATGGTTAAATCCATAAAGGATATGAATTGCACTAAACGAAATATCATGTTGTTATCAAATGATATATTGATATTATTAAATGAAAGACTTTATGTCTTAAAGTGAATATGTTTACACTTAGAAGTGCAATCTACGTATGGAAATCTTCTAATAAACTTATGATGGGTAGATTAAACGTTATAATCTATATTTTTGACTTATGTCGAAAAATAAAATATTTTTATGTAAAATATATAATCGTTTACACGAAGGCAGAATAGTTCAAAGACATTTTGTCTACTAGTTAGCCAAGTAAACAATATTTTCATAAAAAATAAAATGTTTAAATGGTAAGCATGTACGAATGACTATGCTTCTTATTAGAAGACATTCCAAGATTATCAGAAATTTCTAATTATTGTAATAATAATTTGAAATTAGATAAACTTAGAGTCAATGACAAGTCTAGACATACACGTCTTAGACATAATGTCATTAGACTATACTCTCTAATGGAGTTATCAAATTTGACTATGTAAGTCAAAGATAACATTGTGGATCCACTAATCAAATTATAGAATAGAGAGATAGTTTGAAGTCTTATGAGACATCAGCCTACTATAAGTTGGTATGAAGGAAAACCCAACCTATGTAGACTGGAGATCCCAAGAACTAGGTTCAATGGGACAACCTAATTGTACTAACTTGGAAAGTTATTGTTGAGGATTAATCCTATAACGAAACAATATATATTTTGACGAGGATAAGCATATCGCTTTTAATGATTCTTTGTGAGAAAAGAGATCACCTATGTGAGGGAGAAGTGGGGCCGCTTCGAAAGAATTGCACGGCTCAATTCTAGACTCTCTCACAGAACCAGGCACGTGTTCCATGGCCAAAATGGACACAACCATGAGAGCTTGACATGTATCAGGGAGAATTTTATGTGAAAGTGTGTAATCGTTTACATAAATGGCAGAATAGTTCAAGGACATCGAGTCTACTAATCGGCTAGTAAAGTTATATACTTTCATAAGGGAAGGTTCAAAGGGTTACACCTACCTATCCTATGTAGAATTCAACTGTTGAACCTTTCACCGGGTTAATCTTTCAATTTCCATTAATGTGGGGGATTGTTGAAATTTTAAACTAATTCATAAATTCCATTAATGAATGGAAATGAGAATTTTGGTAAATAAAATCAAATGAAATTCAAACAAAATTCACATAAAATTCAAACGTGAATTAAAGTGAAATTTGATCCAAATAATTAAATTATTTTGTTAATGATGTAATTAACATTTAATGGCTTGAAAAACAATTATCAAATTAAATATGTTTAATTTTGTTAATTGTCATTGTAACCTTCATGATATTATTGCTATCAATTTATTAGCAAGAAAATCATGTAACGTGTATTTTCTATCGAAGAGAAAATACAAAGGGCAATGAAGAGGCAATCAAGGTCAGCCGTTGGATCAAAGATTAATGGTTGATTTTATTTTTATGAAAGTTTAACTTTTCAACAATATAAAACCCCTCATCTCTAATCTCATTTTTTACATTATCTTATATTTTTTCTCACACTAGAATTCCAAAAGTCTTCTTCATGTTTTGTGAGTGTTCTTCGAGTTCTTTGTTCGATTTTTCCGTTGAAACCCGGTGATAGTTCATGTACTTTATCAAGCTCGTTGTGTAGTGATTTCGGTGCTGAATCACTACTAGATTCGTTGTACCCTGGAAGACAGCCATCTGTGATAAGCTCTAGCACATGGGGAGACGGTGGAACTGTTTTAAGGGAAATGTGCTAAGCACATGCCTCGAATCAACAATTTATTCGGTGATATTGTTTTTCATATATTTTATTTATTTCATCTATTTGTAACATAATTTATATATATATTTCTGTTATTTTTCAAGACAAGAATACTAACAAGTTGATGGGATGAAAGACTATTACTAATGTATTCTATATTATCGAGCTCAAAATAAATTTAGTATGGGGCAGCTTCAAGGTAAAGGGATTGAAAGTAGTGGGTTATGTGGATGTATTCAAGATTTACCATCCAACTAAATGATTTACTTATGACCACAAAGATGAGTCCAAACAGGTTATTCAAAAATAAATGCACTCAAGATCTCTCCAAATGAGAAAGAGTCCAATCTAAAACCTATTTTAGACATTAGTTGAAGAGGAATCTAAAGTATGACATTGTACACTTGATCATCTCAGCTTCAAGACTATCCACGATATTCAGTCTCATGAAATGATTTCAAGTTGAGAAGGATTTAAAGTAGTGGGTTTTTCATGATCCGAGTTGTTAAGGCCGTCATCATAGACATAATTTTAGCATGTTCTTTAACCATCTTTTTCTTTACGAGTCAATCAATTTTTAGATCTCTATTTGGCGGTGTTGTGGTTAGTATATGACCTACAACTTGAACATCGTCAAGAAATAAGGATATGAATGAGAGTTCTAACATTTAAGGTAACAACCTAAGTTATTATTATGCACATATTTGTCCTTAAAAGGAAATAGATGCTCATTTTCATAATCCTCTTTTTGTTTTATTAATGTGTAATACATATGGGGTAATAGCTAAAACAAAACATAAAAGTAACACACCCTTCATCCTCACCATACACTTGTACTAAATTGCTTGTACTAGAAATGAGAATGAACAATTACACAAAGATAATCAACTAGTTAAGCTAGTCACACACATTTTTTTTATTTGTTCATTACATTTTTCATCTTTTCATTCATGTACTACATGTTTTTATCATCATTTTTCATATTTTTTTCTCTTTATTTTCAAAATGCAAGAGTGTTCTTGAGCGATTATTTCATCTGTACATTCATACACGTAATTACATAGATATACACGTCACACAATCTACACTATCTTGTAAGAAAATGGTCTAATAGGATATGATCCATGCAAATAAGCCATGCCAATTCGGGTTTTGTACCCTCTATTTAGTTTTTTTTATGTGTAAACATCATTTTTTTTTATAAATGGAGAAACTATTTGTTTCAAGTTAAACCTCAAGTCCCCAACTAAGTCATTAGTTTATGTACGTCTTAAAAATCGACTTCTCTTTTCGAAAGTTTTTTTTACTCGAAAGCTAATTAGCTCGATGCTTTACCTTCATCTCGAATCCCAATTAACAAGGGATGAGGAACCAAAATGGTAAGCTAGTCTCGATTCGTTTTAAATGCTTTTAGTCAATTTTATTGTTAAGTCCTTTGGTTTACCTTTCTCTTGAATCTCATAAAATGAGGTGAGGAAATAGCTCACTCGGTAGTTGTCTCGCCTAAAATGAGACGAGGAACTGCAAATAGAACTTAGCAAAGTTGACATACTTTAGCACTATTAAGAGTCGTCACTTAGTTTACCATTAGAGAAAGTAAGAAAGAAAAAAATAGAAATTATTTTAGGTTCGGTGTTTAGTTACGTGTGAAAAAGGGCCTTGACACTATGGCTCACACGCCCAATCAAAGCACAATCTCTACTCCGAAACAATTTGGTCTTTTTAGATAACATATGACGTTTACACAATTTCAATTGTATAACCTAACCTCATGTGTGACTATATATTTTACTTATGTCATAGCCTATAATCTAAGGGATCATGCCCATTATGTTCCTAAACTCCTAGTCTATGTTAGTCTAATGTTTACGTGTGGGAATGTTGAAGGTTCGAGTCAGGAAAGTGAGATGTGCTCCAGATTTGAGTTTTGCCGAGTTTAGTAGATCGTTCTATTTTTAGCCAAAATAAGAGAGAAAATATGTTAGATCGTCTAACAACTAAATTTTGAGCGACATATAGAAACCATGTGAGACTGCTCACCCTCATCAATCTCCTTCTCCTCTCTTTATTTGAAATGAGGACTAAGTAAGGGATGAATACTAAGTGAATGATAGTTAGGGAATGGGTAAAGGTTTTTCACCATTGATTGGTTTCTCGTCTAAGGCTTATTTTTATTTAGTGTCTTATTATTCTTGAAACCTATTATTTCTCTTTTTAAATCTAGATTCAAATAATTTATATAAGAGTTGCATGAATAAAAATTCAAATATTTAACATAACTCTTTTGATCTTGTGTTTTTATAAAATAAAATTTTATAGATTTTGTCTAATAATTTTTTTTTTTTTTTTTTTTTTTTTTGATAAAATACACTTATTTGATAATCTTTAAGATAAACTACTAAAATATTATTTTGTATTTGAAATTTAAATTGAAGAAAATAAAATAAAATAATTTTATTAATTTAGTTGATAAATTAAATAATTTAATGATTATATTAATATATAAAAAATTTATAATAATTATTTTGATATTTTATAAAATATATTAATATATAAAAAAAAGTATTTGAGTTTTTAATTATTTGAATTATTATAATATTATTTATTTTTAAACTTAAAATTTTATAAAATTGAAGTAACAAATATTTGTCTGATCAATATTGTATGATTATGTATTGTTATTAATAACTTTGATATAATTGATTTATTCAGTATATTTTATTTTGATAATAAAAATAATATCACATCTTAATATGATCATTAATATAACTAGAATTATGTGACTTTCTCGATCTTAATACTTCATTCTTGACATAACATCCAATTACCCAACGTTATGAATATACGCCTCCATGTGTTGATTAGAGATGGACTGTCCATATCAATATCCTTCTAAATTTGCTCATTGTCTCGCCGAATTCTAGAAAATATCCTCACATTTCTTTCGGCCCATACATGATATATAGTCGAAGCAAAATTGAGCTTGTATAAGACGCTTTAGTTGTTTAAAATTTGTGTCTGTAATTTTGTTTACTCAGGTGTTTTTTTTTTAATGATTCATTTATTTTTTAAAATATCAAATTTAAGGTTTATCTAGATTATATAAATAAACTCGTGTTGTTATTTCCTTTCCTTTTTGGAGTTTCAATGAAATGACAAATAAGTATAAAAAAAAATAGAATTCTAAAATTCATTTTTTTTATAAGTTATTGATTTATATAATTTTACTTTAGGGATTTTTTTAATTAAAATCTTTATATTATTAAAAAAAAAAGTTGAGATTTTATAAATAAATTGCAATAAGTCTTGACAAGATGGTCATTAAATATATATATATATATATATATATATATATTTGGCTTAGGAAGAATTATTGAAATGTTTTTTATATTTAAAATAAATAAATGATTTAATTTAATTTTGTTATATAATTTAATTTAATTTAATGTAATAGATTAAGAATTTAATAAACCACAAAAAGAAATCCAATACCTTACTATCAAACGGCAGCTTAGAAGAAAGAAAGAAAACAAACACAAAACCTGTTTTAGATCGGTGATCATTGATACCAGAGATCTCATTTCTCTTTCTCTCTCCCGCTCCCCTCTCGGTTGTCCAGGCTTTTTCTGACCAGTAATGATCAATCATTGATCAAATTTATTCATTGTGGAGTTCCACCACTTTCAACGTCTTCCAAATCTTTTACATAATCATTTGAAAACCCTCCACTCGTTTTGTTGTTTTCTCTGCATCGATGCTCAGATTGCTGAAAGTTTAGTTTTTTCCTTTCTGGGTTTATCCAATACTTAACATTAGTCTATGAAATTTGGAGATTTTGCTCGAGATTCACTCAATATGTGAATGTTGTTACTCTTGAGTTGGGTGTCTCTGCTTGGTTGTTGCGAACTCGGCTTATTGCAACTGCCAAGGCACATTTCTCACAGTATAGTTGCATTCACTCGTGACTTTTTCTTATTTCGTCTCTAGATTTCATTTCTATTTTCTGGGTTTCCTTCAACCTGGACCTTCTTTTAATCTTCTCTGTTCTTTCAATTTGACTATTGTGAGAGAGATATGTTAATTTCACCAGAGAAAGAGCAGATCTCAATCTCAATGCCTTGTCAAAGTGGGGAAGAGCCACTCGAATCTTCTTGTTTGGACTCAAACAAGGACTGCTCTAATGTGGTTCTTCTAGCTCCTGAAATACCCATCTCTCTTCCGGCTTACACTGACGTAAATATGGTTCCTGAGCATGAAGAGGATAAACTTCAGCAAACAATCTCAAAGCTAGAAGGCATGTATACAATACTATTTGAGAAGCTTAAGAAAGACGCAGATCAAATTGATGTGCTCAACTTTTGTATTTTGCAGAAGAGATCGAGGAGTTGAGACTGGAGTTGACGTCTTTGGACAAGAAGAGGAGAGATGCACTGAATAAGATATTAGACATCAAAGGTAAAAATGGAGATTTTTTAGGGTTTTTGGGTTGATTCTCTGTAATGTCAATATTACCATTAATAGGTTGCATAAGGGTGTTTTGTCGGATTAGACCAATTTTATTGCCAAACAAGAGGGGTGAAATACATCAATCTATTTCACTTGAATCGGACAAGGTTGTGGTAAGATGTGCTGGAATAAGAAAAGAATTTGATTTTGACAAGGTTTTTCCTCCAAAATCAACCCAAGGTTAGCTTTTTCAACTGTTTTTTCTCCTTATATTAGTCTTTTTCGCCATCTCATTTCCCATTCGTGTTATCGTAGAGGAAGTGTTTGTTGAAGTTGAACCAATTGTCAGATCGGCATTAGACGGGCATAATGTGTGTATATTGGCTTATGGACAAACGAGTACTGGGAAGACATTTACTATGGTCAGTTTAATTCAGACCAGACCAGTTTTACTCTAATAACGAATCCTCAAAAGTATTAATGATGTGGATTTATTTTCAATACACAGAATGGGACTGAAAATAAAGCAGGCATAGTTCCTCGAGCTTTAGAAGAGTTGTTTCGCCAAGCCTCCTCCACGGCTGCTGGCTCCTTTTCATTTACGTTTTCAATTGGCATGATGGAAGTTTATCTAGGCAATCTTAGGGATTTACTAGCTGCCCCTAAACCATCCATGAGAGCAAATGGAACAATATCGAGAAGGTGTGTAATAAAACAGATCCAAATTAAGGAACTGCATTGTATGTTTTCCAACAACCTGTTTAAACTTTTGTTGCAGTAATCTAAACATCCAAACAGATCCAAAGGGATTGGTGGAAATAGAAGGTTTAACTGATGTTGAAATATCAAGCGTGACAAAAGCAGTATGGTGGTACAACAAAGGCAGGCGGGTGAGGTCTACTTCATGGACTAATGTCAATGAGACTTCTAGCAGATCACATTGGTGGGTTATACTCAATCAAATAGTATTTTTGTAGCTTTTGAAATGGATTTATTGTCTTATGCTATCTTTTTAGTTCATATATCTAGTTTAACGAGGATCACTATATCTCGACGTGGAGATGCCTCAATAGGAAAGGAAGAAGAAGTAAGCAAATTGTGGCTGGTTGATCTAGGAGGAAGTGAACGGGTTTTGAAAACTAGAGCCACTGGTCAAACACTTGATGAAGGGAGAGCCATAAATCTTTCCCTTTCGGCTCTAGGAGATGTCATTGCAGCTCTTAGAAGAAAGAGAGCTCATATTCCTTATAGGTAATGAGATCTTGGGTGGACTTTTTTTTCTTCTTTTTTTTCTTTGTTTCTCATTATGATTGATTATTGATTTTCCTTGGCTACAGAAACAGCAGGCTTACACAAATTCTAAAGGATTCTCTTGGTATTGGATCAAATTATAACCTACCCTTTTACTTTTATAGATTGAAAATTGTTTTCACCCGTTCCTGACTGACTGCATTTTAGGTGATGGATCAAAGGTTCTCATGATAGTGCATGTAAGCCAATCAGAAGAAGATGTTGGTGAGACTACTTGTTCACTAGCTTTTGCGACTAGAGCAAGAGCTGTTGAAAACCGAGATCTCCCTGAGGTAAAACGAATTGGCAACATATATATATATATATATATATACATATATATACATATATATACATATATATACATATATACATATATATATATGGTGAAAATTCTTCTTTATTTGAAATATTTGACTCATGATGTATGCAAATGATTAGGATCTGAAGAAACAGAAGGAGAAAAGAATAGGTGAGCTTGAACAAACACTAAGAAATACAGAAGAACAATTAAGAAATGTGGGAATTGAAAAACAAAAGGCTGAATTCTTGTTAAGAGAGAAAAGGAACATCCTTACAACCATGTACTGCAAACCTCTTGAAAATGATGACGAGGTAAAACAAGAAGTCATTTGTCTACTTACAACCCCAACAACAACATTGGTAGAGAAAACAGCTAAAATTAGCAAATCCAATAACTGTATCCCACGGTTCATGAACTCCACCATGGCTAGCCGTCAAAGGTTAAATGCTGGTCAAGTTGAAAGGCAGATAGGAGAAAAAATCACACGGACTTGGGGGGGCAGGAGCTCGGTTCAATTATCAGGTTCTCAATCGATGAGTTATTCAGATCCCCACCAATTCAGAACATTGCTAAGAAATCCCAAGAAGAAGTCCCGATATGGTGGGTTGATGGAAGCACGATTGGTTGATAATCCAGCACCAGGAGCCATGGAGAGTTTTAATAGTAGTAATAGTACCAAATGTAATGTTAAAGAAGAATACAGGCTAGTTGCTGCTGCTGCATCGCATGGCAAAACAGTTACTTCAGATGTGAACTTGAAAGCTCCAATTGGTCGCCACAGAAGAAGAATGTCTAACCTGATCTAATATAACAATTGGTTCATTTAGTTTGTTCCAGTTTGTTTGTTTGTTTGTTGTATTGTTTTGTGTTTTTTTAGCACGAGAGCATGTTGTTTCTTCTTATAAGGTTGTGTTGGAGGTTTCTTTCTTTTCTTACCATTGTTGTTGTACTAATTCTCTAGCTAGTACAATCAGACAATTAATTATGTTTATATTTTCACTGTTTCTTCCTGATTTTACTCACATCAATAACTCTATGTTTTACACAACTGGTTTACTATTTACTTAAATTCATTATGGCCTTCTCTTTATCATGAATTAGGGCTTCTATTTTTTGAAAATTTTGTCCAAATATTTATCATGATGGACGTGATGTTTTTGAATTCCTAGCTGATTCAGTCCATCTAAATCCAAATTCTTGTGTTCTCGAGATTGGATGTGGTACACTTCGAGTTGGCGTGCATTTTATCAGCTACCTAGAAGCGCAGCACTTCCACTGTTTAGAACGAGACGGGCTCTCTCTAATGGCTGCATTTAGGTATGAACTTCCTTCACATGGTTTACTGAAGAAACGACCCTTAATTGTCAAGGGAGAGGACATGGATTTCAGTAAATTTGGAGTTGGAACAGCATATGAATTGATTTATGCAAGTGCTGTTTTTCTTCATATGCCTGGTAAGCTTGTTTGGGTAGGATTAGAGAGGCTAGCTGAGATGGTTAAAGCTAATGATGGTAGAATATTTGTGTCGCATAATATCAAATTTTGTTCTAGACTTGGCGGAGATGAGTGTACTAAGAGACTAAGTGGTCTCGGACTTGAATATGTTGGGAAACATACACATGATAGCTTGCTTTTCAATCATTTTGAGATTTGGTTTGAGTTTAGGAGATCAAAATAGTACAACTCTGATATATAGATATTGTAAAATTATCTTCTCTTTTTTATTTGTGACAACATTGTTATGGAAAAATATTGAGTGTCATTCTATTATTTATTCATTTGGAAGTAGTTTGTTGTTTTTTTTCCATTTTTGCTAGAAATAAATGCAACTACTGGACAATGATGCTGATCAAATATGATCTCAATTTTAAGAGTTCTCTATTGCATCTACTACTTTTGATTGAGAGAAGCAAGCAAACAAATGATATAGGACAGTTTTTTAGTCTTAGTTTTATAACTGAAAATTTAATATTATATGAAACAAGAAGTTTAACTAAACGCACTTTGAAGTGATAAAAGTAGTTTATAATAAATAAGACAGGGTCATTTAAAAAACTTTTAACTGTTGTTGTGTTCAAAAAGACAGAATCCTGAATCTCATTAATTTTTTACCATTTTACCTTTCTAGCTCGGATGAATCTTCTTCAAAGTAAACCCAAAATTATTTCTTTAGATTTTTCATTCATTGGTGTCTTCATTATTGTGAATATGTTGGACATCTTTATTTAATTTTATTTTAATTGACAGATTATTCTTGAAAGAGTACTCTATCTACATGGTTTTATTTGATCAAATACTAATATATAAATAGAAAACCATATATCACTAATTTTAAAATTTATTTAATAGGGTATTTAATTATTTAAACTAGTGACGTGGCTTTATAGAAAATAATGAATTATTTATATCATATTTTGATTATTTTTTAGTTTTTTTTTTTTTTTGTTAATGTCAATATTTTAGAATTTTATTTTATGTTAAATTTAACTTATTTCTCAAAATAATAATTTAATTTTTTTAATTTTGTTTTGTTTTAACAATAAATATTTATTCAAAATATTAATATTATTGTAATATTTATTATATATTATTACCTATTTTGTATTGTTACTCCAATTCTCACATTTTAAATTCAAATAAAATAAGAAAAATTCTATAAAACTACATTGTTCAAATTCAAAGTGTATAGATCTTCTCTCAATATAAGAGTTCAAAATATTATTCTTTGCGAAAATTTTAACAACACCGACCTAATTTTGAACCTGAAAGCGTCAGATTCATGTATGTGTAGGGAGATTGTCATTTTACGGACACTGGATCATCCAAATGTAATAAAGTTGGAGGGTTTAGTTACGAGTCGATCGAGAATATACTTGGTATTCGAATATATATATGGAGCATGATTTGGCTAGCTGGTCTTGCTGCCAGCCGAGACATCAGGTTCACTGTTTTAAATTTTCAAGTTATTATTATCTTCACTTTTCACTTGTATTATATTATACCATTGTATTGGTCTTCCTTATTGACTGACATGACTGACTGACTATTTCATGTCACAACAGGTGAAATGTTACCTGAAGCAGCAAACTGTTGTCTGTCTGGACTTGAGTATTGTCACAGCCGTCGCGTGCTTCATCCAGACATTAAAGGATCAAATTTACTTATTATTATTGATGATGGTATTCTCAAAATACCCGATTTTGGGTTGGCAACTATTGTAGTGTAGACCCCAACCACAACAACCCCATGACAAGTCGGCTGGTTACATTGTGGTATCGAGCTCCAGAGTCGCTTCTTGGAGCCACTAATTATGGATGGTGTAGGCATAGACAGACTTGTGGAGTGCTAGCTGGTGGTTGTATTTTAGCTGGGAAACCTATTTATTATGCCTGGACATATATATATACAGTGGTAACTATAAATTCTACTTGTTGTTGGCTGCTTGCTTGCTTGAGTATTGTTTTCTTGTTTTTGAAATGTGAAATCCTTTTAATTCATCCCCAATTGGAAAAGCCACTTCAGTTTTTGTCAACATTTTACTTGCTCGAGCTGATTATTCTCAAGGGTTATTGCTTAATTGATAAGGTAATGTTTTTTTACTGCATCATTTTTATACGTCGTCAATAACAAAAGGGTCTTTTTGCAACCTTTTCTAAAATGTGGATCAATGAAATGGAACGGTTGCATCCTTAAAAAAAAAAGGTACCATATATGCATGCTGAGAGCTGCAAAAAAATGGCAGGTAGATGGTGGTAAGAAAGCAAGATCACGAGACTGGGATGTTCGTGCAATGCCTGCACCGGAAGCTAATGCTAATCTTCAATCGAATGTTGATGTATGTTTCAATTTGATTTGTTTTGGGTGGTTACCTTTTCCAATGGAAGGAAACTGGTTGCTGACACATGATGCATGAATTAATGATTATGTGAAGCAGCCTAGGCGTCTTATTAGCCATGCAAACGCGAAAAGCAAAAGCGAGAAGTTTCCTCCACCTCATCAAGATGGAGGAAGTCAATTACTCGAGGGGGTGGTTCCTTTGGGCGCTTCACACCGCTTTGATCCTTCCCTTGAGCGTAGTAGGCCCTTCTGGTGATCCTTTTGTTGCTGTTTAATTAATTGTTCAAAAGGGGATGTAAAAATCTTATTATTAAGTTGTTTCCTTCACAAGATTCATTCAATCCCTCCCTCCAAAAAAAAAAGAAGATCAAGGGACATGCATGATTATGGTGGTAATAATAAACTCTAGTCTACTTTTCTCTTTCATTCCATTCAAATATACACAAAAAAGAGAATAAATTACTCTAGAGTTCTTTATTTGTTGTTGGGTTGGGGTTCTTTGACTTCTTCTTCTTATATATATATCATGTTATCTCACTTTTTTTTTTCTTTTTCTTTTGATTTTTAGATATTAAAAGATTCCCCTCCCCCAAACACATTTTGTTGCTTCCCATAGTTGTTGTGTTCAAAAAGACAGAATCTTGAATCTCATTAAATTTTTACTATTTTACCTTTCTAGTTTAATAGTTGGATGAATCTTTTTTAAAGCAAACCTAAAATTATTTTTTTAGATTTTTCATTCATTGGTGTCTGTATTATTGTGAATATATTGGACATCTTTATTTAATTTTATTTTAATTAACATATTATTCTTGAAAGAATACCCTATTGGTTTTATTTTAAATTTCAAAAAATAATTAATTATTTATATCATATTATGATATTTTTTTTAATTTTAGTTTTCTAAATTGATTTTTTAAGTTTTTGTTAATATCAGTATTTTAGAATTTTATTTGATGTTAAATTTAACTTATTTTTTAAAAAAATATTTTTTTTTGTTTTTTTTTGTTTTAACACTAAATATTTATTCAAAATATTAATATTATTGTAATATAAATATATTATATTTTGCATTGTTACTAAAACTCTCCCACTTTAATTTCAAATAAAATAAGAAAAATTCTATAAAACTACATTGTTTAAATTCAAAGTGCCTAGATCTTCCCTCAATATAAGAGTTCAAAATATTATTTTTTTGGGATAATTTTTATTTTTATGATAATATAGAAGACCAAGTTCCTAATTTTTTAATCTTAAATTAATTTTAACACCGATTATTTGAAATTGTAGTGTTGTTTTATTTTTTAATTCAACATTCTACTTATTTAGCTTCATTCAAAATCATAGTAACATTACTTAATTAAAATTGAGTCCAACACTCTACAATACACACAGTAACTTCAAATAAAAGCAATTGATTGGTTAAACGCGTTTACAACCTATTAATATAAATAATGAAACTATGATTAGAAGAAAAATTACCTTGAATCATACACCTACAATATTCAACGTACAGAAGGAAAAAATATTAAACTTGGATCCTCCTTCAACTTAATAACATGGAAGAAATGGATGGAGCGCCTTAAGAACATTCGCGCAGGAACTCGTTCATTAATGCAGAGAGTTGTTGCGATTGCTGCGCGGGTGATGCAAATTGCATCTGATCATCAGAACAAAGAGATGACGAAAGTCAGTCTGATGATGCTTCATTTATTATTGTATTTGAGGAGGGGACTTGAGGATCGAAATTGAGATATTGATCCATCTGCATCTGCCAATCACCATTAATAATGTCCCTTGTCCAGGGCAATGACGGCAGATCATCAGACGAATCGGGAGTAAAGGGTTGATTACCAACATTATTTTCTAAATTATAAAGGTTGGAGAAGCTTTGATGCTGCGATTTGAGGAACTCCATTTTGGAATTGATGATATTAAGCTTTGCTGCGATTTGATCGGAAAAATCTTTAAAGAATTTGAGGACAAACCATTAACCAACGATAAAAAAAATCTCTATTCCAAGAACCGGGCCGGGGACTTGTTTGTCGTTGAAATTGAACGGTTGTTCCTACGACTCCAACACAAACTCCACTCTTATTATTATTATTAAATAATTTGGACTGGTGTTCCTTGTATCGCTTGAGAATGGGTTTGAGTTGGTTAGGATTTTCCGGCCAAGTCTCCACTTCTCTTCCGTCGGTCGAGAAAGATAAGATGAACACATCAACGCTACACAGCGTTGATAATTCCAGAGACTTCTTCTTTATTTTCTTCAACGTCTACGGAGAAGTTTTCACCATTTCCGATCGATCCTTCCTATACGTACGTAGAGAGTAGAGGAGCTATATCAACTTCTTAATTAATAGCTTTTCTTATTACGTTTATTTGCATTTAAACATAAACATAAACTAACCTAATCAACTAAACAACCCAATTAAACTAACCTAATAATTACAACAGCCCAATTACTTATTTTTCCACTTGCTTAATCACGATGTCGTACGCACTTTTTTTTTTTATAAATTTGTTCCCCTGTATATCCAATCAACTAAACAACCCAATTAAACTAACCTAATAATTACAAAAACCCAATTAAACTAACTAGGTAATCAAACAAGATATAAATAGGGTTGAACCCAATTCCCAACTCTAACCCAAACCCAAAATATTAATTTGGGTTGGGTTGAGTTTAATTTGGATTACGTTGGGTTTAATTTGGGTTGGATTAGGTTAGGGTTACCCAAATTACTCAAATTTAATTTAATTCTTTCTTATTAATTCAATATAAACTAACCATCTTTCAACTTTAATATATTCTCTTGATTTTTACTACGTTGATCTCAATTATAATCGAACACGTTTTTGACAAGTTTAAGATAATGTCAATGACTTCAATGCGGTTGTTTTGCTTAATCCATATGCCTACTCTAGGAGTAGCTTTAAGATAATGTAGAATCATGTATATAGCAGAAAGGTGTGAAGTTTTTGGAGCATGCATGAATTGACTTATATTGCTAACTGCAAAAGTTATATCGGGACGAGTAACTGTTAGGTAGATAAGTTTACCTACAAGTCTTTGATATATACTAATGCCGTGAAGAGGTGTACCTTCTTCGGTGTTTAATTTAGCAGTTGTTTCAATGGGAGTCTTTGCGGATTTTGCAGCAAGCTTCCAGTTTCTTTTAATAAGTCCAAGACATATTTTCTTTGAGAAAGAAACAAATCTTTCTTAGAATGATCAATTTTTATCCCAAGAAAATAATTGAGAGTGTCAAGGTTTTTAATATCAAACTACTACTGCAAATACTTTTTAACCTTGAGGATATCACTTGAGTTATTACCTGTTACTATAATATCATCCACATACACAAGTACAATAGTTTCCTCATAGTCTAATCCATAAGTTTGGGTGTATCCTTTGGCAATAAGTCGGGCTTTATATCTTTCAATTTTTCCTAAGCTATCATACTTGATTTTGTATATCCATTTACAACCAATCACTTTCTTACCTTTAGGAAGAGGGATAAGAGTACATGTATTATTCTTTTCTAGAGCCTCTAATTCCTTATGCATGGCAACACACTAAGTAGGGCTTGACTTGGCTTCTTGAAATGTTTTTGGCTTTATTTTATCAACAAATGTGGTAAAAGCACGGTATTAATTAGATACATTTTCATACGATAAGTATTTTTGAATAGGATACTTTACCTAATAAAGATGATAATCTTTAAGCTTTTTCGATGGTTGAACAACCCTTGAGGACCTTCGAACATTGTCATCCCTTATAGTTATTTCTGAAATGCCTCCAAAGATAGATCCATTATTATCTTCTACCCCTTAGAGGTGTACTTAGTGTCTCATGAATAGTGTCTGGAATGTCACTTTGAGTTTCATAGTCATTATTTGTGACCGAATCATTATGATTTTCTTCTTGTGGGATATCACATGGTGTCCCTTTTTATGCTTCTTTATTTGGAGAAGTATTTGAATCGCTCTCAGAAAAAATATTCCTGCAAGAACAATTCATATCCATGGGCAATACATGATCTTGCCAACCAAACTCATTGAGATCATCACTATTATCCTCCTTATTTTTGTAGTAAACTTCATCTTCATTGAAGATGACATTACGAGAAATATAGATTTTTTTAGAAATAGGATCATAACATTTATATCCATTTTGTGTAGTAGAATAACAAAAAAAATAGCTTTAACTAATTGAGGACTTAATTTATCATTATGGTTTATATGCACATAACATACACAACCAAAGACGCGGAGATGATTAATGTCACTTTTCTTATTTTTTAATTTTTCTAAAGGACTCAATTTATTAAGAACGCTGCTAAAATACAATTAATGAGATGAGTAGCAGTAAGTAAAGCATCGAACCAAAATCTTTTTGGAACATTAGATTGAAATAATAGAGAGTGAGTAACCTCAAGAAGATGGCGATTTTTCCTTTCCGTCGTACCATTATGGGTCGGGGTATGGACACAAGAGGTTTGATGCATTATACCTTTTGTTTTGAGAAAAGAGGAAATTTTTTTATTGAAATATTCAGTACCGTTGTCAGTTCTAAATAATTTTATTGAAGCTTGAAATTGGTTTTCAATAAAAGAAACAAACTCTAAAAATTTTGAAAATACTACTGATTTATCATGTAATAAAAAAATCCAGGTGGATCTTAAAAAATTATCTATGAATGAAACATAATATTTAAAATTATTATAAGAAGTAGTAGGTGCTGGACCCCAAACATCAGAATGAATTAACTCAAAAGAAGCTTTAGATAAACTATTTGAATTGTGAAATGAAAGTCTAGATTGTTTAGCAAAATGACATACATCACAATCTAAAAAATCAAACTTCGATTGAAATAATTTTCTAAGCACATGCTTTGATGGATTTCCTAAACGACGATGCCATAGAAAATTAGAATTATTCTTGGAATGTAAAGCATAACTAGAAAGATTAATAATGTAAAAGTTATTTTCAAGTCTTCTTTTACTAATCATGATCCCGGTCAACTTTTCTTGAAAAATAACATCAACGTCAAAAAAAAATAACTAAGCAAATAAGGTCCTTTGTGATTTTACTAACCGAGATTAGATTTGGTGATAATTCAGGAACATACAGGACATTATCAAGTTGTTTTGAGAAATGTTTAATCGATCCAATTCCATGAATGGGAATACTATAATCATTAGCTACTTTAACATTTTGATTTAGTTTTTTCAAATTTAAATTTTCAAAAAATTCTTTATTTTTAGTCATGTGATTTGTGGCGCCGTAATCAACAATCCAATAGTTTGAAGAGGAATTGAGATTAGAAGAATACACAGAAATACCTTGATCCACTTGATTAGTGGACTTCTCTTGTCGGGTTTTCATGAACTCAGAGAATTGGAGAAAGAGTTTTAAGTTGTCTGGATCTACACCATGTATTTTATTATGATTAGGCTTTGGAGTATTCCCTTTATCTTGGGTTTGCTTGTTTGAAGGGAGAGCCCAATCTGAGGAACTCTCCACCTTAAAGACGTTAGAGGCCCTGTCTTCATTTGACCCAACTTGAGTCTAGTCTCTCACTATACTACCTTTTCTATTTTCATGGGTGAGAAATCCTCTTTGACCCTTTCAGGTGGCCATTGCTGGTCCTCTCCAAATCGATGAAAAAAGAGAAAAAGATTCAAATAGCCAATGGGGCTTGGAGAAAATAGAAGAAATAATCTAAGAATAATAAATGAAATAGTGATGAAAAGAATCAGGGTCTCGAGAGATTATATTGTCGTTCCTATCCAATCCAATGAAGAAAGAGGAAAGAAAAAGATTTAGAGAGCCACTTGGACTTGATGAAAATAGAAGATCTCGGGCCGGAGTTTCAAGAGATTAGATTGAGTCGAATCAACCGTGCTCTGATACCATGCAAAAAAGAGAATATAGAAAGATTGTAAAAAAGAGAATATAGAAAGATCTTTGTATTATTGTAGAAAAAAATGTTATCATTGTATTTACACATAATTGACTATTAATAGGCAATTAAGAATTAGCCGTTAGACACAAACCTTGAATTTAATGTATAAGGTCATATTCAACGCGGTATAGGGCCATGTTCAGCGTTATTTTTATGTTCAAAAAACTTGAATTTTTATATATGAAAGTCATATTCAGTGCGATATAAGGCCATGTTCAGTGCGGTATAAGGTCATGTTCATCATGGTATAAGGTCATGTTCAACGCTGTCTCAAGCCATGTTCAGTGCGGAATCAGGCCATGTTCAGTGCGGAATCAGGCCATGTTCAACACTGTTTTTATGTTAAAAAACTTGAATTTAATGTATGAAAGTCATGCTCAGCGCATTATAAGGCCATGTTCAGTGTTGTTTTTATGTTTAAAAAACTTTAATTTTCATGTAAAAAAGTCATGTTCAACGCGGTGTAAGGCCATGTCTAGCGCGATATAAAACACTGTTCAGCGTGATATAATACAATGTTCAGCGCGGTATAATGTCATGTTCAACGTTGTTTTTATATTAAAAAAATGAATTTCCATGTCTAAAGGTCATGTTTAGCTTTGTTTTTATGTTAAAAAAGACTTGAATTTTAATATGAGTGCAGTATAAGGTCATGTTCTTTAAAAAACATAACTATAGATAGGACTATTAAACTAAAACTTACTTTTATATAAATAAAAACATACATTTTTGTCAAATCTCTATACATTTGTGCCAAATGTTAATCTATACAATTGTTTCAAATATCTACACATTTCTTCGTTTGTTGAGCTCCTGGTATAATTCACTACTTTTTAAGGCAATAAGTTCATGTTTGTTGATCTCTAACTTCAGGATCGCAGCACAATATGTTATTATAAGTGTCTCAATTATTCACTTTGTCTTAAAAAATTAAGTCTTAGCAGGTTAGTATAGAGAACTCAAACAATCAAACATGTTAAAAATTGTATAACTTACATTTTCTTTTGTAAGTTCACAATTACATTATGTTGCATCTCCTACATAGGTCTTCATGTGTATCATATAGAAGATTCCATAGTTTATTTTATTATTTAGTGATTGTCATGAAACTTATAAAACCCTGATCGCAAACTGAGTTATTAAAATGTCAATTGGTAAGTTAATTCTTTGTAAAAATTTGTAAACGCGTTTTTCTATTTACTAATATAAATAGAAAAGAAGATTATTTGACAATGGAACGTTAAGATTTTAGAGAAATTCAGTGGATTACTATGGCCAGAGCTGACAAATATTTATCCTCTTATTTTATCTTCTTTGGAAATGGAATATTTTAAATTATTTGGAATTATTTGCATCTCACATTGATGAAGAAAAGATAAAAATGCTAATTTAAAAAAAGTGTTAAAGCACTGAACATGGTTTAGTTCAGTGCTAAACATTTTTCAACACATATAATAGATTAAAAAAAAAATTCAAAATATAATGGTCTAAATCTTGGTTTAAATACATATAACTTACAACTACAAAACTAAAAACCTAGAAATACGAATATTATTTCGACAGTAGAAGCAAAATAGTACAAAATTAGAAATAACTTACCTTTGAAAGTTTTCGACAAACGTGTTGGATGCAGTTCCAGAAACGATATCCTTATAAGTAAAAGAATAGAACTTGTTACGTTTGCGATAAAAAAAACAGGATTTTGAATGGCAAATGACTAATAGTGTTGAAGGCTTACCATTTTCGAATGAGTATAACTCTCTCCGGCAATAAAGGCGATAAGACAAAATAACAGTGAACTAGGGTTTTATTAAAGAAGAATAGACGAAGAGAACGGTAAAATAAGGTTTCTCTACAAGCTGAAAAAGAGACGAAGAGAACAATGAAATAGGGTTTCTCTACAAGTTAAAGAAGAGACAAAGAGAAGAATCGTTTATGAAAATATGAAAATCGAGGAAAAATAAGAATTCGAATAGGGGGAGAAAAAAAGGTGACAATGTGGCGTGCCACATAGATTCGTGACCTTGCTTTCGTGACAATCTCATTTCCCTAATAATTTCTTATAAGTTATATATATGTCCGAATTATCAAATTGGGACTCCTCAATTCGGATTTCTAAAAAAAAAATTTAAAACTTTATAATTTGGAACTCCTTATTGTTAAAGTTATATAAAACGAGGTTACGATTTCAAACATCGTTAACTTATATATGTGTTATTTATAAATAATAATAATAAAAAATACATTGTCAATAATAACATTTTATTTTTTAAAAAGTTAATATATATATATATATATATATATTAGAAAAATAACATGGTAATATGAATTAGTTATATGCGTGCTTTCCATCTTCACCTCTGTCTGCACACATCATTCAGTTCGCGATTCTCCGGTCGTCCTCCCTCGTCGTTCATTCATAGTTTGTCTTTAACATCTCAACTTTTCTAACCCGATATACTTAAATGGTTAATTTAATATTTTAGTGTATAAAATTCAAATTATAATTTTTATTTTTCAATTCATTTTAGTTTTTTAATTTAAATAAAGGTTGTAATGTTCTTTTGATACTGAAATTATGTTTTTTTTAAGTTTTATAAGAAATTTGATTAGGGTTATTTGTTCTTGAAATAAATTTAGGGTTTTCAAAATTTAAATGAAAAATAGGTTTTTGTTTTTGTTTTTTTAAATTGAAATAACAATTTAGTTAGAATTATCATTCAATGTTAAATATAAACTAAGTTAAGTTAAAGATGTCTATAATATTTTGAATCCCCTCAATAAGATATGAGATATATCAAAACTATAGTACACCAAATATGTGATTTGTTTTATTATAAAATTATTTTTAATAATAAAAAAAATTATTTGAATTTATTTTGTTTAGTATAAGGTTATTTTTAATAAAAAATCATATTAATTAAATAATGTTTCATCAGGTTCTAACGACATCTTGTCAAGAAAAAAAATGAAGGCCCTTAATACCCCCATTAAGTCTAGAAAATCTTTCTCAAAATTACATACAATTAATTTGTATTTTTTTTAAAATAATTTTTTAGTGAAATTTCTCAAACATCACACTTGAATTTGTACAAATTTGTGAAATTCATATATAATGTCCAATAAAATTTGATGGTCTTTATTGATGCGGATCAATTATGCATTTGAGATTTGAAGGAATTTGTTTAATCATTGAACTACAAAACTCGGTCTCTCTTTAGGGTTTGGTAATGTGGGGGTGACGATGATTTAAGTCCTTCAATATTAATTATGACGTGTTAGAGGTTGCACAACTTTTTAAGAGTTATCTAGATGTTACTATTTACCTTAATCTTGATGATTCTATGAACCAAGTTAGACTAACTTGTATTAAACATGATACCTATACAAGTTCAATATTTTTAATATTGTAGTGAGGGAGAATAATGCGAAGAAGAGGCAAAATTTGAAGATGAAAAATTTAAAGTTGAAGAAGAGGTTGATGTTGAAGTTGAAACGGTGGTAGAAGAAAATTTAGAAAATAAAATGTCTAAAGATTTTGAAGAAGATATAAAAGAATTTGAACTTAATGTTGAAGAAGAGGTTGTAGTTGAAACGGAAGAGGAAATTTTGTTATTAAAAGAAAGGGTATTGGAGAGAATCAACATAATATTGATGAACATAATATTGATGAAGATGTTGAAGAAGAAGAGATTGGTGAAAATGAATATTATGTTACTGAATAAAGGGTATTGACGAAAATTAACATAATATTGATGAATATATTAAAGTTTGAGAAGAAAAGATCGGTGAAGATGAAGATAAAAGTGGAAGAGAAAATCCATTCGGTTAAATTCAAGGTGGAAGTGGAATTCCATATGAAAAAGTGGTGAAAACCTCTTTTCATTAGAATGGAAAAGATAGTAAAGTAACTCAAAATGAGTTCTCAAAAATATGTAGATGAGAGTGATGAAGTAGTTACATATGTGATGAAGATATTGATAGTGATTATGAAGGTTTTGATGACAATGTCATATCTCACGATCAAGCCCCACCATTATAGGCTCCCGATTTTTCAAATATAATAGCATTATTAATTATATTTTATATTTTTTTTCTTATTAAATATATATTATACATTTTTATCTCATTCCCATACTATAATATATTAGCCATTAATATCTCATTTTATATTATATAAATATTAATTATATAATTAATTAACTATATTTCACGCTATTTTCTATTATACCACCCCTTTTTTAACCTAATATTGTACTAGTAATTTTATAACCCTAAACCCTATTATTGCCGCCTTCATTCTCTAATTATATTCTAAGTTTATAACCTAATAATTTTTTAAGCCTAAAGGTCGTTATTTTCTATGCTAATATTGTCTTCCCACATATTTTGTATATTTTAACTTCTCTCACTTTTATCAATCTTCAAGTTTAAAAAATCGTAACCACTTCTTTGAGGTAATGATGTTATTGACACACTTATTTATTAAATTTTTTCTTATTCTTATATTTATCTTCCTAATCTTTTACCATTTTAAAATACCTATCATTATATTTTTCTTATTACCAATATATTACCAATATTACCAATATTATCACTTGACCAATATTACCAACATGAGATTAGGGTTTAGAGACAGCAGACCATATATTACCAATATTATCAAATCATGCTTTAAAATTACGAAAAATATATCACTTGACCCTATCACTAGCTAATTTTTATTTTCTTTTTTAGAAGTCTAGATATAGTTAAATAATCTTACTTAATGCATTAATTTATTATTAACTTTAGAATTTATAAATTAGTTTAAATATTTTAGGTTTAAATAATGAAGAAAAGTATAAATTATAAAGATCAAATAAGGTTTTGAAAATATGAGTCAGGTGCTTCTACAAAAAAAATATCAAGAAACGATACAAGACAATGACATAATCATTAGTGGGTTCAATTTTAAACTGTTCAATGCAAAAAAAAAAATCCAAAATTTTCTATATTTGTGTCAAGATGGAAATAAAGAAAATGATAGTGTAATAGTAGGAGATGAAGTATTTGAATAACCTTTTAGTAATCTTGAGTAAATGAAGAAAATGATTGTTGTTATATATTTAATTCAGATATATATTTTGTTAATTATAAACTTTATAACTATTAATTATAAACAAAATTTAAATTAAAACAAAAAAATTAACTACAATTTTAGGAGCCACAAAATTAAAATTTGTATTAAACCCCTAATACTTATGGTCGGCCCTATTGACGATCTAGTATGATGTTACATTACAACTCCAAGTCGATTAATGATTCGATAAGATTTATGGTTGTGATGTTTTTTGAAAATAAAAGACATTAAGATTGCAATTAGAAATTATGCTTGTAATTATCATGTTAGTCTACAATGGTTGAAACAAGACTCTTATCGAATGCGGGTGAAGTGTACGACTAAGGATTGTTTGTGGCAATTTTTTTAATAGTAAAGACAACGCATAAAAGTTGAATTATGAAGACATACTATTCAAAGTATATAAATATTATTTAGACAATCTTAAGAGGTTGATTACTACCCGTTATGTTGTCTTAAAATTTAGGGACAATATTTTGTCGCAACAAGACATATATGTGAGTACAATACAACAATTATGTAAGGAGTTATTGAATCCAACTACTCATGTTTCTCCACAGACAACATCATTAAATCTTGCTTCTCGTGTTTCTCCTCGGACAACACCATCAATTCTCGCTCATCATGTTCCTTCTCAAACAACCCATTGAATATAACTTCTTGTACCTCTCACTCCTATTGAATCAAATTACTCGCGTTCCTCTATATCCAATCCAATTCACTAGAAATCAATATCGATAACAAGTAAGGTTACAAACTCAACATCTTCATCAACCATATTGAAGATTGATGTCCCTCAATTAGGTCACGGAACTAAGACACATGAACTAATGTTCAATAAAAAACTAGAAATAACAAGTAACAAACTACAATAGATGGCTACAAAGAAGAAAATGGATACTATTAGAAAGAAATATGTGTTTACGTTTCGAGAGAGCAAAACTACATGAAAAATGAAATGTGTTTATTTTTTGTTTTTGGCTTATTTTTTACTTGAAAAAACTTGCTTATGGTTTATATTTTGTTTTATTTATGGATAATGGTTTTGTTTATGGTTTTATGTTTTCGATAAGTTTATGAATAATGTTTCTTTTTTATGATTTTTAGTTTTAGTTTTTTTTTTATGTATAATAGTTATTAAATATCATTTGTTTATGAATAATAATTATTTAAAAAATAAAACACTAAATCGATTTCAAGAAACAAATAGCCTAAATCGAATTTCTTGAAAAACATTTAAAAAAATCCCTTATTTCACTTTCAAAAGAGTATAGAACTTTTATTTAAACTAGCAACGCAAGGTTAAATAAAAGGGCAAATTACTTGGGCGGTCCTCTAATTACTATGATCGCTCATTTTTAGCCCTCAAATTAATTTTTAAAACAAATCGTTCATTCAACTTTTTGGTTAAACATAACGGTTTAAATTTAATTTATTTTATATACTATCTTTAATCTTATTATATATATATATAATTATCAAATCACTTTTATATATATATATATATATCTTTTAAAATTAATTTTTATATTTATATAATTATTAAATCTATTATAAATATAAATATAAATATAAATATAAATATAAATATAAATATAAATATAAATATAAATATAAATATAAATATAAATATAAATATAAATATAAATATAAATATAAATATAAATATAAATATAAATATAAATATAAATATAAATATAAATATAAATATAAATATAAATATAAATATAAATATAAATATAAATATAAATATAAATATAAAAGAATGACAAATTATCTGGGAGGCCCTCTAGTTACTCTGATCGCTCACTTTTAGCTCTCAAATTAATTTTTAAAACAAATTGCCCCTTCAACTTTTAGAAAGGTCACCAATGACATTTCCGTCAACTTTTTATTAAACAAAATGGTTTAAATTTATTTTTTTTCATATATTATCTTTAATATTATTATATATATATAATTATTAAATCACCTATATATATATAATATTATAGATATTTTATATTATTAATGTGAGAAAAAATTTAAGAAAAAATATATATTAATAATAAAAAATGCATTCTTAAAATTTTGCATGTTTTAAGATTCGAACATTGGTTTTAAGTATGAAGTGTGAATACGTTAGATTACTTGAGATTCTTAAAATAATTTAATTATTTTATATATATATATATATATATATATGGTATTTTATTATCAATTAATTAATTTTTTTATTGATTAAAAAAATATTTATATTCAAAAAGAAAATATTATATATAAATATATATTTATATTTGACAAAAAAAATATATAATAAAAGATAAAATGTATGTATATAAAATTAATGATGAAAAATAATATAATATATATATAATGTTATTATATATATATAATTGTTGATAAGTCAATATATATTTTATATGATTAATGAGAGAAAAAATATACCTAATTATTTGGATTAATGTGGTTTCTGTTGACTTTAAACATTATATTATATTATATTATATTATATTATATTATATTATATTATATTATATTATATTATATTATATTATATTAAATATATATATTTATATATAAACTAAATAAATATGTAATATTATATATATATAAAAAAATTATTTATGAGACAATATATATTTTTATATAATTATTTAGAATATATATATAAATATAAATTTATTTATGAGACAATATATATTTTATATAATTATTGGAAAAAAAAATTATATAAATTATTGATGAAAATATATATATATATATATATATATATATATATAAATTATTTAATGAAAAGAGATAAGTATTTATGATATAATATATATTTTTATATGATTAATGAAAAAAAAAATATATTTATATAAATTATTGATGAAAAGAGAATATATAATATATAAATTATATATAACTAGAGAGAAATGAAAAAAAAAGTAAGAATATATTTAATAGAGAGAATTAAGGGAAATTTGACCAAATGACCCTAAAAAAAGTCTTAAATGAATTGGGTGACTAGTGCATAATTTTAATTGCGCTAGTGACCATTTTATATTTTTTTGACAAAAATACCCCTATCACGTAACGCGATGGGGAGGATCGATACGCGATGGTAAAAGGTTCTTTATATAAATATTCAAAAAAAAATCATTTCGTTATTTTTTTCTCTCTCTTCTCTCTCTCTACTTCGCGTTCTCTCTCTCGACGGCGACAGAACCCTAAATGAACACATCATACAGATCGACTACCAAAACCGTTCTAATATCATGTGTTAATCTTATTGTTCATCATACAGATCGATTTATGTTCTTATTTCCTTTATGTTCATTTTCAAACCCTAAACCATGAGGTTGTTCTTATTGTTCATCTTGTTCATATTTATTAATTGTTCATATTGGTTGTTCATCTTGTCGATGATGATATTTACAAATGATGCTTTGAATCGGTTCCGTTTCAGGACCAAGATTTGATGATGCTCTGAATCGGTTCCGTTTCAAGGAAGATTCATGTTCGCGATGTGACTTCACGTCTCGCGACGGGACTTCACATCTCGCGATGGGATTTCACGTCTCGCGATATATATGTGCCTGTGAACCTTATTAACAAGCACTGGATTCTATGCGTTGCTCATCTACAACAATGGTGCATTGACGTTTAGGACTGTGATTTTTATCTTTTTATGAATCTTGATCCATTCTTGAATCCATTGTGTGAAATGATTCTGTATTTTCTTGTAAAGGGAACCTCTCCTCCTGAGCAAAGAAGGTTTCCTAAGATAACCTTAAATCCCATGACATACAAAAGACATCCACACCCGAAAGCAACCAATGTAGCTAAGAGTGGGGAAGTCCCTAGACTAAGCCAGAGCGGGGACTGTGGTGTCTTCATGCTAATGTATATGGAATACTTGACTACTAACAAAGGTGTACAAAATGTGACATCAAATCAAATGGATTTTTGGAGAAAGAAGTTGGAGGTCAAGTTATTCCATCAAATTATAGAACCATAGTTTTCCATTTTGTATATTTTGTATTCTAGCTTATTTTGTATTCATTACATAGGATAAATATTCAGCACTATCGTCTAGCGAAGGGACTTAACATTACACTTCATGTCTCGCGATGGGACTTCACGTCTAGCGATGGATTTTCACGTCTAGCGAAGGGACTTTCAAATGGACTTCATGTCTAGCAAAGGGACTTCACGTCCCTCGATGGGACTTCACGTCTAGCGATAGAACTTCACGTCTCGCGATAAAACTCCACGTCTCGCGATGGGACTTCACGTCTAGTAAAACCTATGTTTTCTTTAGATCTAAAACATACCAAGATTCATACAAAAGAAATGAATGTACTTGCAAGTTTCCCCGCAAAAAGCTCTCCACGCCTACTGAACTTTACATTTAAAACACACCAAAGAATTGGAAGATACTTTCAAGTAAAACTTCAAGTTTGAAGTGCAGTATGGAAGGATTCTAAATTGAGTATCCTTCCATGCCTGCACTTTAGACTTGAAGATAACATTCAATGTAAAACCATTGCGTGTAAAGAAACTTCAAGTCTTAAATTGAGTATCATTCCTTGCATGCTATTTAGACTTGAAGATAACCTTTAATGTAAAACTATTGTGTGCATGTGTAATGGAAATTTTACCTCTATTTATTAAGAAAATAAATATTAAAAGAAGTGTAACTTTAACTTTAAAATTTAATTTTAACTTTAACTTTATATACTTTAACTTTAGTTGGAAGATTGGCGTTTAAGAAATGCACTAGTTTGAGGTTACTATAGTTTGATCTCTTTAGTCTATTCAATTAACAACATAAGAACACCAACATAAGGAACACTACAACTTATCCCAAACCACCACAATCTTAAACTATAGTACACTAGATGAGTTACAATAAATGGTTCAAGCTAAAGGCTCATATTGATGAGATGATGACTCATGCTGCTGAGATGATGACGCTCTTGCAGTAGATGGTGCAGGCATTACTGCTTTGCATGTTTCCCTATTATGTTCTAGTCCAGCACATGAGCTGCATCGTCTCGGGACCTTACAGACCTCACCTTGGGATGACCTACGCTTTGTTTGTGGCAACCCTTTTTAACCTTAACAAGTGGTTTAGGCACACACGTTGATTGATAATTTCGGGAACATCTCAATTGTCTTCATCACCAACAGGATAACATGTCTCCGCATATGCATTCAACCAAGATTCAGTTGTGTAATACTTGTGAGCAAGGAAAATAAAATGATTAAACAATTGATTACATATAGTGAACATGTGAGTTTAATAATACATTGAGAAGAATTCATAAGAAACCAAATTTCGTTGACAGGCAAAGAAGACCGGACACTTCAAAAACTCTACAAGCACAGTTCTTATCTTTCGAACTGACTTTAAAATGGGACTCATTGTCATGCACATAAAACTCGAATCTGTTAAGTGGAGACACAATATAGAATTCGGCCTTCTCAAATTCCTCACGTAATAACTTTTCATAAGTTTGAGATAAACGTTCTTGGTAGTTGGACGCTTTTTCCCTTCTATCATTAAACCAATGTTGTATTATGAATCTTAAATAGTCAGTCATTGTTGAAATGGAATACTTTCTGGCTTCCCTACTTTAACTATTAAAGCTCTCAACATAATTGCTTGTGAGTTGATTGTATCACTTACTGGGAAAAAATGCTCTACTCCATCTTTGGAACTCAATTTCTTCTAAATAGGTAGCAATTCTTTGATCCTTAACTCTGATCTTGTCAAAAATCGATTAAAGTTGGCGATTGTGTACGCATGAGAAACCAAATCAAACTCCGCGTGACAATTATCAGTTTTGAATTTGGCCATAATATTCATCTTTATGTAATATGTGCATGCACCGTGATCTGCTTCTGGAAAAACTGCACACAAGGCATTGTTGATGCTTGAGTGTCTATCGGATACGAAGACGAAATCATCAACTAATTCAATTGCATCTCTCAGTTTTTGTATGAAATAAGTCCAGGAGTTATTATTCTCTAAATCAACAACACTGAATGCGAAATGATATAGTTGATCATTCGCATCCAATGCAATAGCCACCAATAGTTGACCCCCCACCCTGTGTTTAAGAAAACTGGCATCAACACATAATATAGGACGACAAGAGGCTTTGAAACCCCTAATTGAGAGACCTAGGGACATGAACATATACCTGAAGTGGTCGAGCTCGTCTGTCTGGATATCTATTATTATGGTACCTGGATTATTCTTCTCTAACATGTAAAGGTATGATGGTAATTTTCCATAGGAATCCCCTACCGTTCCTCACACTGCCATTAAATCCCTCTCCCTTGACCTCCAAGCCTTATTATAACTCAAATGTATCCCATAAGTTGTCTGCATGTCTTCAATTATTTTCATAGGCAAGTGGTCATGATGATGGTTCATGTACTTACTCTTCATGCACTGCCCCAATAACTCATACTGGTGTTTGCATTATTTTCTCTGGCCTCGACAAAACTGACCATGATTGTTGTTGGTCAAATTTCTGAATCTCAAACATCTCAGATAATTTATTTTTCACAACACGCAATCTTCACTTGCATGTCTCATCCAAACATTTCACATACCAAAGATGTTTTCTTGACTTCTCCACTTTGAATTCAAAATAGTTAGTCATCGCATATTTATATAACCTCAGTTGAAGTTCGTTTTTATTATCAAACAACGCACTGACTTCCAATACGATTTCACTACTTAATGCCATCACAAATGAGGGGTCTGTCAGGTATGTCGATGGTGTAACCATTGATGCTCTTGCACTAGATGGTGTAGGTATTGATGATAGTTTTGTCGATTGAAATGAATCTCTTGGAGTATATGGTGTAGGTATTGATGTTCGCTGAGGCGTGGGTGTAGTTGCTGGTGTGGCACTAGTAGTAACATGCAAGTCCTGAGTAAGTATCCCATAATGAGGCAAAGAGTTTTCTTCTCGTGCTTTATTTTGACTTTCAAAGACATCATGCGAGGGTACAACTCCTATAATACTTTTTTGAGTAAGTGGTAGATTTTTTGAGTAAGTGATAGTGGTAGTATACTTTCATGAGTTTGGTATGTAAGTAGTGGTATCTTTTCTTGTGTAAGTGGTGACTTCTCTACTACAGTGACACACATTGGTGACACAGTGCGACCCAAAATCAACTGTGATAAATATGTGCTCACATCCTGATCTTGATCAATAACAAGAGGGGGAGGATTTGTGATACGCGGAACATCATACTTGACTTAAAACACTAAATCATATGTAGATTTTTGCACGTTAAGTCTATCATAGACGATATCAACTAATTCGACAAACGTAGTATTTTGGGGGTAAATCCAAAGTTTTAATTGAAGTTGCGTGAAAATACATTATACCATCAACAACAAAATTACACTCTCCATTATAAAAAATGAATACTTCAGCTATAATAGAAAACATGCGATTATTCATTAAATATGCGCGAGACAATCGTGCCCTTCGTGAGAAGTCCCATCGAGAAAAAGGAAGGCCTTTCGCGAAGGGACGTCCCTTCGCAAGAAGCCCCATCGTGAATGGATGTCCCATCGCGAAAAGGGAAGGCCCTTCGTGAAAGGATTCGCGAAGGGATATCCATTCGCAAGAAGCCCATCGCGAAGGGATGTCCCATCGCGAAAAGGGAATGTCATTCGCGAAGGGAGGTACCTTCGCGAGAAGCCCCATCGCGAGAATCACATTAATCTTCCCTGAAACAGAACCAAATCAGAGCATCATCAACTGCAAACATCATCATCGACAAGATGAACTCATCTGCATGCAATTAAATAAATAATAAAAACAACAAACAGATCGAGAGTACCATTTGCCATAGTGCTCGTGCTCATGGTGGTGTCCGTCGAAGATCGCCGTCGTTTAGAGAGAAGAAGGAGAAAAAAAATGAAAAAAAGTGGCCGAAGTTATATTAAGTAGTAAGGGTATTCTGGACTTTTCATACTTTTTCCCATCGCGCGACGATCATTTCTATCGCGTTACGCGATGAGGTGTTTTCGTCAAAAAAATATAAAGTGGTCACCAGCGCAATTAAAATTATGCACTGATCATCCGCTCATTTAAGACTCTTTTTAGATCATTTGATCAAATTTTTCGAAAATTAATTGGTTTGCATATATATTTGATTGATGATGAGAAAATGGAAAATTAATTTATTAAAAATTTTTTATCAGAGAGTATATTTATATTTGTAATGTTATTATATATATATTTTATTAATAATTTATTTGATTTAAATCAGAATTAATTTATAGAAAAATAAAAATAGAGCGGCGAATATTTGGTTAGACTTAGAGACATAGTCGTCTAACTAAGCCTTCATCACTGATTCTTGGGCCTTGGGGTTGGTTGGTGGATGGCCCCTTACTTAGACTAAAACCCTAACCACACAGACTCAAACCCTCAACACATCTCTCTCTCTCTCTCTCTTGATTCCTCCTCGCCCCAGTCCTTATGCCTCCTATAGAGAACGAACCCGTTGTCTGCCCTGACGAGGACCTCGTCGACGACGAAGACGAAGATGAAAGCGAAGAGGAAGAATATCGTATTGCACCGGCGAAACGACTAGATGAAATTGAAGAAGACGAAGTCGAAGAAGATCCTGAAGAAGAAGAAGAAGACGATGATACATCTTCCTCTAATCTCGCTTCCGGAAGCGAACCCATTCTCCCACATCTCTCCACCTCTTCTCAACTCACCTTGGCTGTCTCCGTTGCCGCTGATCCGATCTCTTCCGTTCAGACTGTCACCATCGCCCTACCCGCCACTGATTCTTCTCCCGACTTTAAGCGCCAGCGGATTGAAGATGTCACAATCCCTGGAATCAACAAGCCATTGAAGCCTCTAGCGGTTTTTGACGAGTCACGACGACTTTTCCAGCGGTTGTGGACTGACGAGGATGAGATAGAGCTTTTACAAGGGTTTCTTGATTACACGATGAACCAACGCTTCAATTCCGGTTCTGGTAATGGATCATCTTATCACCATGATACATCCGCATTTTACGATCAGATTAAGAACAAACTTCAGCTTGATTTTAATAAGAACCAGCTGGTTGAGAAGCTTCGTCGTGTGAAGAAGAAGTACAGAACTATTATTAGCAAGATTGGGTCTGGGAATGAATACGTATTCAAGAGCTCTCATGATGAAGCAAGTTTTGAGATTTGTAAGAAAATTTGGAGCACTGATGGCACCAGACGTGCTAGAGGAAGAGGAGGGGGATTGCAAGATGAATATACCAACCCTAACCCTAACTGTAACTCCAACCCTAGCCTTAACCCTAACCCTAATCTTAATTCAGCCAATAACAGACATAATAACATCAGTTTAGATGCTTATAGTTCAGGGAAAAAGTCAGTTGGTAGACCTTCAAGCAAACGGTTTAGAGGTGGCAGCGTGAAATCGCAGCAGCAGCAGCAGCAGCAACAGGAGGTAAAACCCCCCCAGACCCATCAATTTACAACGCCAACTGCTACTACTGGTGGTCCAACTTCGGCAGCACAGCCAGTCCAAGTCCAATTCCAAGCTTGATTGAGGAAACTGTAAGAAGTTGCCTTCCACCATTGTTAAAGGATTTGCTGCCTTCATCTTCTTCTAGAGGTGGTTTAGGAGGAGGAGGAATGGGAATAAATGCTTTGCCTTTTGGGTTTTTGATGGGGGGAAACCTGAGTAGTTTATCAGGAGGTGGTGGAGATGCAATGATGGAGGAGAAGTGGAGGAAGCAACAGATAATGGAGTTGGAAGTTTACTCCAAAAGATTGGATCTTGTGCAGGATGATATCAAATCTGCACTGGTTCAGCTCAGGTCAATGCAACAACAGCCTTCCTCAGTATAGGAGGATTTTATTCTAGTTTTTCTTTATAATTTAGTTTCCAGAATTATTGCCCTTGGTTCTCCATATATATATATATATACACTTTTTGTTTGTTGTTGTTTTACTTGCTACATTCATTCTTTGGAAGATAACAAACAGCATGAAATCAAATAACAAATTTCTGAATAAGCAATTCACAGGTACATGATGAACATTATTACAGATGATGATGATGATGAAGAAGATTAGAAAAGGTAAAATCTTGATGATGAGATGTTATATTAGTACATGGTGAACTTTTCCTTTGTTTTTTGGAAAACTTGCTCTGCAATAATAGCTCCTTTTCCATCAGCTCTTTTGATTTCGAGTTGAGCCTTCTGGTAAAACCCTGTACCCCTTAATGCATCCGCAATAAAATCATCAAACCCAATAGCAATTGCGGCCTCAGCTTCTGCTCCATAAACCAGTCTCTTGATTCTCGAAAGATGTATGGCACCAAAGCACATTGGACATGGTTCGCAAGACGCATATATTTCACAGTCAGACAGCTCAATTTGATTCAGCTTCTTACATGCCTGAAAAATACAATCAATTGGACTGACTTGATTGGTTTCTTATAAGGAATTAATCTACTAGCTAACCTCTCTAATAGCTGTAACCTCGGCGTGTGCAGTTGGATCGGTATTATGTAGCACCATGTTGTGAGAACTGGCAACAACTTCATTGTTCTGAACAACAACAGCTCCAAAAGGGCCTCCATCTCCACATTCTACACCTTTATATGCTTCTTCAACTGCTACTGTTAGAAATTTATGATCTCTATCCTGTATAGCTTTGTTCATTGAAAACCCACATCATAATTAATGTTTCTCTTCACATGGATTGGTGATAAATAAATTATTGGATTATTTATTACCTTGATGATGACCAGCAAATGCAGAAGCAACAGAGATGGTTCCATCCTTAGCTTCAACAACTAGTAGTAGTGTAAATCAACAGAAAGATGAAGATCATTATTACCATTCATTCATTTAGATCAAATCCATCCATATATTCAGAAATTGAAGAAAAAGAGTTCTTACCATTAGTCTCCTCCATAGAGAGATTGGAATTAAGAGAGATGATGATGAGCAGAAGAAAAAGAGATGGAGTACAAATACACCACGAGTTTCCGGTAAGAGAGAGAAAGAAAAAGACACAAGTTGGAATCTTTAATTGTGAATGTCATCCTCTCGTTGTCCGATCCAGAAAGAAAGCCAAAGGAAGCAGAATTGTGATTGTTTGTAGTAATTTATTATTATTTTTTTCAATAGTGCATTGAAACCAAAAATGACAGACAAAAGTTAAATGCTAGTGGACAATGATGTTAAAATCAAGAATTTAACTTTACAAACAAAATATAAGTGATGTGAATTCATTTTTATAAAATAAATTACCTATTAAAATATCATTACCAACTGTTCTCTTATTGTCATTATTATTATTATTATATATAATATTTAATATTATTAAGATATGATTTACATGGTCACCTAACCTCAATCTCAATTATCTCCAATATTTTGATCTTCTTAAGGTGCACATGTTAACAAATTTAGTAGTTGAAGTCACCCCCTTACCCTAACCAAGCAATTACTTAGAACTTTAAAACAAAGACCTTTAGGCTTATTTGCCAAGATATCTCGAAACTTCATTTTCTTAGTTCATAATAAAAAAAATTAAAACTAGATGCCAAACTCAAAACAACTCATTCGGAGACGTTTATTTAATTTTAGACATTTTATCTATTTTAATCTCTTAAAAATGAATTAGTCAGGACTTCTTTAAGCTTCGATATTTTATTCTCTTAAAATCGAATTAGGTCAGGACTTCTTTAGGCCTAAAACATTATTTTTGGTCTTCTATATCTTCGTTAAGATTTAAGACGAAAGAGAAATACATGATAAAAAAACGTAATCAACAAATGTTAACTTAAAAAAGGAGTAGACTTGGCTAAAAACTTATTTTTATGGACATTGAGCTTATGTTATTGCATTCTTATTTGCTTATGTGCTATATGTTGTTGTATTCATACTATAGTGATGAAATGTTCAAGAAATATATTGATGTGAATTTGTGTTATTATTGCGGTTGCATAGTTTATTTTAAATCTAGTAATTGTTTCTTTATTCCCACTCTTGTTCTAATACATTTTCATAATTTTTTAGAATACAAGATAGTGACACGAAAACGGAGATAGGCTTGGAATGATTTGAATATGTACCGATTTGAATAGAACAAACCATACCAAAATCTTTTGATCAGATCTTATTAATTGAGGATTTAATAATTCCAATAATTTTGAATTTGTCTCAATTCAAATAAAAATAAATAAAAATCCTTTATTTAGAAAAACAACCGAGGTTCAATTTTGACCCCATAATTTAAAGACCATGAATTTATATATATTATTCCTTGATTATTTATTTCAAAATTATATTTTCTGTTAACATGAGTGAGGGTGATGGTATGCAAGTTGCAACATGTATACATAAGATTCCTCATTTGCTACAAACAGACTGAAGAATTATTGAACATTATTGGCCATAGACCAATATTAATTTGCATTTAAATAAATTGTAGGACCCATCACAATTAGTTCAATGTCATCAAATGCAATTGAAAGCAAAGTAAGGTGAAAGTGACTTTAGTTAAAGGGTTCAATATGCTCTGAACAACTAAGTTATAACACAATAAAAAAATTGCAGCATTCATAAGACATGAACCAACTTTGTTTCACCTTATTTTATTTGGCCATAACTATTATTTGAAATTCGAAATTCAATTGTTAGGGCTCGAATTTTGAATCGCGACATATTGAGATCATATTATCACAATTTTAGCGATTGATCGTTCGTCTTCTTACTTTAACGTAATATTTTCTTTTTCTTAACTAATTACAACATTTGTAAAAATAATTAAATATTATATTTTTTTCTTTCGATTTTTCAACTATTCTCACGCATTATACATTTTTTTAAACATTCAAACTGCATTCATAGTTTGAAACACATATATTTCGAAAAAAATACACAATTTAAAACATAAATACATCCAAATTGATAAACCGGATACAAAATTATGTTGTTTTGAAGTTCTGTAAAAAATAAATATCAAATATATTTCTATTCGGTTTTTAAAATATATTTACTTAGATCATACGTACATATTTTATAGTACAAATCACCTTTAAAAAATTAAATTAAGTAGCTCTCGAAAAAATACTACATTTAAAAATAATATGGGACATACATTTTGTCAATTTAGAGAAAACCTCAAATTATTAAATTGATAGTTTAAACCTCTTATACAAAATTCAAAGTGACCTTATAAAAACGATCCATATTCAAACTTCAAATAATAATTGCACCTATTTTATTTGTGTATACTCTTTCCTTTGTTATTTTAATTCAGGTAGTGGAGATAGAATTTTTCATTTAAACCTCTGAACATTTTTCTCAACATCTTTCTGGGAAATATGAGTAATAAAAAGTGAACATTTTTCATGCACAAACAAAGTCCCTATAACCATTTAGGGATGGGGAGTTCACCCTTTTTTTAGTAGTCTCCGGACTAAAATAAATAAAAGAATGGTTCGATTTAGTTTATACAATTTAATTGGATGAATTTTACTTGCCGATTTTCTAGAGCACTTTAAACGAACAATAGTATTTAGTCGATAGTTTTATATCTATTCTTTTCGCGATAAAGACTTGGTGGTATGGTTATAGTTTGAGACACACCAATGCTCTCACCTCGAATTCTCTATTCACGCGTGTAACGCCTAAGAACATTGTCATCCATCTATTTCCAAAATTCTCAACTCGGAGATTGTCTCGAAAATAATAACAATCAATTAGACCAATCAGGATTCTGAGTGACCAAATCCTGCTCATGCACTCTTACAAGTAAGATTAAAATGGTCATTTTTTAAAATCATTACAACCCTTGTGAAGGGGGCACAGAGAGGACATGTATGTAGAATTTGGTCACAGAGAACCTGATTACACTTAGACAAACTTTAACTTTAAGAGTCGTCTCTCGATAATATCTACGTGTGTCGGTGTTCAGTTAAATTTGGAAAAAATAACTTCATCATTATGCCTCTTAACTGATAACTTCTATAAATATTGGCTTAATGTCATTTTACCTCAATATTGCTGAAAATGAGTGGAGTAAATGGTTCAAATATTGAGATATATGGGGCCTTTTAATGTGTCCAAAATTATTTGAAGATGAAGTTTAAGAATTGGTTACTCCAAAAAAAGGAACAAATTGTTAGATATATTGTCTTGAAATAATAGAAAATATATATAAAATGATGTTACAAATAAATTAAATAAATACAATATTACAAAGAACGAAATCACCAGATAAAATGTTGATTCGAGGCATGTACTTATCACATTTCTCTTAAAACAGTTTCACTGTCTCCCTTTGTGTTGGAGCTTATCGCAGATGACTGTCTCCCAAGGTACAACGAATCTAGTGGTGATTTAACACTTGCATCACTATGCAACAAACTTGATAAAATACCTTAATCGATCACCGGGTTTTAATGGAAATATGACGAGTCAAAAACTCGAAGAACACTCGACTGAGTGAAGAACTCGAAGAACACTCAAGAAAACAAAGAAAAAACTTTTCAAATTCTAAAGAGATTATGGAATGAGTGAAAAATAGATATGAGATGGTGTGGGATAGAATGCCTATTTACATTGTTGAAATAATAAATTGTTCATTAAATCATCAATTGATCCAACGACTAACATTTGTTGCCTCTTCATTTGCCTTAACATTTCTTCTTAATGAAGAATAATTGATTATCAAAATTAATAATAAGACATTTATTTTGCAATACTCACTTTACATAGTTTTTTCAATTGTTAATAATAAATAAACTCATGTACGTTACACTAGAGATTAACAACATTTTATCAATTGGTCATCAAGGCATTTTAAATTAATTAATTCAAATTAATTTATACATTTGGATCAAATTTCACCCTTTAATTCACGTTTGAATTTCATGTGAATTTGATTTAATTTTATTACCCACATTCTAATTTCCATTCATTAATGAAATTTATAAATTAGTTTAAAATTCCAATAATCTCCCACATTATTGGAAATTGAAAGATTAACTCGGTGAAATGTTCAACAGTTGAATTCTACATAGGATAGGTAGGTGTAACCCTTTGAACATTCCCTTATAAAAGTATATAACTTTACTAGCCGATTAGTAGACTCGATGTCCTTAAACTATTCATCCATTTGTGTAAACGATTACACACTTTCACATAGAATTCTCCCTGATACATGTCAAACTCTCATGATTGTGTCCTTTTTGGCCATGGAACACGCGCCTAGTTCCGTGAGAGGGTCTAGAATTGAGCCGTGCAATTATTTCGAAGCGGCCCCACTTCTCCCTCATATAGGTGATCTATTTGCTCACAAAGAATCATTAAAAGAGATATTCTTATCCTCATCAAAATATATATTGTTTCGTTATAGGATTAATCCTCAACAATAACTTTCCAAGTTAGTACAATTAGGTTGTCCCATTGAACCTAATTCTTGGGATCTCCAATCTGCATAGGTTGAGTTTTCCTTCATACCAACTTATAGTAGGCTAATGTTTTAAAAGACTTTTAAACAAATTCTCTATTCAATCATTTTATTAGTGGATCCACAATGTTATCTTTAACTTACATAGTCAAATTTGATAACTCGATTAGAGAGTGTAGTCTAATGACATTATATCTAAGACGTGTTTGTCTAGACTTTTCATTGACTCTAAGCTTATCTAATTTCAAATTATTATTACAATAATTAGAAATTTCTGATAATCTTGGAATATCTTCTAATAAGAAGCATAGTTTATTCGTACATGCTTACCATTTAAACATTTTTTTATGAAAATATTGTTTACTTGGCTAACTAGTAGACAAAATGTCTTTGAACTATTCTACCTTCGTGTAAACGATTATATATTTTGCATAAAAATATTTTATTTTTCGACATAAGTCAAAATTATAGATTATAACGTTTAATCTATAAATCATAATTTTCTTAGAAGATTTCTATACGTATATTGTACTTTCAAGTGTAAACATATTCACTTGTAGATGTAAAGTCTTTTATTTAATAATATCAATATATTATTTGATATCAATATGATATTTTGTGTAGTGCAATTCACATCTTTAATGAATTTAATCATTTTTATCGTAATTTTCAACGATAAAATATCGTACAAAAGACACGTAATGAAACAATTTTCACTATCTTCATGATATATATAATTGTCACATCCACTTTCTAATAAAAGTATGATCAAATTTTCATATCACTATTATAAAATTTATTATAAGTCTATCAAAACTTTATAAATTTTCCTTTTCATTTATTTCATAAAATCCTTTTGAAGACATTGGTTCTTCAAATATTTATGAAAGTAATGTCAAAATATGTCACGTTTCTTGATTTCAAAATCCTCAAATTTATAATATGAATTTGAGCACCAACTTAGCAAAATACAAACAAGACATTTTCTTGTTATTTTATTTCTGTTTGTAAAGTTGCGCAACTTTATCTTTTGTAGAGAACATATTTCTCTAATAATACATTATCTTTTATTTATCATAATATACACATTTATTTTTGTGTTATTATCAATAAAATATTTGCCCCCACATTCGTGTTGGTACCATTTTTTAAAATCACACACATTTATATGATTTAAATCAATGATTTTCTAATTAAGAATTTGTCACATAATTCATTTACAATTTTTTTTTGTTATGTTTATCATATAATGAATAAGATAACTATATTATAAATATTTAATTAAATAAAACATAATTTCTATAAAAAAGATTAGAATGTTTATTCACATATAAATTATTTTTTACATAATCTCTACATAAGAAATTAAAATATTTAATCAATTAAAATATTTATTTCAACACTTAATTTCTATAGAAGAAATTATGATATTTAATCAAATAAATATTCACCATATCACATGATTTCTACAAAAGAAATAATAATGTTTCAAGCATCTTTGACTGAAGTCGCTTAAACATTTATTTTCAGTTGCACGTCTGCATCCCATAATATCGGCACGTTTGCCACATTATTTCTCAAATCAAACAAAACTTTTTCTCGTAAATATTTGATTACAAAAATATCAAATTAAGTAAGTCTTTATTTAATATATTCATATATAATTAAACAAATACTTTTAAAAAATACATCAATAACTAATTATTATAATTAATTAGACTATTAATTATTACTATTAATTAGAATATTGTCAATTTATTTTTAATCAAATACAAAATTAACTAATTATTATAAATAATTATTCATGTCATCAATTCGTCGTTTCTTAATTAATTATATGAATTTAACTTTTCATAAAAGTTTTTGTATACCAAAAGACAAATAGTTTTATGAAATTTTTTCAGAATTTTCTATTAAAACAAAATGCATTTACAATAGATCTTTATTCATATATGTATATATACAAATGGCTAGATAATCATACTTATTATGAATGAACACGAATCATTATATTATTAACTAATATGCATGATATATATACAAATAATCATTTAGCAACATAATAAAATAAAATATAACTATAAATATATTTCATATCTTAATTGAAGCACTTACATTGCCATATTTTGAACAATAATGACGTGAAACGACTATACATGTTCAAAAATAAATCTGGGCAAATTGTTCTCACCGAGACAATTTTTGCAAAGACAATTTCGACTAACATAGTCGTGTCTCTTTAAATGCATGATTATAATAAGTTCTAACACAAATAATTTATTTAATCTCAAGAAATTAAAATACCTCAAAATATTAATAACAACATCATTTTGGCAAATTAAATTTCTATATAAGGAACTATTAAGTGTGCCAATTCATTTCATAATTTATACACAAGAAATTAGAATGATTCCAACATCCATGATTAAAATCGTATAACAGACATCATTCATCTCACAATTTTTTACACAAGAAATTGGAATGATTTCAACATCAATGACTAAAGTCAATTTAACAAGTCTGATTTTTACCAAGAAATCATTGACTATCTCTTCATCTCATAATATTTATACACAAGAAATTAGAATGGTTTCAACATCAATGACTAAAGTCATTTTGACTAGTCTGATTTCTATCAAGAAATCTAGTCTGGTTTCTATCAGAAATCATTGACTATCCATTCATATAATAATTTCTATACAAGAAATTTGCATGGTTCCACCATAAATGACTTGTGTCATTTTATAACACATCAGATTTCTACGAAAGAAATTATTGACTTCATTCAACTAATAATTTTTATACAAGAAATTTGAATGGTTTTATCGTAAATGACTAGTGTCATTTTATAACACATCAGATTTCTACGAAAGAAATCATTGGCTCCATTCATCTAATAATTTATATACAAGAAATTTGAATGGTTCCATCATAAATGACCAGTGTTATTTTATATAAGATTTCTACGAAAGAAATCATTGGCTCCATTCATCTAATAAAATGGTTCCACCATAAATGAATACTGTCATTTTATAACATATCAGATTTCTACAAAAAGAAATCATTGGCTAAAATGGGATTCAAACTAGGAACCTTTCGCCTCTTCGCACCCTTGCGTGTGAACTTTGAATCGTTACACCAACGCGCCCTTTCATTGTTATATTACTGTTTACGACCTTTTGTCTTCTTTTCAAAAAAACTTATTTTTCTCTTATTTTTGACTTAAATTCTGTCAAACAAAATTGATAACTTAGTATCATAATCAAAAGGTAAATATATAAGACAATTTATTATGTATATATAAATAGACTATATTTTGTTAATAACCTATCACATTCTAATTAATCATCACGCTTAATTAGTCTAAGAAGGTATATATAGTATAATTAATTAT